>NC_073383.1:11864257-12188424 GCF_028641065.1 Leucoraja erinaceus | reverse complement strand
TGAGAAACAGGCCCTACGTCCCACCGAACCCGTACCTAACAGTGATCCCCGTACACTAGCCCTATCCTGCACATCAACGACAATTTACATTTTTTTTTACTGAAGTCAATTAAGTAACAGACCTGTATGTCTTTGGAGTGTGGGAGGAAACTGGAGCAACCCACGTGTCCAGAGCTCCCGCAACGACAGCTTCGTCCGCTGGACTGGAGGGCGGCAGCTTCGACAGCTTCGACCGCCCCGGGCCGCGGAGTTTGAACCGGCCCATTCGCGGAGCTCGGATTCAGCCACAGGACTTACTTACCATCACCCGGTGGGGTCATAACATCAGAAACCTGGATCGCCTCAACGCAGAGGGAGAACAAGGAGGGAAGAGACAAGGACTTTAAGACTTTTGCCTTCCATCACAGTGAGGAGGTGCCTGGTAGACTCACTGTGGTGGATGTTAAATCTGTGTTTATTGTGTGTTTTGTCATTTTATTCTATGTTATGACTGCAAGGCACAACATTTCGTTCAGACTGAAAAGTCTGAATGACAATAAAGGATACTTAACTTGATACTTGATACTTGTTCACAGGGTGAATGTACAAACTCCATACAGTCAGGATCGATCCTGGGTCTCTGACGCTGTAAGGCTGAAACTCTACCGCTGCACCACCGTGCCGCTCCATGTTGTGATACACGACATCTTGTCTCCGGCTATACATCGACCATAATGAAATACTTTGAAAGACCGGTAATGGTCCACATCCACTCCAGTCTTCTGGACAACCAGGTTCATTTGCAATCTGTGCGCAGGGTAATATCCACAGAGGATGTTTTCCCCTTCACACTACATTCAGCACTGAATCACCTTGACAATAACAACGTTGATGTCAGGATGCTATTCATTGACTATAGTTTAGCTTTCAACAGTTTAATACCAAATAAGTTAATCTCTAAACTTCTGGACCTTGGCCATGTCCTTGTAGCTTCCATCTGCAAGGATCTGCGGACTTTCCAACTTGCAAACCTCAGTCGGTTAAAATTGGTCACAGTATTTCCTCCATGTTGATGTCCACACTTGAGAATAGCTTCTCCCCCATGGCTATCAGACGCCTAAATTAATTAGCTTCTTCACTCACCCTTTCCACAGGTGCTGCCACATACATAGGGGCGGCACGGTGGCGCAGCAGTAGAGTTGCTGCCTTACAGCGCTTGCAGCGCCAGAGACCCGGGTTCAATCCCGACTATGGGTGCTGTCGTTACGGAGTTGGTATGTTCTCCCCGTGACCTGTGTGGGTTTTCTCCAGGATCTTGGGTTTCCTCCCAAACTCCAAAAGATGTATAGGTAAATTTGCTTGATAAATGTAAAAATTGTCCTGAATGTGTGTAGGATAGTGTTATTATGTGGGGATTGCTGGTTAGCATGGACCCGGTGGGCCGAAAGACCTGTTTCCATGCTGTATCTCTGAATAAAAAAACTCTTAGCTCTCCCTCATTTGCTTATTCCGTCATTTTGCATTACTTCAGATTGCACTACATTCTTTTCTCCAGTCGTTTGTTTTGCAGACTAAAAACTGCAGGTATGGTATGATTAATAAACATGTCACTTATCTATCGGAGCACTCCTTTCAAACTTAAGCTGCAGGGAACTGACATGTGGCATGGAACATGAAACCATAGTTTGTGTGTGCGAGTGGAAGCTAGTTGAGTTCCCTTGCTTGTTTTTTCTCTTCTTGGTATGAGCAGAAGATTGTGAGGAACAGTGACAGTCTCCAAGAGCTTCCAGAATGCTCTGGCAGAGTAGCTTCAGCCAAAACGATCTGATGAAAAATAGGAACATTGCAAAGCATTATCGCAGGAACATTTGCTAACGCTACATAAATCAGATATGGTATTCTTCATGGGGTTTCATCTCTTGCTGTTTCACTCAGCCACAGTTCACTCAGCCACTGCTTGTGGACTCACAGTTCACTCAGCCACTGCTTGTGGACTCACAGTTCACTCAGCCACTGCTTGTGGACTCACAGTTCACTCAGCCACTGCTTGTGGACTCACAGTTTACTCAGCCACTGCTTGTGGACTCAGGTTTTAGAATTTACCTTGTTATTACAGTTTTGCACAGTTTCACCATAGAATGGAAATTGCACAAGAATTTATTTTAATATTAACAGCGTACAGACCGCTTCCGATTTTACATGCACACATAAGTTGCTTTTGTCTGAAAGTGGAGAAATGCACAATGATAAGATCATAACCATGCCTCCTCAGTATTGTAATGAATGTCATTAAAAGCACGTGATACTAATAAGAAGGAATAATTACTAAACATGGAGAGAGAGGGGAAACTAGTTCTGGTGTTCATAGGAACAAATATGTACATCAGACTTTTAAATTTAACTAGACTAAGTGGGACCCATTGGGTCCCATTCTCATATGAGAGGGCTGGTCCCCCAACACAATATTCCACCTCTCCACCAATTCCAATATTCCACCACTCACGCATAGCCCCCAACTGCGCAGGCATGGCTGATGGGTTCCCACTGTGATGCCCCTGATCCCCCCGTCCTTCCCTCACCACCCCCACTCCACCCCTTGCCGGGCTTTCTGGAGGGCAAATACGGACATTGTGGGCCGAATGGATTCTTGTGGACTCACAGTTCACTCACTCACGGCTTGTGGACTCACAGTTCAGTCACCCACGGCTTGTGGACTCACAGCTCAGTCACTCACAGCTTGTGGACTCACAGTTCATTCACTCACGGCTTGTGGACTCACAGTTCAGTCACTCACGGCTTGTGGACTCACAGTTCTGGACTCAACTCTCACTCACGGCTTCCGGGCTGACTTACTCAAGCAACGCCTCCGGAGCTTTATTCTCCTCGCCCCCGGAAGGGGCATTACCTTCATGATGACTGACAGGCGAGAAGACCTGCATAACCTTTGTAATCTTCCACTGATCGGAACAAAACTTGGTGGCTTGGAGCAGAGGAGGTCAGTGAGTAAGATGGCGAAAAAATCCTAGTGATATACGGTACCATTTTTGTGCAATTTTTTTTTTAAATGCAGACCGTCAAGATGAGAGTTTTAGTAATAGTATAGATAGATATTATGGGAAATTGTTTGTAAGTATGGGACTCCATAAGACAGGCATTTGTGACCCAGACACAGTCTTGATTCAAGAAGTAAATCATGCAAGAGAGACACAAAATGCTGGAGTAACTCAGTGGGACTTTTCACGTCTGAAGAAGGGTCTTGACCTGAAATGTCACCCATTCCTTATATCCAAAGATGCTGCCTGTCCCACTGAGTTACTCCAGCATTTCAATTCTATTTTTGGTGTAAACCAGCATCTGCAGTTCTTTCCTCCACAATTAAATCACCCAGTTGTTGGAAATTTAAGACACTCAACAGGTGAGACACATTCTATGCAGTGAAAAAAATGTTAATATTACAGGAGGACACAAAATGCTGGAGTAACTCAGCGGGTGAGGCAGCATCTATGTAGAGAAGGAATGGGCGACATTTCAGGTCGAGACCCTTCTTCAGGCTGATGTCAGGGGAGGGGGCGGGACAAAGATAGAATGTAGGCGGAGACAGTAAGACTGGTGGGAGAACTGGGAAGGAGGAGGGGATGGAGAGAGAAAGCAAGGGCTCTACCTGAAGTTAGAGGAGTCAATGTTCATGACGCTGGGGTGTAAACTAGCCAAGCAAAATATGAGGTGCTGTTCCTCCAATTTGCACTGGGCCTCACTCTGACAACGGAGGAGGCCCAGGACAGAAAGAGCTGATTGGGAATGGGAGGGGAAGTTGAAATGCTGAGCAACCGGGAGATCAGGTAAGTTAAGACGGACTGAGCGGAGGTGTTCAGTGAAATGATCGCCGATCCTGCGCTTGGCCTCACCGATGTACAGAAGTACTTTAATATTACAGGTTAGGTGACCTTAAATTAGAACATTTTTAAATGGTTGACATCTTCGGAATATTAGCTTCAATATTATGGAGTCTAAACAAAGAATGTAATCCAGCCTTGAGCTCAGACTTATCACACCAACAATGTGGACCATGTGTACCCAATTTAAAATCAGCAGTGCTAAAGGCCCTGTCCCACTTGACGAGCTAATTCAAGAGCTTTCCAGAGTATAAAAAAAAAATCAAACTCATGGTAAGCACGTAGAATGTACGTAGCGGATACGTCAGAGCTAGGGACGTCTCTTAGCGGCTCGTAACGCTAACGGCAGATCCTCAGGAAACATGTTGAAAAATGTTCACGAGAGCCCCGAGTAACTACGAGCGGCTATTACCGTAATTCTCCGAGTTCGAATCAGGGAAAACTCAGGAGAACTCTAGAATTAGCTGGTACAGTGGGACAGGGCCATAAAGCTTCTCCATGAATCTTCACTGCTACCATGATATATCTCCAAATCTGAGGAAGGACATTATTGCCATAGAGGGAGTGCAGAGAAGGTTCACCAGACTGATTCCTGGGATGTCAGGACTGTCTTATGAAGAAAGACTGGATAGACTTGGTTTATACTCTCTAGAATTTAGGAGATTGAGAGGGGATCTTATAGAAACTTACAAAATTCTTAAGGGGTTGGACAGGCTAGATGCAGGAAGATTGTTCCTGATGTTGGGGAAGTCCAGGACAAGGGGTCACACCTTAAGGATAAGGGGGAAATCCTTTAAAACCGAGATGAGAAGAACTTTTTTCACACAGAGAGTGGTGAATCTCTGGAACTCTCTGCCACAGAGGGTAGTTGAACCAGTTCATTGGCTATATTTAAGAGGGAGTTAGATGTGGCCCTTGTGGCTAAGGGGATCAGGGGGTATGGAGAGAAGGCAGGTACGGGATACTGAGTTCGATGATCAGCCATGATCATATTGAATGGCGGTGCAGGCTCGAAGGGCCGAATGGCCTACTCCTGCACCTAATTTCTATGTTTCTATGTTTCTATGTTTCTATATAAACTGTTTGACGCTTCATTAATTGGGCTTTTACTTGACGCCGTACGTCACGCACGAACTTCCCGCGGACTTCACTTGAACTTCACGTCACTCACTTGACCTCCGCGCGGCCCCCGCTTCCGGTTTGGTCGCGCTTGCCACATGCAGTTCGCATGCTCGTGGGACAGGCCCTTTACACTGGTAAAGTTCTTATAGGAAAGAAAATGTTTATTGTTCTCAAGTTTAGTTTATTTATTTAAAGATACAGTGTGGAAACAGCCCCTTTGGCCCAACGAGTCCATGCCAACCTGTAATCACCAGTACACTAGCTCTATCCTACACATTAGGGACAATTTGCAGAAGACAATTAACCTACAAACCTGCACATTTCTGTATTGTGGCTGGAAACCAGAGTACCAGAAAGAAATTCATGTGGTAACAGGAAGAACATACAAATTCCGTACAGACAGCAAACATAGTCAGAATTAACACTGTAAGGCAGCACATGGTAGCTTGGTGAAGAATGGATAGGTGAACAGTGTTTGCCATGCAAATAGTTCCTGTGAAGCAATGCTTTGCAGTGTTCATTTAGACAGTAGTACGTCAGATGTAATGTAGCTATATTTGACTCTTTATTAGTGGACCATATATTCCACTACTTAGTATATATGAGCCATATCTCATCTCCTTAGGAAGCGGAATGGAACTCACCAGAAAATATCTAATATAAGGTGCATGAATTTGAACTGCATGAATTTTTGAACTGGGACATAACTCCTGAATGGAAACTAAAAACATCTCCGGGAGCCATCATTACAGAATATTGATTACTCGTGACCCAATCCACAGACGTGAAGGAAGAACTATAGTGATGCCCTCTGACAGCTCTGATCTGGAAAAAACATCCACTTGCAGGGAGGGAGGGAGGAAGGGAGGAATGGAGGAAGGAGGGAAGGAGGGAAGGAGGGAAGGAGGGAAGGAGGAATGGTGGGAAGGGGGGGGAGGGAGGGAGGGAGGGAGGGAGGGAGGAATGGAGGAGGAAAGGAGGGGAGGGAAGGAGGAAAGGAGGGAAGAAGGAGGGAAGGAGGGAGGGAGGGAGGGACAAGGAGGGAGGGAGGGAGGGAGCGAGGGAGGGAGGGAGGGAGGAAGGAAGGAGGGAAGGAGGGAAGGAAGGAGGAAAGGTGGGAAGGAGGGAGGGAGGGTGGGGGGGGGGAGGGAGGGAGAGAGAGGCGAGCGAGGGAGGGAGGGAGGGAGGGAGTGAGGGAGGGAGGGAGGGAGTAAGGAAGGGAGGAAGGGAGGAAGGATAGATAGATAGACAGTTTATTGTCACATGTACCGTGCAGGTACAGTGAAATCACTACTTTTTTGCAAACACAGTACACAAGGTGCTGACAATGTTACAAACTACCCTAATATTGTTGGTCCATTCTTCATGTGTCCTCCCCCACACCGGTTCCTCTCATTCTCGGTGACCCCCACATGCCAGGTACCCCTTTGTTCTCTACGATGTTGCTCTTTCACCTTGGCCCCCAGAGACTCCAACCTCAATGTAGCTATAATGATCATGAAAAATTAAATAATCGGGGCTTCTGCGCAATACAGCTTTTCGTGCAACTTTATTGCAACTGGCTGTCTACCTTTGGCTTCTACTTCAGTATTCACTTCCATTAATAGTAAGATTAAATGAGAACTTACCTGTTCGAAGTTTGATCATTATTTTATGAGGAGTAACGTTGAGGGATTACGTGAAGAACCCGCCAGCGCGCATGCGTGTCATTCTTCAAAGCAGCGGTGTGAAATCACAGATAACAGTAAATGACGGAACATAGTAAGATTAGAGAAGAGGATACCAGTTGAACTTTATGATCAAGGGTGGGAGCGGAGGGCACGTAATCTCTCAACGTTACTCCTCATAAAATAATGATCAAACTTCGAACTGGTAAGTTCTCGTTTAATCTTACTATTTTACTTCAGAGTCACGTGAGTGACTAAGTGAAGTTTCAAAGCTCTGTGATTTCATGCCGTGTAAACAAGTCCATGCATCACATCTGCCTTAATTGACTAAGGGAGGAATTGTGTTAACATGTTTAAACATGAATCTGATATTGAAAATCCATGATGAATTTATTAACAACAAATTATAACCCCTATTTTATGGGGTGAAATCATATTACAGAACTTAAAATTGATTCTGTAAAAGTTCCAGGTTTAACCACTGGTTTATGGTAGAATTGTTGGAACGTTTTTTCCCTAGACCATCCTGCTGTCTCCAGGATTTGTTCCATCGGTACGTCCAACTCCATAGCTGCCGATGTAGCTGTAGCTCTGGTGGAATGAGATTTGGATATGTTAGTATCCACCCCAGCTGTTGTTAAAACCTGTTTCAGCCATCTGGAAATAGTTTGAACCAACACTTTCTTGTGGGGTTGCTTGTGGCTGATTAGTAGTGCCATCTCATTGCCTCTGATATTTTTGGTGTTCTCTATGTATAACAATAAATGTCTTATTATACAGAGACGATCATCTATAGGGTAAGCCCTAAATTCTATTTTGAGGCCTAATGATCCCGGTCTGTTCTGTTTGACTAATTCGTGAATATGAAAAATTATATTTTTTGTTGAAGAAGTCATATTGTCCAGCCTTAACTTGTGTAAAGACTGTACCCTTTGTGCTGAGACCAAAGCTATCAGCATTACTGTTTTATGCATCAGTTTTTGCAGGGATAGAGCTGTTGCTGAAGACCAGTTCCTTAGCAACATTAGGACAATACTCACATCCCATATTTGAGAGTACCTGGTTCTTGGGGGATTGATATTAAAAATTTCCCTCATAAGTTTGGTTACCAGTGGGTGAGTCCCAACAGAATAACGCTCTGATCCTCGCCATAGATATGCTGAAAGGGCACTTTTGGCGCAGTTAATGGCACTGTAACTGAGCCCCTCATCATAGTGGAGGCCTGCCAGGAATTCCAGAACAGACGTTATGTTCATCGAGCTGTAAGTGATGTTGTTTCTGTGACAATATATCTCCCATTTCCTGATGTATACCAGATATTGTTTTTTGGTGGACTGCCTGTGAGCGGCTGAGATAATGTTCAATGTTCAGTCCGCCAGTCCCAATTCTAGTAGAGGTGTCTTTAGACTCTACAAATTAATAAGTTTGTCGTTTTATGACATGGATGGCTATCCCCAGTTATGGGGTGAACCAACAAATCTGGTCGTTTCAGGACGGTGATACATGGTTCTAAGACCACGTCGAGTATCACAGGGAACCATGGTTGAGTAGGCCAATCGGGCACTACCAAAATACCAGACACCGAGTCTTGTTGTATTTTGCGTAATACCCGACTGATGAGGCAGAAAGGAGGGAATGCATAGAAAAACAATTTCCCCCAATGCAGCGAAAAAGCATCTATCGCTGATGCCCCAGGGTCTGGTTCCCAAGAAACATAGTTTGGTAACTGGTGATTAGATGCAAATAGATCGATATCTGGTGTTCCATACCGTGCTACAATTTCAGCAAATACTTTCATATCCAACATCCATTCGATGTTTTCATTGAATTTGCATGACCTGGTGTCTGCCACTGAATTTAGGGTACCTGGTAGGTAAGTAGCTGATATCCAAATATTTCTCTGGATACACCATTGCCAAATTGTATTAGCCAGATTGTCACATGATGTCGATTTGAATCCACCCATATGGTTAATAAATGCAACCCTGGTGGTATTGTCAATCTGTAGTCTAACATGCTGGTGATATATTCCAGAACAGTATGACTTTAGGCCATAGAACACACCCAACATTTCCAGGTAGTTTATGCCAAGTGTCTGTAGTAATGATGCCTCCTGTGCATTCCATCTACCTCCACATCTGAAGATGGAATCGGTTGCACCCCAACCAAGCGCACTGGCATCAGTTTGTAGCACCACTGAGGGGTTGCTGATAATAGGGCTGGAACAATGCCGAATGTTATCCCTCCACCATTTTAATTCCATAATTGCTTTGATTGGTAGCTTCATTGGTCTGTCGAAATGACCAGCATTAATTTTGAGTGCTTGTATTTTTGCCCTTTGTAAATTTTGATAATACAAAAGTCCGAAAAGCAGCCACTATTTTGCCAATCACCCTTGCTACCAATCTGATAGATGGTTCACTGATGTCAATGAGGTTGTTGCAGGCCTCAGTTAAGGCTGTAGCCTTGTCCTTTGGTAAAGTCACCGACATGTGAACTGAGTCAATAGTGAACCCCAAATAATCCATTATGGTGGAAGGCGTTAGTTTAGATTTAACTGGATGGATGATAAACCCCAGTTTCTCAAACAATTGTTTGGTGGCTGATACAGCTAGTTTGGCTAATTCCAAAGTTTTGCCCACAATCAATATGTCATCTAGATAGGCCATGATCATATGTTTTTTTTTCCAAAGAAACACTAGGGCTGGTTTCAAAATTTTTGTAAACAGCCTGGGGGCTGATGTTAATCCATTTGGTAGAGCTCTATACTGCCATCGCTGCCCCATCCAGTTGAATTTTAAATAGCGTCTGTGGTCAGTCCGTATAGGCACTTAATAGTAAGCATCTTTTAAGTCGATGCTAGCCATGAAGTAGCCCTCGGAAATCAATTGTTTGGCAGTAACAAAGGTTTCCATTTTGAAATGAATATATTGCACATATGTATTCAGGTTGGTCAAATCTATGATGATGCTACAACCACCATCTTTTTTGTTTTTGATAAAGATATTAGACACAAATTCCAGAGAATCATGTTGGGTTTTTTCAATTACCCCCTTTGCGTGGAGTCTCACCAATTCAGCATGTGCTTCTAATTTTTCTTTTCGTGAAAGTACGAACGTTCGGTTCAGTACAAGCTGAACTGGGGGGCTATTTTTGTGCACAAATTCAATGGTATATCCCTGGATACTGTTTAGGATATAAGTGTCTGTTGTCAATGCACTCCATGCCTCCCAAAAGAAATGTAATCTCCCACCGATATGTGTATTATCCACACTTCCTATAATTTGTAAGGGACCAGACCCACCTACCTCCATGGTTACCAGTGGAAGGTTTACCTCTTCCTGTGTGGTCTTCAAGGAGGTTGAGGCGCCGGTGTCCGGGTTTGGGTTTGGGTTTTGCGCATTTTCCACGAAGGCCGGTCTGGGCCATGGCCTAAAAAAGACCGCTGTCCTGTACGCCCGGCCTTTGAGCTTTCACCAGCTTCTCCTGTTCTGCTGGTGGGTGCGTGAGGGTGCTGTCTGTGGCTGTGGGAGGTCCTTGCTGTTGTCGCCTTTATTAGCCCCAGGGTTTTTGCCTCCTCATCGAGCTCCTTAACCTGCTTGGACAGGTTTCCACCAAATAATAATATTGGTGGTTTTGTGTCTCCAGGTTTGCACAAGCCTGCAAATTTTGGATTTAGGGCAGGTCAGATGGCACTCTTTCTGACACTATTGATTTCATACTGCGTATTGCAGAATAGTGCCAGGGCATCATGTTGCTCTTGTGACGTTTCTTTCCTGGACAAGGGGTCACAGCTTAAGGATAAGGGGGAAATCCTTTAAAACCGAGATGAGAAGAACTTTTTTCACACAGAAAGTGGTGAATCTCTGGAACTCTCTGCCGCAGAGGGTAGTCGAGGCCAGTTCATTGGCTATATTTAAGAGGGAGTTAGATGTGGCCCTTGTGGCTAAGGGGATCAGAGGGTATGGAGAGAAGGCAGGTACGGGATACTGAGTTCGATGATCAGCCATGATCATATTGAATGGCGGTGCAGGCTCGAAGGGCCGAATGGCCTACTCCTGCACCTAATTTCTATGTTTCTATGTTTCCCATCCACTGTGTGAGCGAATGCTGTGATCCCTGCTGTTAGTAGTTTTAATATTCTCTGGAGCTTGACATCCATGCTTCTAACTGCTGCTCCGACGTGTTTCCAGATACAATTATTCACGACTGGAACATTCAGGGATACGCAATTTCCTGGTGCCAGATATTTGGCAGTGGTGTCCATCACAGCCTGTTCCTGTAGTTGCTTGAATGACAGGACATCAATGCTGGATGCTAGTTTCTGTTCTAGGTTCCGTCCAGTCTGATCCGGCTGTATGTAGTTGGACACCATGTCCAGTAGATTTTCTCCTTCCTGCACCCCCTGCACACTTGTTGTTTGTTTAGCAAACCCCTCTTCGGGGTCAGCCCAGAATTGACCCCCAGTACTCCCCTCTGACGAGGGAGATGCACTGTGCAGCCCTACGTAAGGTGCTGCTGTGGGTGTTATATATGACCCACGGTGGCTAGACTCCATCTCCCGGAGTCTGTCACGTTGGAGCATTTGCTCCATGAGCCGCTCTATCCGGCTCCAGCACGCACGGTCGCTGGCCGCTCGCGGCATCTCCTCAAAGTCGGACTCATCAGAGTCAACGGCTCTGTTTGATTTCCTTTTTGCCTTCCCGCCCGGCCGCGGTGTTGATCTGGCCGGTGCGGGGGCGAAGTCGGGCACAGCTGATCCCATTACGGGTGATTCTTGTGCCGCCGGCCGCTGCTGGCTGCCCGCTACTCCACGGTCCTCCCCCGCCAGCTTTGTCGCAGCTCTGGTTGCTTTTTTGGATTTGTCCATCGTTTCCCCACCTGTGAAACAGTATGGGAAAAATAAATACCGCAGAGTAACTACTTACCTGTTGGTCCCGGCTTTTAAACTTGCTGCTGCGGGGGAACATCGTTCCACCCCGCCTGTCGTTTCGCAATGCGTGTATCGATATGACACACATGCGCCCTGGTGGGTTCTTCACGTAGTCAAAGAATATGTAAGCTTTTGGTAATCAGGTTAAAGCACTGAAGATATTTTTCATGCTTACAGTTAAAAGATCTAGCCTGAGGTTCTGTGATAGCACTTTCTTCTCTGATATAGTGAATGCTGGGTTCCAATGTCTCTGTGATAATCCAATATAAAATGTTACAGATGGTGGAGAATTGAAATTAAAAATAAAAAATTTTGGAAATACTCAGGAGGTTAGGAATGGTCTTGAGTTTATTGTCATGTGTCCCAGATAGGACAATGAAATTCTTGCTTTGCTTCAGCACAACAAACATAAAATGAGGTTAAAATATTCCAGGTCAGCATCTCAATGTGATCTCTGTGCTTAGCTGCACTTTAAATAGCCAGCAAAATACAGTATGTAATTGAGCAGAGGGCATGTTCTGGTAAATATGAGGAATAGGGATAAGCAGGTTATTTGTCTCGCTGACTCACAATATCTTGCAAATGACGAGTCATCATCTAATCCCTAAATCTGTATTTACTAACAACGATTCTTCCAGCGATGGCAGCTTGTACAAGGCATCTTCAGTCAAAGCCACATGCAGTGCAGGCAAAACTAGCACAATTGTCATCATGTAGGTGAATAGAATAAGTCCCCTACTATCTGAGAACCTGAGGAAGGATGGGTTGGCGTTGGAGTGGTTCCAGAGGAGGTTTACGAGAATGATCCCAGGAATGATTGGGTTCCTCCATTCCGACGCCAGAGTTCCGATCATCCCGGCGAGAGGGCCTGTACATCGGGCCATCCATAGTGGCGACTACGGAGGGTTAAAAAGCCCCAACCACGGGTGAACAAAGAGGAAGGTGATTGAACTTTATTGCCTTCCATCACAGTGGGAAATGTTGATTCCACTGTGTGGGGATGTTTTTGTTAAACTCTATTGTGTATGATGTTCTTTTTATTTGTATGGCTGTATGGTAACTCAAATCTCACTGTATCAACTGGCGCATGTGACAACATATGTGAACTTGAACTTGAACTTGAACTGACAGATGGTTATCTAGAAAGATGAGGATATGTTTCATTGAAAATTACTGAATAGTGAAAGGCCTGGATAGAGTGAATGTGGAGAGGATGTTTCCACTAGTGGGAGAGTCTAGGACCAGAGGATATAGTCTCTGTAAATCTGTGGAATTAATTGCCACAGACTGCTGTGGAGGCCTAGTCAATGGGTATTTTTAATGTGGAGAATGACAGATTCTTGATTAGTATGGGCGTCAGGAGTTACACAGGGAAGACAGGACAATGGGGTTGAGAGGGAAAGTTAGATCAACCATGATTGTATGGCAGAGTAGACATGATGGGCCGAATGGTCTAATTCTGCTCCTAGAACTTATGAAACCAACCAGGTGGTAAAACACCCCTTCCCCATCATAGGAGACTGTGTGAATTAAATCTGAAACTCTTTGACAGTAAAAATATATTCAACTAAATACAAACAATTAATCTATTGAGGCTAGAAAAATGGGGGCACAAGAGAATGCAGATGCTGCAAATCTTGAGTAAAAAAACAAACTGCTGGAGGAACACAATGTACCAGGCAGCATGTGTGGAGAGACATTGACAGGTGATCTGATGAAGAAGGATTCTGATCCAAAATGTAATTTGTCTATTTCCCTCCACAGAGGCTGCCAGGCCAGCTGAGTTCCTTCTGGGCCAGAGGTTTTTCAGGGGTTGGATTTTGTTAAAGGATCTTCAGACATCTGCCTCTGTGACTGATATTACTGTATTGTGGGGACCATGGGAGCCTGAAAAAATAATTTGATGTTCTTCCCCTCAAAGTGAGCTTAGACAATATTGAGCGTGTCAAGGACGATGCATCACTGTCACTAGAGCTGCTATTAGGTTTTGCTTTATACAAAGTAATGGCAGTAATGGCAGTTTGAAGTCAGAGTATAATCTGGACTGACCATGAAGAGGAGGCCCAGTTAGACCTGTGTTACAAGGTGATACGGATGACTTGAGCAAGGTGGAGGAGAAGGCATCAAGCACGATCTTGCAGGTGAAAAGTGTCAGCCTATCTCTCTAAAAGTGAAGCACTGGAGCCTGCAAATGGATTTATGGTTGACTGTGAGATTAGTTGTGTTAAACAATAAGCAGAATGCTGTATGGGAATCTCTTACCAGTTTGGAGATACATAGAAACATAGAAACATAGAAATTAGGTGCAGGAGTAGGCCATTCGGCCCTTCGAGCCTCCACCGCCATTCAATATGATCATGGCTGATCATCCAACTCAGTATCCCGTACCTGCCTTCTCTCCATACCCCCTGATCCCCTTAGCCAGAAGGGCCACATCTAACTCCCTCTTAAATATAGCCAAAGAACTGGCCTCAACTACCCTCTGTGGCTGAGAGTTCCAGAGATTCACCACTCTCTGTGTGAAAAAAGTTCTTCACATCTCGGTTTTAAAGGATGTCCCCCTTATCCTTAAGCTGTGACCCCTTGTCCTTGACTTCCCCAACATCGGGAACAATCTTCCTGCATCTAGCCTGTCCAACCCCTTAAGAATTTTGTAAGTTTCTATAAGATCCCCTCTCAATCTCCTAAATTCTAGAGAGTATAAACCAAGTCTATCCAGTCTTTCTTCATAAGACAGTCCTGACATCCCAGGAATCAGTCTGGTGAACCTTCTCTGCACTCCCTCTATGGCAATAATGTCCCTTCCTCAGATTTGGAGACCAAAACTGTACGCAATACTCCAGGTGTGGTCTCACCAAGACCCTGTACAACTGCAGTAGAACCTCCCTGCTCCTATACTCAAATCCTTTTGCAATGAAAGCTAACATACCCTTCGCTTTCTTTACTGCCTGCTGCACCTGCATGCCTACCTTCAATGACTGGTGTACCATGACACCCAGGTCTCGCTGCATCTCCCCCTTTCCCATTCGGATACGAGGAACAGTAGATGTTTGCAAACATTTGAGTTTGCAAAAAAAGACACAAAATGCCGGAGTAACTCAACGAATCAGACAGCATCTCTGGAGAACATGGATAGATGACATTTCAAGTCAGGTATGCTTCTTCAGAAGAAGGGTGCAACCCAAAATGTCACCTATCCATGTTCTCCAGGGACACTCCTTGACCCGCTGAGTTACTCCAGCACTTTGTGTCTTTATCTATTCCCATGTTCCCTTCAATGATCAAACATCTGAACGCACTGATCTGCTTTTAGTACATTAGAGAGATTTATTGTTAGGTTATTGTGTTAGATGGAAGAAATAATCCACAAGTACGTTTTCCGTACCCTGGCCAATCCCTCTTCTCCCCTCTCCCATCATGCAAAAGGTACAGAAGTGTGAAAATGCACACCTTCAAATTCAGGGACAGTTTCTTCCCAGCTGTTACCAAGCAACTGAATCATCCTACCGCAACCTGAGAGCAGTGCTGAACTACTACCTACCTCATTGGTGACCCTCGGATTATCCTTGATTGGACTTTGCTGGCTTTACCTTGCACTAAATGTCATTCCCTTATCATGTATGTATACACTGTAAATGGCTCGATTGTAATCATATATTGTCTTTCTACTGACTGGATAGCATGCACAAAAGCTTTTCACTGTAGCTCAGTACACGTCCTAAAGTCATGAGGAATGGAACTAGGCCATTCGGCCCATCAAGTCTACTCTGCCATTCAATCTCTACCTCCTACCCCCATTCTCCTGCCTTCTCCCCATAATCTCTGACACCTGTACTAATCAAATGTAACAATAAACTAAACTGAACAGATTTACGGATCAGATTTTTTAGTTTGATCTGAGATTGAATAGAAATTTGTTTAAAGTTATTTAGAGTCATAGAGTGATACAGTGTGGAAACAGGCCCTTTGGCCCAGCTTGCCCACACTGGCCAACATGTCCCAGCTAAACTAGTTCCACCTGCCCACGTTTGGTCCATATCCCTCCAAAACTATGCTATCCATGTAAAACCAGTCCTATCAATGTAATCAAGGGAATTTAAGGGGAAAGAAACAGCTTCTGAAATAGGGCCAGTCATTTGTGAAACCATGCACTAAAAAAATTCAAAGCTCCGTCTTCTCACTGTAAATGCTGTAAATGTAAATACCGTGAATGCCTTCATCCAGTTTCTTTATGACCATTAGCATTTCAAAAGGCCCATCACACCAGGTGCCATCAGGTTTCCAACAACTACAAACCACCCTCGGCTGGAGGCAATTATGAATTAAGGGCCTGTCCCACTTGGGTGTCATTTGCGTGTCAGTCAGATGGCGCACAAATATTTTGTACATCCCAAAATCCCGGGGTGCTGCGCGCGTCACTGCCTACATCACCAGGCACCATGCGTGCGTGATGCGCACCATGTGAGCGGCACGATGCGCACGTCATGCGTCGTGACGCATAAATTATGTCGCGTAAATTACGCCCAAATGGACCAGGCCCTTTATTGTTGAGATAATTAGAGCAAGGCTCATTCAGTGTCACCACACATCCTCCATTTTGTCCTTCATCACAAACACTCTAGAAGCATTACAGACAATAGCAAAGCAGGATTCAAGAAAGAGCAATTAATCTACTGTATGTTTATCTCTCACTCGGTTTGGGATTTAGTGAACTGGCTGCATCATTCAAAAATCCCTCTGAATATACTGAAGAAATCTACAACTAGCAGTTTAAGTTGTCAGATCAACATATTTATGCAAACCACAATTTTGACACATGTCCTGTATAATCTCTATATTTAAGCATTTTGTGAGACACTTGTCAAATCCCAATTAAGTCCAGATTCAGGAACAGCTTCTTCCCAACAACCATCAAGCTATAAACAAAACAAACATCAATTAAGCTTCAAACTATGAACTTTTTGGTTGCACTAGGGACTCAGGGGTTTTTTTGCACTAATATTGTTTTTTTTTAATTTATCAAACTTTTTTTTGTTGGTTTTACTATGCCATCCATTGAGTATTGTATTTACAGACAGGTTATGTTGCTGCAAGCAAGAAGTTCAATATAGACAATAGACAATAGGTGCAGGAGTAGGCCATTCAGCCCTTCGAGCCATTCAATATGATCATGGGTGATCATCCACATTCAGTACCCTGTTACTGCCTTCTCCCCATATCCCTTGACTCCACTATCTTTAAGAGCCCTATCTAGCTCTCTCTTGAAAGTATCCAGAGAACCGGCCTCCAACACCCTCTGGGGCAGAGAATTCCACAGATTCAAAACTCTCTGTGTGAAAAAGTGTTTCCTCACCTCCATTCTATATGGCTTACCTCTTAAACTGTGGCCCCCTGGTTCTGGTTTCCCCTAACAAGATGACTGACTTTGGTGCCTTCCCTCACAGTGGGAAACGTTGATTCTGCTGCGTGGGGATGGTTTATGTTGAACTCTATCGTGTGTTGTGTTCATTATTTTTATTGTCTGGCTGTATGGTGATCACATTTCACTGTGCCAACTGGCACATGTGACAAATAAATGTATCTTGTATCTTGTCTGACACAGTGCCTCAAGAGAATCAGAGGCATTGCATAAGTTGTTAACTTCTTTCCTCAAAATGGTGATGTACATGTAAAACATTAACTAAAATTTTACATTTAGGCAATTGAGCTAGCTAATTCCATCGTGTATCTGGATGTGACCTCCCATGTCTAGATGGTACATCTGAAGCTGCTCTTTCGGAGCCAGGAACTGTTGCAGGTCCAAGCTGGGTTCAACTGCTCTGACCATCTACTCAGTAGTAGTCATGGGGAATTTTGCTTGACTATGGGATTCAGGGGAAATCAGCGACAGACCATGATCATAAAATAACCAACAATCAGCAGCCAGAAATATCAAAAATATCATATTCACACAAGCTGGCTTGCGAATCTCTAACTTGAAGCATCTGGCAATGGACCGCTAGGCGTTCTCCCATATAATCAGGGGTGGATTAACCATTAAGCAGACTAAGCACGTGCTTAGGGCACCAGGGCCAAAGGGGGCACCACAAAGTTGGGAAAAGGGTGAAAAGAAAAAAAAACAAATGAAGATTTGTAAAAAAAAAAAATTGATAAAACTAGTGCAAATTGATCATAATGTTCTGTTTCTTGATCATGAGCACCCTAGGGTTATCTTCCCAGGTGTACCACAAGGTGAACAACTAAAATGGACTGGGTCAGTGTGGAAAGGAGGGGGGCACCAAGATTGGTCAGTGCTTAGGGCACCAGTGAGCCTTAATCCGCCCCTGCGTATAATCCATTGAGTTGAACAACTTCAGCTAGTGCTAACCACAGCAATTTGTTCTTCCTTTGCTTTATCCCACTTCTCCCTTTTCTGTCATGCCACAATAATGTCCCTTTTGCCATTTATTCTCTTCTGCATTCTAAACGAAAATCACAATGCTTTTACCGTTCTCTGAACTTTAAAGCTTGTGTTCCTCTACCTTTTCACAGTTCATATGAAAGTACATTGACCTGAAATACTAGTATTTTCATTCTCTGCCAAACTGCCAAATATTTCCAGTTATCTCCATTTAGCTTTTCTTAAGTTTTGCAAAAGATCCCATTTTCACGTTTCATAAGTGTTAGTACACACAAAACAAAATATTGACCAGAGAAGGTACACAAAAATGCTGGAGAAATTCAGTGGGTGCAGCAGCATCTATGGAGCGAAGGAAATAGGCAACGTTTCGGGTCGAAACCCTTCTTCAGACTGATTTTTTAGGGGGGATCACAGAGAGGGGGCAGTTAGAGAGGAGGTTGTGAAACTGTCTCTGGAGAGAGGAGGAGAACTTCTTCAAAGTAGGCATACCTTGAGGAGATTTCGCAGTGGAGTAGACAAAGTGTTCAAGAAGGAACTGCAGATGCTGGAAAATCGAAGGTAGACAAAAATGCTGGAGAAACTCAGCGGGTGCAGCAGCATCTATGGAGCGAAGGAAATAGGCAACATTTCGGGCCAAAACCCTATTGACCAGAGATATTGTTCTCGGTGAGTTTAGGAAATTACTGATGATATTGGAGCCTAACCCCAAAGCGTACTGTTTTATAGACCTAAAATAAAACAGAAGGTGCTGACTGTATCCAGCAATATCAACTATGGATGCAGAAGGGTGTCATGGTGGTGTAGCGGCAGAGTTACTGCCATACAGCCGCCGAGACCCAGGTTCAATCCTGACAACGGATGCTTGGTTGTACGGAGTTTGTACCTGCGTGGGTTTATCTCAGAGATCTCTGGTTTCCTCCCAAACTCCAAAGACATACAGGTTTGTAGGTTAATTGGCTTGGTATAAATGTACATTGTCCCTGGTGCATGTAGGGCAGTGTGTTGCTGGTCGGTGCAAGCTCGGTGGGCCCAAAGGCATATTTCCGCACTGTATCTCTGAACTAAACTAAACTAAACTAAAATTATGTCAGTGTTTTCGGATGCAGCCTGACTTGCTGAGTATTCCCAGCCATCTCAGCTGCTAGTGGGTGCAGTCAAAGTGTTTAAGAAGGAACTGCAGATGCTGGAAAATCGAAGGTACACAAAAATGCTGGAGAAGCTCAGCGGGTGCAGCAGCATCTATGGAGCGAAGGAAATAGGCAACGTTTCAGGCCAAAACGTTGCCTATTTCCTTTGCTCCATAGATGCTGCTGCACCTGCTGAATTTCTCCAGCATTTTGGTGTACAGTGGATGCAGTCACACATGCATATCGTTGATCTTCACACATTTCTCAGAAACCCATTAGACCATTTACCAGTGTAAGTGATTCTTCCCCACATGGAAATAATATGTTTGCAATGTCTAACTTTCATGTATAGACCAACTGATCTTGCGCACACAATCTTTATGTTGTAAAGGTTTGGCACCAATTGCATACAAAAAATCCCAAGTCAGCCAGCATGTTAAACCAGCCTTCACATTTTCAACTCATAGGTTTGCATAACAGTATGATGAGTGCTTTGGACTGCATACTATTGGTATGAACCTAAGTCTGGATTTTCCTCGAGTGATAATCCACATTTAAATTCAGATAGCTTACAGCCGACACTAAATAGCAACGACTGGAAAATCCTCATGTTCTTAGTGTTAAAGCCCTCAGTACTTAATGTGCATGAGGTACCACACAAGATTAACATTTACCTGATTATGGATGAGCCACAAACTTGATTAAACACACTTACTGTACCTTTTGTCTGGGCTAGCAGACAATTTTGTGGAAATGAATGAGGGGTGAGTTGACAGATGAGCAGAAACTTCCTTTCTATAAATGTTCTTATCAACAATATTTTCATTAGCTGTGTTTTTCTTCAGAAGAAGGGAAGCCATTAAGAAAGCACTTTAGATCAATCAGAATCCGAAAGAGAAGGGTTTTAGATGCGACCTTTGATCACACCACTTGGTTGCTCTTGAGATATTAAGCAATTTTTCTTTCCCTTTTATTCCCTGATTAACATACCATACACTTTCAACATTTTTGATTTGGTATTACCACTTTTCATTAACTGTTGTCATTCCATGTGAAACTCAAGGCCACAATAATGTCCTTTGGATGTTGATCTATCTGAAGGGTTGTGTGCCACATATTAACGGGGTGAAAATACTTTGAAACCAATGGCATTTAACCACTACAACGGATATAATTCCTGGATCCAGTTGAACTGGCTGTGGAGGCCTAGTCAATGGATATTTGAATGCAAAGATAGATAGATTGTTGATTAGTACATGTGTCAGGGGTTATGGGAAGAAGGCAGGAGAATGTGATTAAGAGATAGAGATAGATCAGCCATGATTGAATGTCAAAGTAGATTTGATGGGCCGAATTGGCCTAATTCTTCTCCTATCAATTATGAAACCTATGAACTAGGATTTACAAATATTACAGGGCAGAATCACCTCACTGACCCTCTATCAGATTGATTCTTTTATAAAGCAGGGATATCATTTGTTCTGTGGCACAAATGTACTGCATCGGATTAGGTGTTTTACTATTTTTGTTAAATTTGAGGTTTTTGACTATTTCTGTTTTTTTGTTGTTTTTAACTAAAATTAATTAAGCTATCACTTTCTTAATTAAGTTTTAAAAAGGTAACAACGACAAATTGAATAAGTTTTCAGGCAAATAAACACAAAGTGCTGGAGCAACACAGCAGATCAGGCAGCATCGCTGGAAAACGTGGCTAGGTGACGTTTCACGCTAGGACCCTCCTTCAGATTCAAACCCCAGTCAGTATCCAAGTTCTTCAGGGGTATTGGGTGATGTTTCGGGTCAAGACCCTTCTTCAGACATTTGCTATTCTCTCCAGAGATGCTGCCTGCCCCACTGAGTTACTCCAGTATCTTTGGGTTAAACCAGCATCTGCAGTTCCTTCCTGCAAACTTCTCCAGAGGTGTTGTGTGGCCAGCTGAGTTACTCAGCACTTTAGGCTTTTTGCTCCAGGTTCATGCGTCTGCAGTTCTTTGTGTTTAATGGTTTTTCAATGCTTCTGAAGTTCTGTGTCCTTTACATAAGAACATAAAACCAGACTCTTTCAGCCTTAATTATTATTGGGAACAAATATTTATTATGGGGAACAAGGAAATGGCAGATGGGTTAAACAGGTACTTTGGATCCATCTTCACTAAGGAAGACACAAACAATCTCCCTGATGTTCTAGTGGCCAGAAGATCTAGAGTGATGGAGGAACTGAAGGAAATTCACATTAGGCAGGAAATGGTATTTGATGGACTGATGGGACAGAAGGCTGATAAATCCCCAGGGCCTGGTGGTCTGCATCCCAGGGTACTTATGGAAGTGGCTCTAGAAATGGTGGATGTATTGGTGACCAATGTTCTATAGATTCAGGATCAGTTCCAGTGGATTGGAGGGTAGCTAATGTTGTCCCACTTAAGAAACGCGGTAAAGAGAAAACAAGGAATTATAGACCAGTTAGCCAGACATCGGCGGTGGGGAAGATACTGGAGTCAATTAATAAGGATGACATAGCTAGTAACAGGATTGGTCAGAGTCAGCATGGATTTACGAAGGGGAAATCTTCTCGAATTGTTTGAAGATGAAAATAGGAAAATGGACAAGGGAGAGCCAATGGATGTAGTGTACCTGGGCTTTCAGAAAGCAATTGATCAGGTCCCATATAGGAGATTAATGTTCAAAATTAGAGCACATGGTATTGGGGTTAGGGTACCGACATGTATAGAAAATTGGTTGGTGGACAGGAAACAAAGAGTGGGGATTTACGGGTCCCTTTCAGAATGGCAGGCAGTGACTAGTGGGGTACCACAAGGCTCGGTGCTGGGACTGCAGCTATTTACAATATATATTAATGATTTAGATGTAGGGATTAAAAGCAACGTTAGCAAATTTACAGATGATGCAATTGGGTGGCAGTTTGAACTGTGAGGAGGATGCTATGAGGATGCAATTAAGACTTGGACAGGTTGGGTCAGTGGGCAGATGAATGCAGATGCAGTTTTATGTGGATAAATGTGAGGATATCCACTTTGGTGGCAAAAACAGGAAGACAGATAATTATTTGAAGTGTCAAGTTCGGAAAAGGGGAAGTACAATGAGATCTGGGGCTCCTTGTTCATCAGTCACTGAAAGTAAGCATGCAGGTACAGCAGGCCGTGAAGAAAGCAAATGGCATGTCGGCCTTCATAACAATGAGTATGAGTATAGGAGCAAAGAGATCCTTCTGCAGTTGTACAGGACCCTCGTGAGACCACACCTGGAGTATTGTGTGCAGTTTTGGTCCCCTAATTTGAGGAAGGACATTCTTGCAAATGAGGTAGTACAGCATAGGTTCACCAGGTTAATTCCCGGGATGGTGGGACTGTCATATTTTGATAGAATGGAGTGATTGGGCTTGTGTACTCTGGAATTTAGAAAGATGAGAGGATATCTCAAGTTCAAGTTCAAGTGAGTTCGTGAGTTTATTGTCATGTGTCCCTGTATAGGACAATGAAATTCTTGCTTTGCTTAAGCACACAGAAAATAGTAGGCATTTACTACAAAACAGATAAATGTGTCCATATACCATGATATAAATATATACACACATGAATAAATAAACTGGTAAAATGCAAATAACAGAAAGTGGTTATTAATAATCAGAGTTTTGTCCAAGCCAGGTTTAATAGCCTGATGGACGTGGGGAAGTAGCTATTCCTGAACCTGGTGTTTGCAGTCTTCAGGCTCCTGTACCTTCTACCTGAGGCAGCAGGGAGAAGAGTGTGTGGCCAGGATGGTGTGGGTCTTTGATGATACTGCCAGCCTTTTTGAGGCAGCGACTGCAATAAATCCCCTTGATGGAAGGAAGGTCAGAGCCAATGATGGACTGGGCAGTGTTTACTACTTTTTGTAGTCTTTTCCTCTCCAGGGCGCTCAAATTTCCGAACCAAGCCATGATGCAACCGGTCAGCATGCTCTCTACTGTGCACCTGTAGAAGTTAGAGAGAGTCTTCCTTGACAAACCGACTCTCCGTAATCTTCTCAGGAAGAAGAGGCACTGATGAGCTTTTTTGATAATTGCGTTAGTGTTCTCAGACCAGGAAAGATCTTCAGAGATGTGCACGCCCAGGAATTTGAAGTTCTTGACCCTTTCAACCATTGATATAAATGGGGCTGTGGATCTCGTTACTCCTTCCAAAGTTCACAATCAGTTCCTTGGTTTTGCTGGTGTTGAGGGCCAGGTTATTGCGCTGGCACCATATGGACAGTTGCTCGATCTCTCTTCTGTATTCTGACTCATCACCATCAGTGATACGCTCCACAATAGTGGTGTCGTCAGCGAACTTGATGATGGAGTTCGCACTGTGGTTCGCTATGCAGTCATGGGTATAGAGTGAGTACAGCAGGGGGCTGAGCACGCAGCCTTGAGGTGCTCCCATGCATCTTATTGAAACACAGAAGATTATTAAGGGTTTGGACACGCCAGAGGCAGGAAACATGTTCCCGATATTGGGGGAGTCCAGAACCAGGGTCCACAGTTTAAGAATAAGGGGTAAGCCATCTAGAACGGAGATGAGGAAATCTTGTTCACGCACAGGGTTGTGAATCTGTGGAATTCTCTGCCTCAGAAGGTAGTGAAGGCCAATTCTCTGGATGCTTTCAAGAGAGACTTAGATAGAGCTCTTAAAGATAGCGGAGTCAGGGGATATGGGGAGAAGCCAGGAACGGGGTACTGATTGTGGATGATCAGCCATGATCATATTGAATGGCAGTGCAGGCTCGAAGGGCCGAATGACCTACTCCTGCACCTATTGTCTATTGCCTTCTCCACCACTCATCGTTACAGCTGATCTCTCTCATTTACATCTTCTTGCACCCTCCCCCATATTGTTCAATTCACTCTTAATAACCTAATGTCTACTGATCTCCATGCTGACCATGACTAATGTTTTCAGTGTGACTTATCATTTCTTCAGAATAATTTTTGCCAATTCCATTCATTTAAAATTAATTAATAATGTATTACAGACCAATCGTATTTCACCTTAATCGAAAGTGTAAGCTGTGATCTGTACTTTCTGCGGACCAGAAAGAAAGGTCCATTGTACTAATTCATTTCACAATCCTTTGTTGATAGCAAAAAAAAGGGTCTACCTTGGAAAAGTAGAAATGTAGAAGCAGGGACAGCTCACCAATTAGTCCACTGTCGTTTAAGGAATGAGTACTGTAGGTGGCGGTTGGAATCTTACGGGAGCTTGGAGCTTGAGAAAGGATGGAAGGACAAAATCAAAGACTCATAACATCCAGGCACTGCGTTAGAGGAAAAGTTATGACGAACATTGGGACAATGTTTGAATCTGCACCCAGGTAGCTCACAATCATTCAGGGGTTCGCTCACCTCAGCTTTAACATCTCTGCTTCTCCAAAGAATGCCAACACCACCTATTCGATTCGAAAACTTCTTAGTTGGTCAGTATTGATATTGGTGTTAGTTTTTTTTTGTTACATGTACCGAGATCATAAGATTATAAGTGATACTGTAGGGGCAGAATTAGGCCATTCGGCCCATTAAGTCTACTCTGCCATTCATCATTGCTGACCTATCTTTCCTCCTAATTCCATTCTCTTGTCTTCTCCCCGTAGCCTCTGACAGCTCTGAAACTGTGTCAAACTTTGTTTGAATGCTATCCAGTCTTCTCATACAATATATGAGAACCATAAAGTAACACACAGGTAATGCAAGGAGAAAAATACCAGAGTGTGGAGTATAATGTTACAGCATCCTAAAACTACAGCTACAGTGAAAGTGCAGAAATACAAGGTTACTAAATACTTTAACTCCCCCTCCGATTCTCACACTGACCTTTCTGTCCTGGGCCTCCTCCACAGTCAGAGTGAGGTCCAGCACAAATAGGAGGAACAGCACCTCATATTCGCTTGGGCAGCTTACATCCCAGTGGTATGAATATTGACTTCTCTAACTGCAAGTAACCCTTACTTTCACTCTCTCTCCATCCCTCCCCTGTACTAGTTTTCCGACTGTCCCCTTGATTAAATGTTTTATTTTTGTTTGCCTCGTTGTCACCTTCCCCAAGCTAACAATGATCTATTCTACATTTTCCTCATTCTCTGTCCACTTTGATGTCTTGTTTTCGCACCTTACCCTTCCATATCTCCATGCCTCCTTCTCCCCCGACTCTCACAGAAGAGCCTCAATCTAAAATGTTTCCCATTCCTGCTCTCCAGAGGTGCTACCTGTCCTGTTGAGTTACTCCAGCCTTTTGTGTCTATCCTCAATACAATGGCCCCAATGAGGTGGGTTCGGAGATGCCCCAAGGTGGAAATGGAGAAGGTGTGCTACGATCAGGGAGGACCTGAGATCACAGATTCATTGCCAATTTGGCAATAGGCAGAAGCTTATTTCTTGGGATAGTTCATCGACACCTGAATGCCAAGATTACCAAATGGTGCACACAGTGGCAGGTCCTCCAAGAGCAAAGGATGGCCACTATGGTTTATTTCGGCTCCATTGTGGAGTCAAATAAAGAAATTCAAACAAAATAAATTGTTGCTGCCCACATCAATGCAAATGTGAAGATTCACAGTTTGATAAAGTTCAGTGTGGAGGCAATTCAAACAAAGAGGGAGCTGACTTGACAAATGGAATTACTTATATATGGTGGGTATAATACAGTAATAGGAGGCTCTACCCACATGCTGTTGCATGAACAGTGCTCTGACATTCAGCAAACAAGCCCCTTGCAGGATCTTGCTGCTTCAACAATGAATCTCAGCACCAAGCTGGCTGCCTGGTGTCGAGAAATGTCCTTTGCAATTGTAACCTATTTTGTCAGTTTTGTTATTCTGAGCAATGACTAACTGGGTCAGTTATCCCTTCGTATGGGAACATTTTGTGTTTGTTCAGGCTAAACGCTGTGTCAGATTGCAATATGCATCGGATCAGAGCGTTCATTTCACATCATCTCCTCTCCTGACTAGTCAATAAGCATCCAGGAACCAGGAAGCAGCCCGATCTCAGACACTAGGCCTCCAGCTGGAGTTTAAGTTAGTTTAGAGATACAGACACTATCCCGCACACACTAGGGACAATTTACAATTATACCAAGCCAATTAACCTACGTCTTTGGAGTGTGGGAGGAAACCGGAGATCCCGGAGAAAACCCACACTAGTCACGGGGAGAACGTACAAACTCCATACAGACAAGCACGCATAGTCAGGATCGAACTCGGGTCCCTGGCGCTGTAAGGCAGCAACTCTACCGTTGTGCCACCACGTCACCTTTGTTGTTGATTTGTTCATGCTTTGTTTATACAGTTTATACTTGGATATGTGGAAAGGTAAATTTAAAAAAGGGCTGGACAAAAACTGGACAGATTCTTTTTAACCTGATATTTTTATGTCACCCTAAGAGGATCATTGGTTGCCCTCTCCCCTCCCTGATGGACATCTACACCTCCCGCTGCCTTAGCAGGGCAAAGAAGATCACCAAAGACAGCTCCCATCCTGCGTCTGGACTGTTCGACCTGCTGCCCTCTGGAAGGCGCTATAGGTGCATCAAATCCAGGACAAACAGACTCAGGAATAGCTGCTTCCCGAGAATTATATCTACCATAAATTCAAATCCACACATGCACTGACTACACCGCCCAACACGGACTTCCATCTGTATATATGTATATATGTATGTAGCGCCGTAGAATTTGTGCACCTATTCCCCCCCCCCCCCCCCCTCCCTTCTGTTTTGTTTTTCTGTTTCTTGTTTTTTGTGTAAAATTGTATGTATGCACTGAGTACGAGCAGCTTTCAGTTTCACTGTACATGTATAGTGACAATAAATGGCATATCTATCTATGACATCATAACTTCAAATACATTTTATGGTCTCAATGTAATTGCTCCTCAGTGCAGCTTCAACTGCTACAAGGTTGGCACTAGTTTCATTAATTCTGGCAAATAATTCCTATTACAATTTTTCAACAATAATATGTGATAATAAAGCACTAGGTCTGCTCAGATATGTTTAGGCGGATGTTTAATATGAAAATGGTAATGGCACAATTAGTATAAACACAACAAAAATCTCCCAATTATTGAAATGCTTGTATTTAACTTTCAAAGACATTGCACTTGATCGTAATGGAGCAAAAACAATGCGATAGACTCCAGTATCAACTATACAACATAGCCTGGAAAGATCCTAAGGCCAAGGAGCTGAGTTACATTGACCTTGACCTTGATCTTGACCTGCATGGGCAGAACAGTCCATTTTTGTGTGAGACTGAATCTATTTATTTATTGATTTATTTTTAAAAAAATTAAAAAAAATAAAAATAATTATTAGAAGCAATGTACAATCGTATAAACCATGGATTATACATAATACAATTTGTGTACAACTTCTGGTTTTAAATTTAACAATATAAAACTAATAGACACAAGAAAAGAAGAACGAAGAAGAGATTAAATAAGTAGTGATGTGTTGGCCCCAAAAGTTAACAATTGGTCATTTGTGGATAGATAGAGAGATGTAGAAAAAAAAGCCCAGAAAGGATGAGCAAAAAAAAGAAATATATAAAGATAAAAAAAGACGAGAAAAGAGAAGAAAAAAAAAGGAAGCGAGAAAACAGAACAGAAAAGAAAAGGGATATACCTACTTCATGTCTTTCCACACCCCACTCCTAGTTCTGAAACGGTTAATTACCAGAGTTATGTTGCACCGTATTATACTTGTAATAGAACGATGAAAGGAGACCATATCTTTAAGAATTGTTCTGATTTTCCTGCTAGAATGAATCTCATATCTTCCAGATGTAACATTTCAGACATGTTTGTGATCCACATTTTAAGCGTTGGGGTAGTTGAATTTTACCAAAATTTGAGTTATACGTTTTTTTGCCATTATCAAACCATAGTTAAGGAAACATTTTTGAAATGAAGCTAGCTCAGAGCAGGCTTCCATTGTTCCGAAAATAATCAATTCTGTGTTGGGGTCCTGTTTTATTTTAAATAGATTTGAGAAGATTTCAAAATTTCTTTCCAAAATTTATGGAGTTTTATACAAGATACAAAGGAGTGTGCTATGGTTGCTTCTTGAGATAGACATTTATCACAGATGGGGGGAGCTTGAATTTAAAGCTGTAGATAGTCACAGAGCTCAGTGAGAATGAAGATTGCATTGTGTGCCTTGGTCCTCTAACATAGGAGTTTCAGGGTAACAGGCTTAGTAACATCTGATAGATCTGCGAGCCATTTTTCAGACCAGTGGGGCAGCAGAGTGGCGCAGCTGGTGGAGCTGCTGCCTCACAGTACCAGAGGCCAGGTTAGATCGTGACGCAGTTGCGGCCTGCGTGGACTTTGCACGTTCTTCCTTTGACCACATGGGTTTTGTCCATTTGGCCCAGTTTCTTTCCACATGTCAGAGAAGTGTGGGTTTGTAAGTCATTTGGCCTCTGTAAATTGCCTCTCTTGTGCAGGGAAGAAGCTGCTCATGAACCTGGACACACAGTTTACAGGCTCTTATACCTTCTTCCCAATGGCAGGGGTGGAATGAGTGTGTGGCCAGGATAGTGTGGGTCTCTGATGATGCTGGCTGCCTTTATGAGGCAGAGACTGTTGTAGGTCCCTTCGATGTTGGGGAAGTCAGTAATGGATGGACTGGGCAGTGTTCAAGTTGCCAAACCAGACCGTGATGCACCCAGTAAATATGCTCTCCACTGTACATGTGTTGAAGTTTAAGAGAGTATTTGTTGACATACTGAATCATCTCAGGAAGTAGAGGCATTGATGGGATTTCTTTGTGATTGCATTAATGTGCTGGGTCCAGGACAAATCTTCAGGAATGTGCACATCCAGGACTTTGAAGCTGAAGGTATCATGTTTAACTTGGTATCATGCTTGGCACACACACATGGTGGTCCAATGGTCCTGATCCTGTGCTGTACTATTCTAAAGATAGACACAACAAGCTGGAGTAACACAGCAGGTCAGACAGCAGCTCTGGAGAAAAGGTGACGTTTCGAGTCGAGAACCTCCTTCCGACTGGGTCAGGGGAATGGGAAACGAGAGATATAGACAGGAATATAGAAATATATAGAACAAATGAATGAAGGACATGCAAAAAAATAAATTATATATTCTGTGAGAATACCAATACAGGAACAGTGGAGGAAGAGACTGACTTTGGTGCCTTCCCACACAGTGGGAAGCTTTGATTCTGCTGTGTGGGGATGTTTTATGTTAAATTCTATAGTGTGTGTTCTTTATACTCTTTCTGGCTTAATCCTTCCCTTCACCACCTCCAGTTTAAATTCCAGTTGGAATATTTTGGAAGACCCAAGAACCAAGAACCAGGTTGGTGGGACTAAAATGCAACCAGAACTTGAGGAGCAGCCCCTTCAGATATTGGTACAGAGGCAGCAACCTCATGCTGCCGTTACCATTGGCAACGTCCCATTGTGATGTCATTGTGGCACTCTGCCGCTTCACAAACCATTGTGATTGGTGCATTGTGACATCATCAGTGGAACATCCTGGGAAAAAAAGGCTGTCTATGAGAAACTGTGGTTACTATTGGCAATGCCCCACCATGATGTCATTGTGGCACTGTGGCTATGCGTGAGAAGTGTTTTTTTTTTCCTTTTTTAAAAACTTGAATCATTATAACTTCGGAAATATAGGGGGAAATGCAACGGGAAGATGTTTATCGCCACCACGGGGAAAATGTGAGTAGGATATGTGAAAATGGGAAGGCTGTATCCTAGCATTTGGAAGAAAATATGAATTAACCAGATTGACACAGACAGAGACACATTGTGGGCAGAAGCAAGACGAAGACTTTTAGTTATATAGAGATGAAGCCTCCAGATTCAGAGACAGTTTCTTCCCAGCTGTTACCAGGCAATTGAACAACCAGAGATCATCCTGAGCTGCTATCTACCTCATGTGGACCCTCAGACTAATTTTAATCGGATTTACTGGACTTTATCTTGCACTAAACATTATTTCCTGTATCATGCATCTGTACACTGTGGATGGCACAAATGTAATCATGTAGTGTCTTTCCACTGACTGGTTAACACGCCACAACAGCTTTTCACTGTACCTCAGTACACATGACAATAAACTAAACTAAACTAAATTGAGCTTGGGTGTGACTGAATTCAGTCAGTCGACCAAGATCTGACTATTCAGAGGCACAAGGGACTGTAGATGCTGGAAGCAAAGCAAAGTGAATTGTCAAAGCAAAGTGCTGGAGTAACTCAAGGGGTCAGGCAGCATCTGTGGAGGGAATGGATAGATGACATTTCATGTCAGGACCTCAGTCTGAAGAAGAGTCTCGACCTGAAACATTGCCTATCCGTTCCTTCTGCAGATGCTGCCTGACGCGCAGTGCTATTCCAAGCTACGGATACTGTTTATTGGAGACACGACAATTTGGAATGCCGAACTGATTAATTGGTGATGATCTCAGGTATTTATACCAGGTTATAGATTAGGAGAGCAGATTAAATGCAGGTGTAACTCCTAATAGCTCAGTGGAGGAGTGTGGAAAGAATCTCAAGTGTCTGGAGTTGTGGCAAGTGTGACAGGAGCCCCCCTCCCACATATGCCTCCTGGAGCCCTCTTTGGCTGGTCAGGATACTGCTGATGAAAGTCATGGATCAGGGAGGGTTCCAGGATGTCACGGGCAGGAATCCAGCTCCTCTCCTCTGGATCGTAGCCCTCCCGGTCAACCAGGTACTGGATCCCACTGCCACGCAGCCGTGACTTCAGCAGTTGCTTCACAGTGTACACCGGACCACCACCAATGATGCGGGGTGATGGAGGCAGCAGAGGAGCGGGAGACTGGGAGCTGGAGGACACAGGCTAAACGTGGCATACGTGGAAGGTGGGGTGAATCCGCATAGACCGGGGCAGTCTAAGGCAGACAGCAGAGCGGGTAATGATCTTGAGAATTGAGAATGGGCCAATAAACGGGGGTTATTGGACCAACTTACGGGACCATGCGGAGGGAGAGATCTTGGGCGGACAGCCATACACTCTGACCAGGGCGATAGCGAGGGGCAGGGGTCCAGTGATGATACATAGAAACATAGAAACACAGAAATTAGGTGCAGGAGTAGGCCATTCGGCCCTTCGAGCCTGCACAGCCATTCAATATGATCATGGCTGATCATCCAACTCAGTATCCCGTACCTGCCTTCTCTCCATACCCTCTGATCCCCTTAGCCACAAGGGCCACATCTAACTCCCTCTTAAATATAGCCAATGAACTGGCCTCAACTACCCTCTGTGGCAAAGAGTTCCAGAGATTCACCACTCTGTGTGAAAAAAGTTCTTCTCATCTCGGTTTTAAAGGATTTCCCCCTTATCCTTAAACTGTGACCCCTTGTCCTGGACTTCCCCAACATCGGAAACAATCTTCCTGCATCTAGCCTGTCCAACCCCTTAAGAATTTTGTAAGTTTCTATAAGATCCCCTCTCAATCTTCTAAATTCTAGAGAGTATAAACCAAGTCTATCCAGTCTTTCTTCATAAGACAGTCCTGACATCCAGTCCTGATACGCCTGATGTCTGTACCTGGAAGCGGTGCAGAGCAGGGCAGAACAGGCCTCCTTCCAGGTCCAGGTCACAAACTCCTGGACAGAGGGAATGGAGACGTCCTCCTCTCGGTCTGGGAACAGAGGTGGCTGATAACCAGGGGAGCTGTGGAATGGAGACAGATCTGGGCAGAGAATTGTGGGCGTATTTGATCCATACCAATTTTCTAGACCAGGTGGTAGGGTTGGCGGACACCAGGCCACGTAGGGTGGTCTCCAGGGGCTGGTTGGCTCTCTCCGACTGATCATTAGATTGTGGATGGAACCCAGATGAGAGGCTAGCGGAGGAGCCAACCAGCGAGCAAAAAAGCCTTGTAAAATTGTGAGGTGAACTGCGGACCCCTGTCAGAGACGATGTCTCGAGGGAAACCATGGAGTCTGATGACCTGGTTTATGATGAGGTGAGTGAGTTCTACAGCAGATGGGAGCTCAGGAAGAGGAAGGAAATGAGAAACAGTCCACATGGTAAGAATAACTGTATTACCCTTGGACAGAGGCAAGCTGGTGATGAAATCCAGGGTGATGTGGGACCAGGGATGACGGGGAACAGGTAGGGGATGAAGGAGACCAGAGGGAGGCTGATGGGATGTTTGATTCTGTACACAGGCAGAGTAGGCGGAGACAAATGTCCGGGTGCAGCCTCCACAAACCAGAACCGTTGGGTAACGGGTGTGGTTGACGCCAGGGTGACAGGCAAGGTTAGTGGAATGGGCCCACTGGAGTACTTCAGTAACTTATTGGGGGAATCCAGAACCAGGATCGGGGTGATGACGCCGGGCATTGCGAACTGTGTTCTCGATCTCCCAGGTGATGGAGCCCGCCAGGCAGATGGGAGGCAGAATGGGTTGGTGGGAATGGTTGTCCTGGTTAGAACTGAACTGGAGGGAGAGGGAGTTGGGCTTGACATTCTTGGACCCAGGATGGTATGACAAGGTGAAGTTAAACCGGGTGAAAAACAGGGTCCACAGGGCTTGATGGGGGTTGAGCCGCTTCGCCAAACGCAGGTACTCCAGGTTCTTGTGGTCCGTCCAGACTTGGATTAGCTGCTCATTGCACTCCAACCAATGCCTCCGCTCTTCCATCACCATCTTCACTACCAGTAGCTCTCTGTTGCCGATGTCATAATTCTTCTCAGCCAGGGAGAGGCGGCGAGAGAAGAAAGCACAGGGGCGCATCTTCTGGTCCTTGGAGGAGCGTTGGGAAAGCACCGCCCCAACTCCAACATCAGAGACGTTAACCTCCACCACAAATTGACGGGCCGGGTCAGGATGCTCCAGGATGGGGGTGGTAGTGAAGCGTTGCTTAAGGTCCCGGAATGCCCCCTCAGCAGCTGGGGACCAGGTAAACCTGAAGGAGGTAGGTGTGAGAGCAGTGAGAGGAGCAGCCAGGATACAGTAGTAGCCGAGGATGCGTTGTAACTCCCTCCGACTGATAGACTCGCGCCAATCTACCACCACTCTCACCTTTCCTGGATCCATCTCGACGTGGCCAGCAGAGAGGATGTATCCCAGCAAGGACACCGTGGGCTGGTTGAACTCACACTTCTCTGCCTTGACGAGCAGCTGGTTCTCCCATAGCCGCTGTAGGATGAGACGGACATGGCGGGTATGTCTCAATGAGACCCAGTAGACAAGGATGTCATCCAGGCAAACAAAGACAAACTGGTTCAGCATGTCCCAGAGCACATGAGCACATCATTGACCAGAGGCTGGTCAGGTCGAAGGGCATTACAAGGTGCTCCTAATGCCCACTGGGTGTGTTGAAGGATGCCTTCCACTAATTTCCCTCCTTGATGCGAATCAAGTGGTAGGCATTGCACAGATCCAGCTTGGTAAACATGGTGGCATGCTGCAGGCAGTTGAAATAGGAGATGAGTGGCAAGGGATAACGGTTTTTGACTGTGATGTCATTCAGGCCTCGATAGTCAATGCAAGGGCGAAGGTTGCAATCTGATAGTCAATGCAAGGGCGAGTCCATACTGGCCGGCTCATCTGTCAGAAGGCTCAGAAATGGAATGGACTCGAATGCAGACTCACCGAGAAGTACTGAAGAAAACCCAAAATCCAAACCGGAATGGAAACGAAAGATTTTGACCTGGAACCAACAAAATTCAGGACTGCGATCGAACCGACAGAATGCAGAACTGATTAGTCAGCACCCAATTGCGGATGCTCTCAGGTATTTATACCAAGTGATAGATTAGGGGAGCAGATTAATGCAGGTGTAACTCCTAATAGCTCAGGGGAGGAGTGTGGAAAGAGTCACAAGTGTCTGGAGGCAAGTGTGTCAGAAACTGGTGATGATTTTGAGATAAAATGGAAGCCCAAACAAAGTTTTCTATCAATACCTCATTGTCAGTTAATAACTAAAATTGATGGACCCAAAGTATTTGAACATATGAATGTGGGAGTAACAAAATTTATGAACAGACAATAAATCTGATTATTTGGACCTTATGTACCTTGTGTATGTTATGATGTGTGAAAATAATTATCTATAGCACATCAGTACAGTTTGGATTCTTCATTTGAGCATAGCATCTCTCGAACCAGGTATCTCAGGATAGGAAGTTAGTTATTTAACACAGAAAAGAATAAAACTGTCTGCAGGTTGTGCATCTATTGAATCCTGTGGTTTGTCGATGAGTCTATTTTTTTTTTATTTTTTTATTTTATTTTTATTAGAAGTACGGTAAATTACAATACTACACAACACATATATCTTAATACATTTTTTGTACCGCTTCATTTTTTTTGAGCTTTAAGAAAAAGGTAGAAGTAAGGAAAGTAAAGAAAGTGCGCGAGAGTCGTGAAGTGCAAGAGTGTTGGGAAAAGAAAGCCCCTTAGAAAAGAAGTTAGAGAAGGAAGTAAAGTGAGAAAATAGACCCTAGAAAAGAAAGAAAGAGAAAATAGAAACAATCGCTCTATTATAACATTAAACTCCGCAGAAAGGGGACTACCAACCAAGTCTGTTTTTGTTGTTTCACCTCCCGTTACCAGGTCCTGATACCGTCGATGAGTCTATTTGAGTTTAAGAACAACTTCCCCAAGGGACTCAAGGAATAAGAGGAATGTACTGAAATGGAGATTTGAGGTATAGAAGTCAGTCGCGATCTATCCGAATTGCGGAGTAGTCTTGGTCCCACATGGAATTTTTCAGCCTCTATTTTGTATGTTCTTATTGCTTCCTTAGACTGCTGCACAATAATTAGAGTTACAATGCTGCCTTGCTAAGGCTGTGTAGCACCCAGAGTGAAAGGCTACCCATGCCATATTTTTAAGCAACTCAAAAGGGGATCTTAAATATAAATTAGTAACTAGAACGAGACAAGAAATGGTGTCAATAATGAAGTCAAGATAATTCACCTTCAATATCACTGGAAAAGTCTCCTCGAGGGTCTGAGCTATAGGGAGAGGTTGAGTGGGCTGGGACCCTATTCACAGCACAGGAGGGTGAGGGGTGATCTCGTAGAGGTGTACAAAATCATGAGGAATAGATCGGGTAGAGTCTTTTTCCCAGAGTGGGGAAACGAGAACCAGAGGACATAGGTTTAAGTTGAAGGGGGAAAGGTTTAATAGGAATCTGAGGGGTAACTTTTTCACACAAATGGTAGTGAGTGTATGGAACGATATACCAGAGGAGGTAGTTGAGGCAAGGGCTATTGCAATGTTTAAGAAACAATTAGATAGGTACATGTATAGGACAGGTTTGGCGGGATATGTGCAGGTGGGACTAGTGCAGATGGGACATGTTGTTCAGTATGGGTAAGTTGGGCCGAAGGGCCTGTTTCCATGCTGTTGGTCTCAATTACTCTAAGACAGTGGTTTTAATGAGGTCAACTGGCATTCTTGAAGAAGGTTTTCTTGGTCAGAACAAGCATAGGTAAAGTCAGGTGACCATATACTGTAAATAAATACCAAAGCATCAGTTGTAAATTAGCTCCTGAAATGTGAGATTTGGAATAGGTTAATAGATGAGTATGGAAATGAAAGATCACGCTTTGTCTTTTGCAGTCACATCTGGGAAGATTTGAATAAGGCATTTGAGACATACATAAGAGAGTGAACCATGTGCAAGATAGAACTGCAGATGCTGGTTTAAATCGAAGGGAGACATAAAATGCTGGAGTAATTCAGTGGGTTGAGGCAGCATCTCTGGAGAGAAGGAATAGGCAATGTTTCGGGTCGAGACCCTTCTTCAGAGAGTGAACTGTTACTTATGCAAGAGGGACTTTTGCCCTCACTCTGCAGCACAATATTTATGTATTAAAATTTAGACTGACCAGACTCCTTGGAAAGCAGAAAATGCTGGCTCCATCTCCAATCTAAGCCATCGCTGAACACCTCCGCTCAGTCCGCCTAAAACTACCTGATCTCCCGGTTGCTAAACACATTAACTCCTCTTCCCATTCCCACACTGACACTGTCCTCCATTGTCAGGATAAGGCCCAGCGCAACACAACACCTCATATTTCGCTTGGCCAGCTCACACTCCGTCGGTATCAATATTGACTTCTCTAACTTCAAGTAACCCTTGCTTTCCCTCTCCATCCATCCCAGTTCTCCAGCAGTCTGACTCTCCCCCGATTACATTTTATCTCTGCTTGCTTTGTTATCACCTTCTCCTCGCTAACAATGATCTATTCCACATTTTCCTTAACCACATCACCTTTAATGTCTCATTTTCACACCTTACTTTTCCTTATCTCTGTGTCTCCCCCTCCCCGGACCCTCAGTCTGAAGAAGGGTCTCGACACAAAACATCACCCATTCCTTCTATCCAGAGATGTTGCCAGGTCCGCTGAGTTACATCTTTCAGAATCTATTTACATTGCACCTTGGTCTGAGACGTTGTCAAAGCCGTGTTTAAGGGGTTTATCCTGTGAGACGGAGCAGATGTTCACCAGCAAAAGTCCAAAAGAGGTCTGTTAAAACGACAGACTAAGCACTGGGACCTTCCTAACCCAACTGGCAATAAAACTCTGGCAGACACAATGCAAACACTGAGCAAATAGGATTTTCATCAACCTTCTGCTAAGATTAAAGAGGCTAATTTGCAGAAGCATTATTGAAATGTTCAAAGATAGACACAAAATACAGAAGTAACTGGAGCAATGGGCAGCATCTCTGGATAGAAGGAATGGGCAACGTTTTGGGTCGAGCCTTCTTCAGACTGGACCCAAAGCATCACCCATTCCATCTATCGGGAGATGCTGCCTGTCCTGCTGAGTTACTCCAGCATTTTGTGCCTATCTTGGGTGCAAACCAGCATCTGCAGTTCCTTCCTATACATGGAAAAGCCAGTTGCTTAGTCTCTTAGTCACTTCCAATAAACAACCTTGACAGTGGGTGATGTCTAGAATAAGAACCCAAAGTATGTTGGAAGGGAAACAAGCATCCTTTATGCAAAGATATTAACTCTGGAATGATGCATGCACAAGCAAATCCTAGATGAATGCTAAGCAACACTACATACCTTATTTAATAACATACTCAGTGCAACTATGCTTATAAAAACATGTTTGGAATTAAGATGAAGAATGTAAAAGCCGGCGATGAATGGAAGGGCAATTTGTCAAGATAACATAAGCCTTGTTTACTCCGACTATTTACTCCGACTGAAGAATATTTGAAATAAACCCAAGTAAGCAAACTCGGGTAAAAATGAAGCAAAACATTTATAATAACATTGTAACAAATTTATACAAAGATTATCACAAAATATTACCAGGGTAACAAATTTCAAGAAGAGCTGTTATCTAAGCAATAACGTTCTTGGCTCTGGTTCTTGGCAAATACCAATTTATTTCAGTTAAACTTTTCCATCCAATTTATAAATGTCACATTGCTCTGAGCTGTAGCATTCTGTCATTTGCATATGAGCAAGGAAGTCAAATCTCCAGGAAAAATCTAGTCTAAGTGATGAGAGTAAACACAGTACAAATAAACACCAACCCCGCTGCCAGCATCAATCACCACCGAGATTACTCTCAATTTCAATGTTTTAATGAAGCTTTAATAGAATCCTGTTTCCAAACTACTGCCGGTGTATGATAATCTTCAACATTCATTCACAAGCGGTTTTGCTCAACCACTTGAGGGCTTTTACTACATCTATGCATCAGTACAGATAAAACCTCTAAGTTCCTAAGCTTCTGGACTGTGGACTGAATACTTAGTAATATCAAGCAAGTGAATATTGGGAATTATTGTGTTAAGGGGTAAGGCACTCACACTTGATAGAGAGCATTGCAAATTCTTCTTGTTATGCAGGATAGAAAGAATCTCTCAGCCCTATAACACTTCATACTAATTCACCCTGAATCTTATTCCTGACCTTTTGGTGTTATTTGTGCTACCCTCTTTTTAGTACATCAGCCAGAAGGAGGTAAGCTCACAACGCATTGAGGGGATGGTAGGTATTATAGAAAGAGAAAGAGAAAGTCCAGGGGAAGAAAGCAAAACCTGCAGAAAGGATTAGCTAATTTAGAAATAATTTCAGCAACAAGGACATTGTGTTTTCCAAGATTATGGAATTGGCAAAACTGGTGGTGAATATTTAAAGAGCTATTGAAACAAATATCTGCATCAAAATAAATGAAGACTATTGCTGATTTAGCTTACAATCCAAGGCTGTAAAATGTAATTCATACTAGACTAAGTGGGACCCATTGGGTTCCAGCATCAGATGGGAGGGCTGGTCCCCCAAAGCAATATTCCATCTCTCCACCAATTCCAATATTGCTGGCCATTAATTTCTGTAGTGCTAGTATGGGTGTTGTGTGCCGAAAGGACTGGTTTCCAGAGGGCTAGCATGGACATTGTGGGCCGAATGGACTATTGGGCCGGCTGCTCAGCCAATCAGGCTTGACAGTCACTCAGGCCTGGCAGTTCAGTCACTCTGGCCTGGCAGCTCAGTCACTCAGGCCTGGCAGCTCAGTAACTCAGGCCTGGTGGGCGGGCAGCTGAGAAACTGCCAGAAATCCTGCTGAAAACAGGTGACAGACTGTGAGAGAGAGAGAGGGTGGACAATCAATTTTAGACATGTTCATCTTTTTTTACAGATCACAGCAATTAAGGAGGAAAGTCTACCCTTGCGTGGATCTCTGGAGAGCTAGTATGGGTGTTGTGCACTGAAGGGACTGATTTCCAGAGGGTTAGTATGGATATTGTGGACTGAATGGATTCTTGGATGTGCAGTTCAGTGAGACATGGCCGGTGGGCTGGCAATTCACTAAGTCATGGCTGGTAGGCTGGCACTTCAATCACTTACAGCTGGTGGGCTGGCAGTTCACTTACTCATGGCTGGTGGGCTGGCAGCCCAGTCACTCATGGCTGGTGTGGTGGCAGTTCACTCAGTCACCCCTCCTCCCTTCACCCCCTACTCTGCTCCTTGCTATTCCCCTCCCTCCAACGCATTCAGTCAATCTCCCCTCAACCTCCCCACATTCACTCTTTAGTGGCTCTCCGACAGTGCAGCCATTCCTGCTTATTAGGTTCCCATTGTAATGAATAACATGCAGGCATGGCAAGTGGAAAAAAAAAGTATTAAAGTTTAAAATGTGAATGACTTAAAATATAACAACAATTTAAATGTTAAAGATGAAATTTATTGTTCTTTCTTGTTCTGTCTATTGTTCTGTTCTGCTGCTCACTGCCTCTTGATGCCTCTTTCCTGTTGATTAAAAAAAATACAATTTTAATATAGAGAAATTGAGCGTTCAAATTTTAACAAAGAAATCTGAGAATTCATCTCAAAAGTCATCATTCAGTGCAGGCTTGCAAATCCAATTTCACAGCACTCCAAGCAAAGTGCAGGCAGTAAGTCCAACCTCACAGCATTCCAAGCAGAGTTCAGGCAGCATGTACAACATCACAGCACTCCAAGCAAAGTGCAGGCAACAAGTCCAACCTCACAGCAGACAGACACACGCACAGACAGGCACACGTACAGACAGACACACACACAGACACACACATGCACATACACAAAGACACACTCACGCACCCACACTCACACAAACACAAAAACACACACACACACACATACATATGGCAGTAAACATTTTTGAATGCTCAAACGGCTGAGTGTCTCCAATTTGGGCCTTCCGCAGTCAGCAACACTTCCGCATTCTGCATGACCTCTGCACACACTGGAAATGACGCAATCAGTGTGACCTGTCCACTAAGAGGAAATCACGAAATGAGCGAGACTTTTGCAGTAAACACGGACCTAATAAAGCATTTATTCCTGCCAAAGCCACAGTTGCAATAAGCGCACAGTTGCAATAAGCGCACAATATTCGATAGCCACACTTTTCGATAGCCACACATTTTCAATTAACCACACATTTTCAATTAGCCACACAGTTTAAAGGCACAGTTTAAAGGCACAGCTTAAAGGCACAGTTTAAAGGCACAGTTTAGAGGCACAGTTAAAAGTTAAAAGGCACAGTTAAGAGGAACATAAAACATTTATTCCTTCCAAACACAGTTCCAAATAAACCACATAAAGCCACATAAAACCACACTCACAGTTCAGTAGGCATGTGTTCAGTGTTCAGTTAATTCACAGCTCAGACTGAGAGTCGTGGCCTCTCCCTCCCCCATTTTGCAGCGTCTGAGCCACATCCACACTTCAGGGTATTATAGTCCCTCCCCCTCCCACCGGAAGCGGCATGGCCTTCATTGCGTGATTGACAGGAGAGAGAATCTCAACATTTTTTAAGCATTAATAAGTCTTTTAATTTTCATCAATGGGAAAAATCCTCTGCACCTGATGAGCGGTTGGGGACTATGAGCAAGATGGCCAAAAATCACAGCCATAAGTAGTAGTGTTTTTTCTAAAATCAATATACGGCGCAAGCATGAAGTGGTCAAGTTTATTTTAATTATATAGATCATGTATATGAATGAGGTTACACAAAAAAGCTGGAGAAACTCAGCGGGTGCAGCATCATCTATGGAGCGAAGGAAATAGGCAACGTTTCGGGCCGAAACCCTTCTTCAGACTGATCGGGGGCGGGGGTGGGTGGGGACAAGAAAGGGAAAAGGAGGAGTAGCCCGAAGGCTGGGGGATGGGAGGAGACAGCAGGGGGGCTGAGGGAGGGTAGGAGACAGCAAGGACTAACAAAATTGGGAGAATTCGATGTTCATGAATGAGGTGGATCCATCGGGTGGCGCCACTGCAGTGGTTGTCATGCCGGCAGCTAGTCAGTCCTTTAACCATTTTTTGTTATTTTTAGTGTGTCTAAATGTATATTTTAATGTTACTCAGTATGTCTTATGTGGGGGGTGGTGTGGGGGAATAGGGGAAAACCATTTCTCAGTCACCTTCCTGGATGGAGATGCGTCTTTTCTCCGTGTCGCATCTTCACCCCCCCCTCGCGGCCTACCAACTGGATTGGTGCTGCCATTCCAACCGGAGACTGGCCCGGAGATTCAGCAGCAGGCACAGTGTGGAATTACCATTGCGGAGCCTGGGATCCTTGTCGAGGATCGCCAGTGTTGGAGCTCCGATCCTGGTGCTGATTTTAACATCATGGAGTTGTGGTCTGCGGAGATTCTAGCCGCAGACATGGCACTGTCTTTAACATCACGGAGCCCGGAGCTCCATCCATTGGGGCCTGTGGACTTCGGAAACCGCGGTCTCCGGTAAGAAGCAGCCGATTCAGGAACTCCAAGCCGCAGAGTGTGTTCCGATCCAACCCGACGTCGGAGTTTCGATTACCCCTCGAGAGGGCCTGTATATCGGGCCGTCCGTAGAGGTGACTGTGGAGGGTTCTAGGCCTCGACAAGGTGAACAAAAGGAGGAAGATTGACTGAAATTTATTTTCTTCCATCACAGTCAGAAATGTTGATTCCACGGTGGTAGATGTTTATGTTAAATTCTATTGTGTATTGTGTTCTTTTTATTCACATGGCTGTATGGTAACTCAAATATCACTGTACCAATTGGTGCATGAATTTGAAATTCAACTTGAACTTAAACTGTATTAAATAGAATCCATTACCTAGGATTACATTAAAAAGCATATATTTTCTACAATGAGATTACCAGAAATTAACTTTTCCCATTAAGGCAAGAACTCCAATGAAATTGACAGTGATTATTGATATATACTTAAGAGTCGTAGAATCATAGTCATACAGTGTGGAAACAGGCGTTTCGGCCCAACCAACCCACACCGACCAAGATGCCCTATCTACATAGTCCCACCTGCCTGAGTTTGGCCCATGTGCTAAATCTGTCCTATCCATGTACCTGTCCATATGTCTTTTATATGTCATGATAGTACCTGCCTCAATGACCTCCTCTGGCACCTCAGTCAATAATTGGGAAAATGTGGCCCCTCAAGTTCCTATTAAATCTCATCTTAAACCTATGTCCCCTGGTTCTTGATTCCCTGCTCTGTTAAGTTTAGTTTAGATTGTGCAAGATACAACGAGTCCGTGCCGACCAGTGATCCTGCACATTAACACTATCCCACACACACTAGGGATATTTTACAAGGTAGACATAAAATGCTGGAGTAACTCAGCGGGTGAGGCAGCATCTCTGGAGAGAAGGAATGGGCCTACAAACCTGTACATCTTCAGAGTGTGGGGGGAAACCGGGGATCCCGGAGAAAACCCACTCAGGTCACGGGGAGAATGTACAAACTCCGTACAGAGAAGCACCCGTAGTCAGGATCAAACCGTGGTCTCCGGCACTGTAAGGCAGCAAATCTACTGCCACGCCACAGTGCCATTCTGGGTAAAAGGCTTGGAACATTTACTCTCTCTATTCCCCTAATGATTTTATTGACCTCTATAAGATTACCCCTTGTCCTTCTGCACTCCAAGGAATAAAATCCTGACGTGTTTAAGCTTTCCCACTAGGCCAGGCCCTCCAGTCTTGGCAACATTATCATGAACTTTCTCTGCACCCTTTCCATCTCAGCAAGATCTATATATTATTAAAAGTCTGATATTGACAACTTCCTGTTGTTCTGTATATAGATTTTAGAAGAAACGCTGCCACTTACGGCTGTGATTTTTGGCCATCTTACTCTGAGTCCTCCTCCGCTGCGCAGGACAAGAGGGTTTTTCCCATCGATGATAAAATAAAAGAGTTATTAGTGTTTAAAAAATGTTGAGATTCTCTCTCATGAAGGCCACACCCCTTCCGGAGGGACTATAAACCCGGAAGTGTTGACTACCTCAGTCAGTCTCTGCAAGATGGGGGAATGAGAGGGTCGCATCTCTGAGTCTGAGCTGTGAATAACACTGAACACATGTCTACTAAATTGTGAGTGGTTTTACTGACCTGTCAGGGCCCTTAATGTGGTTTGAAAATATAGTTTGGAAATGCTAAAGCTGTTTTGCCTTTGGTTTGGAAATGCTAAATCTGTGTTGCCTTTGGTTTGGGAATGCTAAAGCTGTGTTATCTTTGGTTTGGAAATGCTAAAACTGTGTTGCCTAATTAAAGTTACCTTGCCTAATTAAAGTTGCCTTGCCTAATTAAAATTAAAGTTGCCTTGCCCTATTAAAGTTGCCTTGCCTAATTAAAGTTGCCTTGCCCAATTAAAGTTGCCTTGACTAATTAAAGTTGCCTTGCCTAATTAAAGTTGCCTTCTATATAATTAAAAGTCTAATCTTGACCACTTCCTGTTTGCGCTTTATAATGATTATAGAAAAAATGCTACCATGTATGGCTGTGATTTTTGACCATCTTACCCCTCCACTCATCTGGTGCCGAGGATTTTTCCCATCGATGAAAAATAAAAACGTTATTAGTGTTTTAAAAATGTTGAGATTCTCTCTCCTGTCAATTGTGCCATAAAGGCCACACCCCTTCTGGTGGGAGGGAGAGGGACTATAAAACCCAGAAGTGTGGGCGTGGCTCAGTCTCTGCAAGATGGAGAGGGAGAGGTCACGACACGCTGTCTTTAGTGGCCTTGCACCCTGCTTGAAATGGTATGAAAGTGCACTGGAATTTGGTGGCCTTGCACCCTGCTTGAAGTGGTAAGAAACTGCACTTGAATTTGGTGGCATTGCACCCTGCCTGAAATGGAATTTCAAGGAATAGCCGTGAGTCAACTGCCAGCCCACCAGCCGTGAGTGAGTGAGCTGCCAGCACAACAGGCTTGAGTGACTGAGCCGCCAGCCCAAGAATCCATTCGGCCCACAATGTCCATACTAGCCCTCTGGAAACCAGTCCCTTCAGCCAACAACACCCATACTAGCGCTCCAGAAAGCCCCCCCCCCCCCCCCCCCCCCCCCCCCCCCCCCCCCCCGGCCACCAATATTGGAATTGGTGGAAAGGTGGAATATTGTGTTGGAGGACCAGCCCTCCCATGGATAGTTATATGGATGGGAAGGGAATGGAGGGTTATGGTCTGAACGCAGGTATATGGGACTAGGGGAGATTATGTGTTCGGCACGGACTAGAAGGGTCGAGATGGCCTGTTTCCGTGCTGTAATTGTTATATGGTTATATGTTATATGGTTATATGTGATGACACTTAGTCTAGTCTTTCCTATAATTTGAGGAATTACATTCTTGCTATTGAGGAAGTGCAGCGTAGGTTTACAAGGTTAATTCCCGGGATGGCAGGACTGCCATATGCTGAGAGAATGGAGCGGCTGGGCTTGTATACTCTGGAGTCTAGAAGGATGAGAGGGTATCTTGTGGAAACATATAAGATTGTGAAGGGTTTGGACACACTAGAGGCAGGAAACATGTTCCAGAAGTTGGGGGAGTACAGAACCAGGGGCCGCAGTTTAAGAATAAGGGATAAGCCATTTAGAATGGAGACAAGGAAACACTTTTTCTCACAGAGAGTTGTGATTGTGAAATTCTCTGCCTCAGAGGGCGGTGGAGGCAGGTTCTCTGGATGCTTTCAAGAGAAAGCTAGATAGGGCTCTTAAAGATAGCGGAGTCAGGGAATATAGGGAGAAGGCATGAATGGGGTACTGATTGGGGATGATCAACCATGATCACGTTGAATGGCTGTGCTGTCTCGAAGGGCAGGATGGCCTACTCCTGCACCTATTGTCTATTGTCTATAACAAGGTGCCTAAAACTGAACACGCTACTCCAAATGTGGCCTCACCAATGTCAAGTATTACTTATGATCTTATGCACATAATAGCATCCCAGCTTCTATACTCTATATTTCAACTGATGAAGGCTAATACACCGAAAGCCCTCTTGACCACCCTATCTACCAATGACCCCACGTTCAATGTATCTGTAGTCCTAGATTCCTCTACTCTACACCATTCCCGAGAGCCCCGCCAGGTCCTGTGAATGTCCTGCCCTGTCTTGACTTCCCAAAATGAAACACCTCACACTAATCTGTATTAATTTCCATTAACCATTCGTCAGCCATGAACCTGCTGCAATTTTTGATAACCATTGTCACCATCTACGATGCCACCGACCTTTGTGTTCTCTGGAAACTTACTAATCTTGCCTTGCACATTCTCATCCAAGTTGTTGATACAAACCACAAACAGAACGTCACAGAAGTTCCTAATCTCAGTCAAATAGTGCTCTGCGCAAGGATAGCAACACACTTAACTTTCTCAAATCTTGATGTCAAACCAAATGTAGGAATAGGTGGAAGAAGGTTTACTGCTTATCTTCCCAAAACAAGACAGAGAATTAAAACCGATAGTCCTCCTGAACAAGTCTTCTACACATGCAGGCATATGGTTCATGACAAGATTACTATTCATTATTCAGTTTGTATTCTAGGACGAGAAACTTGGCATAGTTAATAATATCGAAACATCAGTATTCAGTTAAATGAAATAATTATGTTATTGCTGAGATTAAGATAGTTGACTGGTTTATAAATGTTCACTTGTTTAAAAATTATAAAAATATAATATATACAAACAAAATTAGGCCATTCAGTCCATCGAGTCTGCTCCACCATTCAATCATGGCTGATCTATTTTTCACTCTCAACCTCATCCTCCTGCCTTCTCACCATAACCTCTCAATCTCCACTTTAAAATTACCCATGACTTGGGATCCACAGTTGTCTGTGGCAATGATTCACACAGATTCACCACCCTCTGGCTAAAGAAATTCCTCCTCATCTCCATTCTAACTCAATTGTATCTTATGATATCTCAGTGCCATGCTTCAATGGCTGTTAAATTTGCTCATATCGCCGTATGTATAATGTAACTGAATTATTTAATCTGACGGTACACAAAAATGCTGGAGAAACTCAGCGGGTGCAGCAGCCAACGTTACCTATCTTCTTCGCTCCATAGATGCTGCTGCACCCGCTGAGTTTCTCCAGCATTTTTGTGCACCTTCGATTTTCCAGCATCTGCAGTTCCTTCTTGAACACATTATTTAATCTGACAGTAGCTTGTCAGATTATCTGTGGTGTTACTAATCACACAATTAGATGTTAGGAGACCTGAAAGAGATACAGTGAAGCTCCTTGACAAAGATCAGCGGGAAAGTTCAAAATCTAATTTTTGCATTAATATCACATTACAGAATGCAGATTCATAATGTGATGCAATGGAAAAACACAGTTTGTAAAATCCTTAATACACAAACAGATTTATTTCAATGAATCTAATTGTTCATAAAATACAAATGAAATCTCAAATTTAGGTTCCTAAGCTGTGCCAAAATCAAGATGCGGCTCTTAAAACACGTTTTCATCATTTCTTAATGGCAGTAAATGCTTATTCCAATCACGGGCAATAATCTTAGCAGCAGGCAGTCTCAAAGTATTGCTGAATGTTTGATCACAAGGTAACACTTTTCTTTTGCTTTTATTCGGTTCAATCAAAGGATGTGGAATAAGAATGAAGAAACCCTAGAACAGTATTAATTTCAAATTCCAAGCATGTAGGAAACATATACTTTATGCTCCAAGTGCGCACTTTATTATTTGATACTTGGGTATAAATTTATTTGGATATGCATGACGTGTCTCATTAACAATTATACATTTTTTCAGATTTTGTGTATTGAAGAAATTCACGAGAATGGTCAAAACATGAATGGCAATCTCAAAGAGGCTGATGTAAAATGTTATGGTAGGGCTGATTATTCAAATCAGTAAAATGGATTGTGATATTAATATGTATCTGTGTTATATATTTTTCCACCCAGCTGCATCCTGCTAACATCAGAATAACAAAATCATTACCTGGATAAAGTAATTCTCTGTAAATTATATTTCATTCCGTGCTGTTTCTGCTTCTGAATGTATTTGCTGAGACTCATTTGAAAGTTTGAATTGCCTGCCAGATTATACGGCTGTGTAATCAAGTGGATAAATATGGACTCCTCTTGGTGAGAGTTGGGAGATGTTCTGCATACCACCGCTGAAGACGGCTACAGCGGGTGTTCCAGCCACTAACTCCTGATGTAAGCATGAACTTCAGAAACTGGAGAAGCTGCAAAATGCGGTTTGCAAATTTCCAAAGTGACAAATAAGGTCTAACGGTCATAGGTGAGACTTAGGCCATCCGGCCCATCAAGTTAACTCCACCATTCCATTACGGCTGATCTATCTCTCCCTCCTAACCCCAATCTCCTGCCTTCTCCCCATAACAGCTGACACCTGCACTAATCAAGAAATTATCTCTATCTCTTCAAAATATTCATTAAACTTAGCCTCCACAGCCTTCTATAGCAAATACTTCCAGATTCACCACCCTCTGACTAAAAAAAAATCTCCTCATCTCCTTCCTAAAAGAACATCCTTTAATTCTGAGGCTATGACCTCTGGTCCTAGACTCTCCCACTAGTGGAAATATCCTCTCCACATCCAATCTAACCAAGCCTTTCACTATTCTGTATGTTTCAATGAGGTCCCCCCTTGTTCTTCTAAACTCCAGTGAGTACAGGCCCAGTGCCGACAAATTCTCGTCATGAGTTAACCTGTTCATTCCTGGGATCACTTTTGTAAATCTAAACATCTTCTGTTGATGGAAAACTCTTTTGTGCCAGTAGAAAGGAGAGGTTTCTGCTTATCATGCGCCAGCAGAGACCATCTGAGACCAGAACCATCAATGGGACTTAGCCACTAATGCCAGCTTACTGACAGTGTAACAGAAAGATTGACCAAGGAAGAGCAACTGTTAGTCCTTCATTTGTCCTTTTCACTCTCTCTCCATGGACCAGTTTGCAGTGGAGCAGAACCTTCTGCGCTGGTAATTGTGCCATAGTCGCAGTGTGAAATACCGCAGAAACAGACTATCCAGTGCAGCATTCTCTAAAACCATTGTACTAATCTACGCTAATCCCATTTCGCCACCTCTCAGATTCAGATTCAGATTCAATTTTAATTGTCATTGTCAGTGTACAGTACAGAGACAACGAAATGCATTTAGCATCTCCCTTGAAGAGCGACATAGCAAACGATTTGAATAAAAAATAAATAATAAGTGTCCGGGGGGGGGGGGGGGGGGGGGGGGGTGATTGGCAGTCACCGAGGTACGTTGTTTAGTAGAGTGACAGCCACCGGAAAGAAGCTGTTCCTCGACCTGCTGGTTCGGCAACGGAGAGACCTGTAGCGCCTCCCGGATGGTAGGAGGGTAAACAGTCCATGGTTGGGGTGAGAGCAGTCCTTGGCGATGCTGAGCGCCCTCCGCAGACAGCGCTTGCTTTGGACAGACTCAATGGAGGGGAGCGTAGAACCGGTGATGCGTTGGGCAATTTTCACCACCCTCTGCAGTGCCTTCCGGTCGGAGACAGAGCAGTTGCCATACCATACTGTGATGCAGTTGGTAAGGATGCTCTCGATGGTGCAGCGGTAGAAGTTCACCAGGATCTGAGGAGACAGATGGACCTTCTTCAGTCTCCTCAGGAAGAAGAGACGCTGATGAGCCTTCTTGATCAGAGTAGAGGTATTGTGGGTCCAAGAGAGGTCATCGGAGATGTTGACTCTCAGGAACCTGAAGCTAGAAACACGTTCCACCTCCGTCCCGTTAATGTGGATGGGGGTGTGCGTGCCGCCTCTGGACTTCCTGAAGTCTACAATGAGCTCCTTGGTCTTCTTGGAGTTAAGGGCCAGGTTGTTGTCAGCGCACCATGCTGCTAAGTGCTGGACCTCCTCCCTGTAGGCCAGCTCATCGTTGTTGCTGATGAGGCCAATTACCGTTGTATCATCTGCATACTTGATGATGGTGTTAGTACCATGTACAGGTGTGCAGTCATAGGTGAAGAGGGAGTAGAGGAGGGGGCTCAGCACACAGCCCTGAGGAACGCCGGTGTTCAGGGTGAGGGTTGAAGAGGTGTGCTTGTCTAACCTCACAGACTGGGGTCTGTTGGTTAGAAAGTCCAGTATCCAGTTGCAGAGGGAGGGGTCGATGCCCAGGTTACCGAGTTTGGTGATCAGTTTTGATGGAATAATGGTGTTGAATGCTGAGCTGTAATCGATGAACAGCATTCTTACATAAGTGTCTCTGTTGTCAAGGCTCCTTGACCATTAGTGTTAAAAACTGATCACATGGTCATTATCACCTTCTGCTTGTGGGAGACTATATAATAGTTTTGGGTTGAAAGATTCAACATGGAAACAGGCTGGTCGAACCACCAGGTCCACACCGACCATTGATCACGCACTCACGTTAGTTCTATTTTATCCCACTTTCACATCCAGTCCCTCTACCAATTACCGTGGGCAATTGGTAGAGTCTAATTAACTTCCTATGTGTCTTTGGGATGTGCAAGGAAACAGGAGCACATATGTGGTCGCAGGGAGAAAGTGCAAACTCCTGCAGACAGCATCCAAGGTCAGGATCAAACCCAGGTCTCTGGCCCAGTGAGGCAGCAGTTCTGCCAGCTGCAGCACTGTGCTGCCTTAGTTGTTATATGATATAATATGATACAATATGATAGAACTTTATTTATCCCAGGAGGGAAATTGATCTGCCATCAGTCATAAAACACAAAATACATGAAACATGAAATTAAAGTGGTGAGTGGAAAGGATTGGGGATGTGGAAAGATTGGGTTGTGGGGGGGGGGGGGGGGGGGGAGGGGGGGTGGGGGGGGGGGGGTCAGTCAGTCAGTCTGCCCCCCATGACAGAAGGGGGAGGTGTTCTACAGTTTGATCGCCACAGGGAAGAAGGATCTCCTGTGGCGTTCTGTCCTGCATCTTGGTGGAACCAGTCTGTGCTGAAGGTGCTCCTCAGGTTGACCAGTGTGTCATGGAGGGGGTGAGCTGTTTTGTCTAAGATGCTCCGCAGTTTGAGGAGCATCCTCCCCTCCAAGATCACCTCCAGTAAATCCAACTCTGCACCAGGATGGAGCCAGCCTTCCCGATAAGTTTGTTAATCCTATTGGTGTCCGCGGCCTTTGTTATGCCTCAAGATTTACTTTCCTATCAGTAAGATGCTTTGGGACAACATAGGGTGATCAAAAGTGATTTATTATTTCTTGGTTAGAATCGGGTTATCTTAACATTTTTCCCAGCGAAGGATACATCAATAAACAGTGCATTAATGATACACTAATACTGAATTGTTTGAAGTCGATGTTTGTTATTAAATAAGTCCCGAGCAGCAGTAGTGTTTCTCATAGTGTATCATGCCTGCTGATCTGACTGCTGCTTCTGTAAAATTATTGTTGATTGCATCTGATATCCTCAGCTGTATGAAGTCACCCAAGCCAATGTTATATCTATTGATAACTAATGTAAACCTACTATTAGACTTCTGTTATATCACAAAAGCAAAATACTATTTACTCCACTGTGGGACAAGTTAAAAGAAAAGCCAGAAGGTGCCAATGTGTTTTCTCTTTGTTTATCTTCCCCTCCACCCCTCCCCTTCTCCATCAGCCTCCATCAGTCGTCTGAAGAAGCGTCTCAACCCGAAACGTCGCCCATTCCTTCTCTCCAGAGATGCTGCCTGTCCGGATGAATTACTCCAACTTTTTGTGTCTATCTTCCATCTATCCACCGTTCCTCATCCCTCCTTGGTCCACCAGTCACCGACTAGCCCCTCTCACTTTTTCCCTTCTCCTCTTTATACTGGCTATCTTCCTTATCCACCAGCAGACAAGATGCAAGGTCCCGATCTGCAACTTTGCCAATTTAATTCCTCCCACAGACGTTGCTCGTCCCTCTGAGTTCCTCCAACCGATTACTTCTTGGTCATTTACGCCACTGTACCCAGTGCAAGTGCTCCGTCTGTCCCTTTGCCAAGTTGTTTTTTGGAGATAGACACAACATGCTAGAGTAGCTCAGCGGATCAGTCAGCATCTCTGATATTGTTTTCAGGAGTCTGCTGTCTCATTTCTTGCAGCCTATGTCGATTCATGGTGTTTGCTTCCAGCCAAACCCAAAATATTGTCAATCCATTCCCTCCACAAATATTGCCTGACCCGCTTTGAGTTTAGAGTTTAGAGATACAGTATGGAAACTGGCCCTTTGGCCTACCTAGTTCACGCCCCATACATTCGCATTATCTGATCCTCTTGGGACAATTTTACAGTCTTTTATTGAAGCCAATTAACCCATAAACCTGTACATCTTTGGAGTGTGGGAGGAAACAGGAGCACCCGGAGAAAACCCACGCAGGGCACGGCACCTGTAGTCAGGATCGAACCTGGGTCTCTACTGCTGGAAGGCAGCAACACAACCGCTGCAACACCGTGTGTTCTGTTCAAGATTGCAGCATTTGCAGTTTTGTATGTCTTGAAATGCTGAGCTTTTCAGCGAATGCTGGACTCGACAAGTGTCAGCTAATTAAATACTCCAGTTAACCGAGTGGAAGCGGCATTCCGTGATTGACCCGGTCCTGTCATCTGATGCACCAGGTACTGGAATGTGGCCGTTAGTAATGCGTCAGATAGCCAAGCTGGTCCACTAGTGACAGCCATATTCTTAGCATTTGCTATAAATTTTAAAGTCATTGAATTATTTAGAGTCATACAGTAATGAAACATTCCCTTCAACCCAACCAACATGGAGTGTGTGAGGCTGCAGCCACTGTTTCAATACCTAAGGGGGCTGTTCCTTGCCTTCTTGCTGCATTTTTTACCCACCATCCTCATCTTTGGACAACCTGTGCGTAGGGGAGAGGGTAGGGCTGAAGATGTCCTAGTTGGGTTGCTCCTGGGCCTGGCCAAGCTGGCCATCTGCGAGTCACGGCGCCAGACGGCGGAGGGCTCTACCCGAGCCGGCTGCCTGCCCCTTTTCCGGGGATACGTCAGTGCCCGGGTGCGGATGGAAAAGGAATACGCCCTGTCTACGGGTACCCTGAGGGAGTTCCGCGACCGCTGGGCACCGAGGGGGGTTGAATGTATCCTGGACAAGGATTGCAATATAGCTGTTTAGCAGTTGCTTAGCATATTTGTTTCGTATTGTATTATGGTGGCATTTTGTTTTATTGTATTGTAAATACTATTTTAATATTTGAATAAATACTTTTGATTTAAAAAAAAAAAAAAAAAAAAGAAAAAATTCTGATGCCCCATCATTTGCCTGCATTTGGCCCATATCCCTTTACCTGTGTACCTGTCCAAGTGTCTTTTAAATGCTGTTATAGTACCATCAACAAGATTGGGGACCCAACATTTCAGCTTTGTTAACTTCAGTCAATGGAAATCACACAAGGAGGTATTTATGTGTTAGTCTTGCTGGAAGATGTGTGGAAAATCACGGCAGATTGGGAAGAAAGGTTAATTTGGGCTTGCAAAGATACACAACACCATAATTGCTTGAATGTTCATGCAGGTACCATTGTGATAATATGTAAATGTACCTTTGCAGGTATCATTGTAAATGTGAATGATTATTGGAGGTGCCATACCCTACAAGAATAATGTTCAAAGGCGTTCTTTCTGCAGCAAAAAGAAACAGATGCCAATCATACTAGAGGATTTAGGTGAGGAAACGTTTGATCAAAAAACATTATTTTTAGTGAAAGTTTGAAAAGAGGAAAGAATGGTTGGAAGGCATTGTGTGTAGGGAAGGCAATCTCAAGACATTGTGCATATCCAGCAGGCAGCTTCACTATCTTCCAGTAAATAGAGCAAACGTTGATGAGAGCTGAGGTGAGTGTTTAGTTTAGTTTAGTTTAGAGATACAGGGCGGAAACAGGCCCTTCGGCCCACCAAGAAGTGCCTAATAGCGATCGCTGTACACTAACATTATCCTGCATACATTAGGGACAATGTTCCACATTTACACCAATCCAATTAACCTACATGTCTTTGGGGTGTGGGAGGAAACCGAGATCTCGGAGGTCACGGGGAGAAAGTCCAAACTCCGTACAGATGGCACCCGTGGTCGGGATCAAACCTGGTCTCTGGTGCTATATAACAGTAGCTCTAACGCTGCGCCACCGTGACGCCCGCAATGGATAAGCAGGTGCATTTTATGAGAACAATAAAACAGAGAAAAATATAATTACCATTGTGAAAGGTGCTAACTTTTATCATTTCTCAAAATTAATAGCAAAAGTGATGTTGCAAGTTATCGTTTGGTGCGATGTGAATTTGCCTTCATTTCACTGATGATCGAACAGATTGGAACTCACTCAGACAGAAGATGTTCTTTGTCTCGATGACACTTTCAAACTTATCAGTTGCTCATATTTTACAGGCAAAGTAATATTTCAATTCTACTTTTCAGAATTCTATCAGATTAACACAATGCAATCACAGTAGTCACGTATTTATTTTGAAGTTGGGAGCATTAGATCTTGCCTTCGTGTCCAGTGCCAGGAAGATAGACACAAAATGCCGGAGTAATGCAGCGGGACAGGCAGCATCTCTGGAGAGAAGGAATGGGTGATGTTTCGGGTCGAGATATTTCTTCAGGCCGGGTTCGGCAGTGGCCACACAATACTCGCAGTCGGGTGAATCCACATGTTATATTTTATTTACAGTAGCACGAGGGTCCAGGAGCAAATGGAGGCATAGTCCCTTGCCATCAGGGTGCATGTGCGATGGGTCTGGGGCTGGCGGTCCCAGCAGATCAGTCCTGGTCTTGAAGGAGGATGCGCGGTGATCTTTTTCACCCAGATTTGTGAATCTGTGGAATTCCCTGCCTCGGAAGGCAGTGGAGGCAAATTCTCTGGATGCTTTCAAGAGAGAGTTAGATAGAGCTCTTAAAGATAGTGGAGTCAAGGGAAATAGGGAGAAGGCAGGAACGGGGTACTGATTGGGGATGATCAGACATGATCACATTGAATGGCGGTGCTGGCTCGAAGGGCTGAATGGCCTACTCCTGCACCTGTTGTCTGTTGTCTATTGTATCCCGTAAGACACGACAGGCTTCGGTTGCCTGAGGGAAAGAGTGAAGCTCAAGAACTCAACCTGGCACATGGTTCTTTCTCCACGTACAGGAGTGCTTGGATCAAGCAATTACCCCTGTCCTCTTGGATGTTTCAAAAAGCATGACATGATTAAAACATAATCAAAGCATGCAGCTCAATGAACTGGACATAAACCACTAGTGCTATTTCTGCCAAATCCTCCAAACACACAGGCAGGATAGGAGGACTGACTCCCAGACCAATATCCCCATCATCAACACTAGTCTGAAGAAGGGTCTCGACCCGAAACGTCACCCGTTCCTTCTTTCCAGAGATGCTGTGTGTCCCGCTGAGTTACTCCAGCATTTTGTGTCTACCTTCGATCAAACCCATAGGTATATTCAGTCAGCCTGATAAGGCCACATTATTTACATGCTTAACACTCAAATCCAAACGCAGTATAAAATGTGCCCAAAGCCTCCGTGAAAGAGGGTGACATCATCACCAACCTGTTGAAATCCTTGGCTCATGATTGATTGAAACTGGAAAAAGGAACCTCCAGGATAATGCTGAGATCCTCAGAAGTCTTCAGTGAGAGCATATGGAAGGCAAATGGAGAAACTCAGCGGGTGCAACATATAGGCTGAAATATAGAATGAGCAGCCCATCTTACTAGTTGCCGCTCACCTCATTGATTAACTCCATCTCCACCTGAGGCAGGCTTTGTGGGTTCCATTCTGGCCTCATCGGCCACCTCAAAACCCACGGTGACACAGCATAGAAGCATGGAAAATAGGTGCATGGGTAGGCCATTCGGCCCTTCGAGCCAGCGGAGTAGGCCATGGTCGTGATGGTCGCTGGGGTTTTTGCCTGCATGGTCGTGAGTAGTCTCCTCAGTCGCCCAATGAGTCGTAGCATCTTTTGGGTTGCCGAAAAATTTTCAACACGTTGGCTTTGACCCCAAATGAGCGTAGCTTGACTGGTGCTGTAGTAGGTTTGCGTCAGGTTAATGTAGGCAGTCGCCAGGATGTCGCAGATTGTCGCCGGGTGAGGTAGTTTGTCGCCGGTGCTGCCTTTGGTGAATTTCAATGTCATATTCGCTGGCAGTCGCCTAAAAAATCGCCTAAGTGGGACAGGCCCATTACTCTCTTGAAAACATCCAGTGAATTGGCCTCCATTGCCTTCTGTGGCAGAGAATTCTACAGATTCACAACTCTCTGGGTGAAAGGTAGACTTGCTGCCTTACAGCGCTTGCAGCGCCAGAGACCTGGGTGCGATCCCGACTACGGATGCTGTCTGTATGGAGTTTGTACGTTCTCCCCATGGCCAATGTGTGTTTTCACCGAGATCTTCGGTTTCCTCCGCTACGCCAAAGACGTGCAGGTTTGTAGGTGAATTGGCTTAGTACAAGTGTAAATTGTCATTAGTGTGTGTCGGGTAGTGTTAAGGTGCGGGGAACGCTGGTTGGCGCGGACCTGGTGGGCTGAAAAGCCTGTTTCCTCACTGTATCTCTAAACTAAACTAAACTAAACCAGACAGGAAGCAAGTCATCCTTGATCCTGAGAGATTAGTTGAGATTAAGAAAGCAAGGCAAGTATCACAAGCAGAGAGAAAAGGAAGGTTTCGAAGTGGGGGAAGAGAGTGTGTGTGGTGGGGAAGATGATAATTAGAGTAGTTCTTATCGTCAGTTGGAGGTTGGTCAGCATTACTGGAATATTGTGCATGTTGTTAATTGCTGCTTTTATGCCACAGCTTGAGTTATCAAAGATTAATAAGCCAGCAGCATGCAGCTGGGTTTCTTTCTCCTTTTCAACATTATTTTAAGATTGTTTTTCATGATTTGTTGTTCTCAGGAATTGGACATCAGAGGCTGATGAGTGTGTTTCAATTTTTATATAAATTCACAGGCTTGTTACTTTTGCATACTTGAAACACACAGTTGAGTTTGGTAGGTTTTAAGATGACAATTTCTTAAATTATCCTTATAAATATTCATCGATTTGCATACATGTTCTAGGTTTGGCTAGTTATGAAAGAATATGAGTAATCAAGGAAAAAACAACCAGTCGTATTTCATCTTCAGAAGGTTCTCTTTGTCTATTTTTTTTCTTTTTTACCCTTTCTCCGGTTCCCTTTGCTAAGAAATGGCTTATCAAGCTGCCAATGAAAATTACAATCCCTGATTAACTCATCCCTTCCCACCCAAACCACCCCTTCCCCAGATGCTTTCTACTGCAACCAGGGAAGGAAATCGCTACCAAAACATGGGGGGAGGACACAATTTCTTAGCGCAGCATGCGCTTGCACGCACACACAAATGCGCGCACACACACACACATACACACACGCGCGAGGCTTTGGAGGCTTCAGCCGTGGGCCCTATGGACAGTCACATTGGGAGCTGACCTGGTTGGTGACTGAGTACGAACTCCAGCAACAACTGCTTCATCCTGCCCTGTATCGTGGGGCTTCAATCGGCCCGTTTGAAGGGCCTTTCATCACCCGGCGGGGCTTCAACATCGGGAGCCTCGATCGCCTCGACGCAGCAATTTGACTGCGGGGCGCTGGAAGTTCCCGCGGCCGATTTTTAGCCGTTCCGGGCGATGAAAAGCCTCGCGAATGGGCCAATTCAAGCTCCGCTCTATGATCTTTGCTCCACCAGGACGTCTCCCTCCTCCATTCACCGCGCTCTATCCTCAGCCCCACCCCCCTAACTCCGCCTCTGACCAACACCTTCCTCCTCCAATCATCACGCTGAATCATCATGCCCCCCCCCCCACTGCCTGCTGACCGATGTCTCTCTCGTCCAATCGATCATCAGTCCCACCCCCACTGTCTCACGGAAAGTGGACATTTTTAATCGATTTTTTATCACCGAGTTTAAAATCCGGATTACAAAACATGGAGGGGATTGTCCCCCACCTCTCAAAACATAGAGGGAACGAGTTCCCCTGTCCCCCCGTCCCCCCTGGGATTTCCACCCATGCCTGCAACCACAGGAGATGCAACACCTGTCCCGAAACCTCCTCCCTCGACTCTGTCCTGGGACCCGACAGTCCTTTCAGGTTAGGCAGAGGTTCACTTGCACCTCCTCCAACCTCTTCTACTGTATCCATTATTCCAGGTGTAGACTCTGGTACTGCGCGTTGGCGAGACCAGACGTTGACTGGGCGATCATTTCGCTGAACACCATTGCTTAGTCCACCTGAACCTACTTGATCTCCCGGTTGCTGGACACTTTAATTCACCTTCCCATTCCTACACAGACCTTTCCGTCCTGGGTCTCCTCCATTGTCAGAGTGAGGTTAAACGCAAATTGGAGGAATAGCATCTCATATTTTGTATGGGCAGCTTACAGCCAAGCGGTAAGGATATTGACTTCTCTAACTTCAAGTAACCCATGCATCCCCTCTCTCTCCATCCCTCCCCCACCCTAGACATTGTACTAGTTTCACTGTAATCCTGGAGAATTTCATTGTCTGTATAACTGTATCACATAGGCTGCAGCGAATCGCCTGATCAGCTGGGAAGGTTATTGGCTGCAACCTTCCCTCCATTGATGAACTGTACACTGCAAGGGCCAGGAAGCGAGCGGGTAAGATCATCACTGACCCCTCTCACCCTAGCCACAAACTCTTTGAAGCACTTCCCTCTGGAAGGCGACACCGAACTGTCAAAGCTGCCACAGTCAGACATAAAAAACAGCTTTTATTCACAAGTAGTAGCTCTGCCCAATAACCAAAAATCTGTGGCCTCCTTTTGCCCTGGCATTTTATTTAATTCACATGTTTAAACGATAATGTTTTATTATTAATGTTTAATGTTTTATGTGTCACTGTATGTCATGATGTCACTTGCGGGTGGAGCACCAAGGCAAATTCCTTGTATGTGAACACTTGGCCAATAAACATATTCATTCATTCATTCAACTTGTTTTCACCTAAGCCCACACCCAACAATGGCCCGTTTCCTTGATCATCGTTACTTTTTTGCATATCTTTCATTAATGTGTTCTATATCTCTCTATATCACCATCTATATTTCTTGTTTCCCTGTCCCGAGGTCAGAATTCAAACCACGTCTCTGATGTTGTGAGGCAGCAGCTCTACCAGTTGCACCACTGTGCCGCCCACATCAGGAACAAAATCAAAATCAAAATTTGCTTCCAATTTGATCAAATAACAATTTTGATACATTACAGTAGTGTGAACATACAACAAGCTGAATATCAAATAACGGCAATAATCATTTTTAAACATCTCTTGTTCAAGTCTTATAATGCATTGAACAAACAGGCTGTTTAAGTAACGGCTGAAATTGCATAGACCTCTCCATTCAGCGTCTTGTCAAATGGAAATAACATTTGATATATTTTAATTATTGGCAGCCAAAAACGAGAGCATCATTCTTAATGTCTTTTTATGTTCAGTGAACCTAACGGTTATTCAAATATTCGGGTTGTTTGGAGTTCTGCAATTCATGCTTCAAAAGGTCCTAGTAATTGTGTGCAAAACAATGGGATCGGTTGGAGTGATTTATAGAGCTGTAATTTAATCCTGAGATCCAGAGTAGTTTTAAAAGGGTCAAATTAAAGCTTTATTTTTTTTCCTGCACATCATTTAAAATAACATTATCTAATGCTCACCATCACCTTGTGTAGGTTAATCTGAGGAGCATGTCGATAATGGTTAGTTCCTCTCTACCCTGTCGTGTTAAGGCTACAAGAAAGTACTCCCAGTGGAAAACAAATCTAAAAAGATATCGGGGTCAATGAGAGACTGATTAATGTTAATGTAAGGCATTGTAGATTATCCACTGTTGGCCTTTCCCTTTTTATGCCAACAGCCTTTCTGTGTTATCGCAAGAGAAAGCTGGGGTTATTTTCAATGGTATTTTAAGACGGTCTATTAAAAGCGTATTAAACGGCCTGGAATGAGTGGATGTAGAGAGGATGTTTCCATTAGTGTGAGAGTCTAGGACCAGAGGACAAATCCTCAGAATAAAAGGACGTAGCTTTAGAAAGGAGATGAGGGGGGAATTTCTCGTGTCAGAGGGTGGTGAATCTGCAGAATTAATTTGCTTTGGAGGCCAAGTCAGAGGGTATTTTTAAGATGCAGATTCACACATGCTTGATTAGTATCCATGTCAGGGGTTAACGGTGAGAAGGGGATGAATGTGGTCAAGAGGGAAAGATAGATCAGCCATGATTGAACGACGGAGCAGACTTGATGGGCCAAATGGCCTAATTCTGTTCCTATAACATGAACTATGAACTTATGAGGATTGTGAATTGTGATCTGTTTTTGTTGTCCACAAAGTCTGGCGTTGGATTCTTGATGTAATGTGCATGCTCTAAACTTTTATATAAATGAACAGGTTGGGTTTTTTCACATTGCTCCATTTTCAGTAATGCCTCTGTCGAATTTTGGGGATTTCCTAAAAGTTCTCTAACATTATACACAGACTCATATACATTTTTACAATGAGTCTCTTTATGAAAGAATCCATGACATTTGGTATGAACAACATTTCCTGTTTCATCTTCGGAACATTCTTTTTACATGTTGCATGCTTTGTTTTGGACTATTTTACAGCATGGAACCTCCGAGTCACCCCCATACACTAGCACTATCCTACACACTGGGCAAAATATACTATTCTACAGAAGCCAATTAATCTACAAACCTACACGTCTTTGGAGTCAAGGAGGAAACGGGAGCACAGGGAGAAAATCCACGCAATCACAGTGGGAACGTACAAACTCCATACAGACAGCACCTGTAATCAGGAATAAAACCTTAGTGTGTGACCCCCAATGGGAATTGAAGGCAATATCTCCAAGTTTGCGGATGACACTAAGCTGGGGGGGCAGTGTTAGCTGTGAGGAGGATGCTAGGAGACTGCAAGGTGACTTGGATAAGCTGGGTGAGTGGGCAAATGTTTGGCAGATGCAGTATAATGTGGATAAATGTGAGGTTTTCCATTTTGGTGGCAAAAACAGGAAAGTAGACTATTATCTAAATGGTGGCCGACTAGGAAAAGGGGAGATGCAGCGAGAACTGGGTGTCATGGTACACCAGTCATTGAAAGTAGGCATGCAGGTGCAGCAGGCAGTGAAGAAAGCAAATGGTATGTTAGCTTTCATAGCAAAAGGATTTGAGTATAGGAGCAGGGAGGTTCTACTGCAGTTGTACAGGGTCTTGGTGAGACCACACCTGAAGTATTGCGTACAGTTTTGGTCTCCAAATCTGAGGAAGGACATTATTGCCATAGAGGGAGTGCAGAGAAGGTTCACCAGACTGATTCCTGGGATGTCGGGACTGTCTTATGAAGAAAGACTGGATAGACTTGGTTTATACTCTCAAGAATTTAGGAGATTGAGAGGGGATCTTATAGAAACTTATAAAATTCTTAAGGGGTTGGACAGGCTAGATGCAGGAAGATTGCTCCCGATTTTGGGGAAGTCCAGGACAAGGGGTCACAGCTTAAGGATAAGGGGGAAATCCTTTAAAACCGAGATGAGAAGAACCTTTTTCACACAGAGAGTGGTGAATCTCTGGAACTCTCTGCCACAGAGGGTAGTCAAGGCCAGTTCTTTGGCTATATTTAAGAGGGAGTTAGATGTGGCCCTTGTGGCTAAGGCGATCAGAGGGTATGGAGAGAAGGCAGGTACGGGATACTGAGTTGGGTGATCAGCCATGATCATATTGAATGGCGGTGCAGGCTCGAAGGGCCGAATGGCCTACTCCTGCACCTAATTTCTATGTTTCTATGTTTCTATGTGTGGCACTGTCAGGCAGCAACTCTACCACTGACCCGCTGTGAAACCCCTTTGGCTTGTGTGATGTTTCCCCAAGTCACTGTTGTTTAATAAATTTGGTTTCCCATGTGCTTGTGCACCTTGATATCATTTCCAAACCGATGGGGATGGGAGATTTAAGACGGGCCTAAAGCAAGTTCAAGGACATGGCAATTTGCCTCGGCCTATATTTGATGAAGTGTGTAACCTGCCACTAACAAAGAAACAAACCCCTTTTATAATGTGGCAGCTCTCCTTCATCTCACCAGGAATATAGTGGCTACATTTCCTTCCAGTCATAAATTGTTGACAGTGCATTTGCCTCCTTTGCAAACAGCTATTCTATTCTTCGATTAAGGTAAAAATCTAATAAGTGAATAGCCTAATAGTGAGTTGGCCTTTGTTTCAAGCATACAATGATCTGCAGCAGAGACATAGTTGACATAGAGACATTGAGTCATAGTGTGGAATCAGGCTCTTCGGCCCAACTTGCCCACACCGGCCAACAAGTCCCAGCTACACTAGACACACCTGCCTGTGTTTGGTCCATACCCCTCCAAACCTGACCTATCCATGTAGAAGTGTTTCGGCCCGAAACGTTGCCTATTTCCTTCGCTCCATAGATGCAGCTGCACCCGCTGAGTTTCTCCAGCACTTTTGTCTACCTTCGATTTTCCAGCATTTGCATTTTGTCTACTACACTGCAAAACCTCTTCAAGATATGCCTACTTTAGGAAAATGAATTAGGCCAACCTATAACGAAAGATATTTGGGATGAAAGTACATATATATATATATCAATGCTCGTTAAATGCCAGACATGCTTTAATAAATTTAAAGTATTACACAGATTACATTATTCTAAAACAAAACTAATTAGAATCTTCCCACATATCTCTCCTATCTGTGATAAATGTCAGCATTTAGAGGCTAACTTAACACATACTTATGTAAATTATATAAAAATCAAAAATTTCTGGATTGATATTTTTAGAATAATTTCTGAAGTTGTCGATACTAAATTGGATCCTGTAAACAAGTGCCAGAGACAGTGTGTGATTTAAACACATCTTTAATGAGTACTGGAAACTTAACAGCATTGATGAAAACAGGTTGTCAGTGCATCCTAGCTGCTCGAACTGGCAGTACCGGGAAAGAGTGTTAGTATAAGTGTTATAGTGGGGTGGAGTTAGTGATGCTGGCTTATGTGTGATTGGTTCACATGCATCATCAATCTACATCCTTCCCCCTTGGGAGTAAGTGTGGAAAGGGCACCCATGCCATGGAGCTAAACATACTCGCCATATCTGTCTGGTGGTCTGCTAACACGGCCCGAGCGCGTGCGGACCCAACCCTCCCTCTCCTGAAAGATGGGAAGGAGAGCCAGGAGGTGAGAATGGTTTGTGGGGACCGAAAGGGGAAACATGAGGCCCCGTGGTTAGTGGAAACCGAGGGACCAGGAGGGGTGTAAGGCATGCGGGGACAGGTAGGAGACATCGCAGAAGGCAGCTGGAACTGGAGTGGTGGAGCATTGGGACCAGCAGGCGGTGGTCTGGGCTCCATCACAGCAAGCAGGTGTTGTCGACTTCTCCGGTAAACCGCTCCCTCACAGTCCACCATGTAGGATCATGGCTCGTTAGTCGGGCTGACAACAGTGCCCAGATGGGAATGTCCAGTCGAAGTTCGTAAATGGACGACCTGGCCCGGCAGTAGAGGCTTGAGTGGTCTGCTGGAACTGTTGTATGACCGTTTCTGGATGTCATGCTTCTCTTGGAGATGTTTCGGTATAGTGGCAGGCTTCAGCACCCGAGGGACCAGCTGCTGTTGTGCGATGGGGACCGGAGACCTCGTCAATCTCGACATTAGGCGCTGTGCCGGAGACCCCAGGGTACCGTCTCTGGCAATGTTTCTGAGATTGAAGAGATCGAGATAGACGTCCGACTTGGAGATGCGTGCTCCCTCCAGCAAGTGCTTGGCACTTCTGACAGCGTGTTCAGCAAGTCCATTACTCTGTGGATACTCGGGACTGCTCGTGACGTGCTGGAAGTTCCATTGGTCTGCGAAAAGTTTGAACGTGGCTGGTGAACTGCCGACCTTTGTCGGTTCTCAGGCAGACAGGAATGCCGTAGGCGGGGAAGTGTCTTTTCAGCTTCTTGCTGACCATCTCAGATGTGAGGGAGGTCAGTTGGTCGTTCAAACCAGTTAGTAAAGGAATCGACCTTTCCGCACCATTCAAAAATGTCAGCCACCAGCGACGTCCAGGGCAGTTCTGGTGGAGGTTGGCAGAAGGGGCTGCCGCTGCTGATGAGGCGCAAGGTTGTAGCAAGTGGGGCAGGAGGCTATGCGGTCCCGGATGTACTCAGCCATCCCCGGCCAGTAGAACAGACCACGAGCGTGCGCCAGTGTGGAGTCGGCTCCTGGGTGACCGCTGTGTGCCACTTTAAAGTATTCGTCTCGTAGCGATGAGGGTATCACCACCTTGTGACCCTTAACCACAACACCATCCTGAACCACCAGTTCATCACGTACCAGGAAGAACGGCTGCACCTCTGTGGGCGTGTCGGATTGTTTGTCTGGCCAGCCTGTTTTGATGATGGAGGAGAGGGTTTGAAGCGTATCGTCAGTGGCAGTGTGCGCGGCCATGGTGCGCAGTTGTTGCTGGGGACGAGGTCGACACCGAGGACCGTGAAATCATCCTGTTCATGGGTGCATTGTTCGCAAGATGCCCGAGGTGCAGGAGAGAGAGTGTCAGCAACATGCATGTCCTCACCCCTTTTGTAGGTAATGGTGAAGTCGTACCGCTGCAGCTGCAGCATCATGCGCTGCAAGCGAGCTGGCGCGGCATGGATGGGCTTGTTCAAGATTGTCACCAGCGGTTGGTGGTCCGTCTCGATCGTGAATGTGTTGCCAAGGACGAAGTCATGGAATTTGCTGAATTCATACGACAGCCAGCAGTTCCTTTTCGATTTGCACGTAGTGCTGCTCCGTGTCGGTCATGGTGCGAGAGGCATAGGTGACAGGTAGTAGGGTGCCGTCAGCAGATGGTTGCAAGCAGGCTGCGCCCAGCCCGAATTTCGAGGTATTGCAGGTGATCGTCACCGGACGTTTCAGGTCGAAAAAAGTCAGGGTCAGTGCACTGGTCGGTTTGGATTTTAAACCATCAAAGGCGGCCTGATGTTGCTGGGACCATGACCATGCAGTGTCCTTTTTGGTCAGCTGCCGCAGTGTGGAGCATAATTCGCTGAGGTTTGGTATGAACTTTCCGAGATAGTTTACCATGCCCAGAAAACGTTGCAGGCCTTTCACGTCTGTCGGGGCAGGCATTTCTGTGATGGCAGCAGCTTCCTTCGGATCGGGTTTGAGGCCATCAGGAGTGAAGATGTGGCTGACGTAGGAGACCATTGGAACCCAGAACTTACACTTGTCAGGATTGAGCTTGAGGTTGATCTTGCGAGCGCGCTCCAAGATGAGCCTGAGATTGTGATCGTGTTCCACTGCGTCTTTGCCATATATGAGGATATCGTCGACAATGATAGCACAAGGTAGGCCCTCGAATAATTGCTCCATAGTTCTCTGGAAGACTTCGCTGGCGGAGTTGATTCCGAATGGCATTCTCAGAAACTTATATCTGCCGAATGGGGTGGCAAATGTGGTGACTTCTTGTCCAGCGGGATCTGCCAGAAAGAGTTCTTTGCATCGAGGACAGAAAATAGGGTGGCCATTCGGAACTTTGCCGCAACATCCTCAACGGTCTTCATGGGATGGTGTGGGCGCTTGATGGCAGTGTTCTGATCTTTCGGGTTGATGCACAGATGGATTTCGTTCTTTCCCTTCTTGACTGTGGCAATCATGGTCAAGACCCAGTCGGCGGGGTCGCTGACTGCTTCAATTACGCCTATGGGGCCATGTCCTTCAGCATAGAGTGAACCCTGTCAGTCATGGCAAATGACAATCGGTGGGGGGCTCGGATGACGGGTGTCACATCGGGGTCAGTAATAATCTTGTAGGTCACAGGCAACTTGCCTAGGTTGTTGTCGAAAAGATCAGGGAATTCACTCAGCAGGTCAAACGGAATTTGCAGCTTGTGGACAGTTTTGTCAAAGGAAATCAGCCCCAGCTCCTGATTTGGAATGGGAGGGGGAGTTGAAGTGCTGAGCCACCGGGAGATCAGGTTGGTTACACCCCAGCGGTATTGACTTCTCCAAATTCAGGTAGTCCTTGCTTTCTCCCTCCTTCCCCTCCTTCTGCCTCACCCGCTGAGTTTCTCCAGCAATTTTGTCTACCTTTTTCCAGCATCTGCAGTTCTCTCTTAAACTGTTTCTTAAAGGTTGGGATAGTCCCAGCCTCAACTACCTCCTCTGGCAGCTTGTTCCATACACCCACCACCCTTGGTGTGAATAAGTTACCCCTCGCATTCCCATTAAATCTGTTCCCCTTCAACTTAACCTAATGTCCTCTGGTCCTTGATTCACCTACTCTGCGCAAGAGATTCTATGCAGAGTGCAGATTCTACCCAATCTATTCCTCTCATGATTTTGTACACTTCTATAAGATCACCCCTCATCCTCCTGCGCTCCAGGGAATCGCAGCATACTCAGCCTTTCCCAATAATCCCAACCTCTACTCTATGACCTCACACCCTCTAGTTCTGGCAACATTCTCAAAAATCTTCTTTCCAGCTTTCCAGCTTGACAACATTTCCAGCTTGACACCAAAAGGAAGTGCAGATGCTGGTTTACAAAAAAGTCCCAAAGTGCTGGAGTAACTCAGCTGGTCAGGCGGCATCTCTGGAGAACAGACGACATTTTGGGACCCTTCTTCAGGCTGATTGTAGTAAGGAGGAGAGAAAGTTGAAAGAGAGGTGGGTGTGAGACAAAATCTGGCAAGTGATCAGTGGATACATGTAGATTCGATTGGCGGATGGTTGGACAATGATCAGAGATGTAAAAACAAAATGTGTGAGATAAGGGGATAAGAATAGAAAAGGTGCAAAATGTGAAGCTAGGGGATTGAAGATAGGTGGAAGGGGATAGGGGGAAGGGGACAATGGGAAATGGGTGCACATCTAGATAGGGCACAAGGAAAATATATTGTTGTTAGGCAGCTTATCACCCAGTGGTATGAATATTGATTTCTCTAATTTCAACTAACCAGGCATTTACTTTCATAGTTGGCTTGATAGTTTTGCTGTTCATATCCCTTCATTACCACCTCCTCTACAGCCAACAATGGACCATTGTGGGCTTTTTGACCATCGGTTCCGGCTCCGATTTGTTCTGTACCTTTTCATATCAAATCAATTCAAATCAAATACGTTTATTGTCATTGCACAACAACTGTACAACGAAATTTCATTGCATCTCCTTCAGTGGTATACATAGAAGACACGGGATAAAAGATTAAAAGAACAAATACAGAAACAACCATTGACTCTCATATACCGGTAAGATCAGTAAATGAAATTAATAAAATTAAATTAATAAATAGATAATAGAAATATAAAAAATAAAATTAAAAAAATATATATATTTTTTTTAAACCTCCAGGTTCCCTCTCGCACTGACTTTCACTGAAGAAGGATCTTGACCCTTCGAAATGTCACCCATTCCTTCTATCCAGAGATGCTGCCTCACCTGCTGAGTCACTCCAGTATTTTTTTTGTCTATCTTTGTTGTTTCTTTACCAAAGGGAGAGCATCACAAACTAGAATGCACGATGCTGGCTGCAAATAAAGCACGTAGGGAACATGGAACCATCCTTGCTTAGTCAAGTGAATCAATATTTCAAAGACATAAATGATGGAGGGATGCAAAAAGTTCAAACAAGATAAGAGATGATTTATTGCTCATGGATTGCCAAAACTGGTGCTGAGACTGCAGGGAGCTGAACATTATAGAGACTTCAGGCTAGAGCTTGTTAGCTACACGAGCAACATCTGTTTATGGATCTTCTGATGTTGACTTAATGAAGCCACAAGCCAAAAGGGAAAGGCCATGCACAAAGGAGTTTGTGCAACATAAGGTCATCTTGGTGTTGGGCCACAGCTAGTTCTGCCTTTGAAATGTCTGATTCAAAATGTTCACAGATAAACCACACATGAGACTTCACAGATATTCAAAGCCATTCAAATTAACAAATAATTACTCTTGCCGTTGTTGTCTTTCACTCCATTGCAATGAAAGGGCCCATTGTTTCTGCAGTGTTTAACCTGGCACAGTTTCAGCTGAATGATTCCCCTGTGTACATGCTGGGAAACTGCGCCAGGTTTATGGCCACTGGGAGGAGACCAGTGCAGAGTGCAGTCAGAAACACGCCACTAAACGGCAGCTAGCAAGTTCAAAACCTTTGCACACCTTTGTGTGGGGATCCTGAACAAGATGCAACGACTGTGGACTAACCTCTGCCGTTTGTCACAAAATTGCCCAAACTTCACTGCAAGTTACAGACCAACCACAATATTGTTATTTTCTGGGGGGGGGGGATTTCTGGGGAGATGACAGAATCAAATTAATACTTTATTTTCGGAACAGATCGATAGGCGATAAGTCAGATCAATGCATGGGAGATCAGTTGCATGGGAATGTGGAGTAAGGAAATGCAGATGCTGTTTTAAACCAAAGATAGACACAAAAAGCTGGAGTAACTCAGTGTGACAGGTAGCATCTCTGGAGAGAAAGAATGGGTGAAGGTTCGGGCCGAGACCCTTCTTCATTCTGATGGTCCGAAGAAGGGTTTTGACCCGAAACATCACCCATTCCTTCCCTCCAGAGATGCTATCTGTCCCACTGCGTTACTCCAGCATTTTGTGTCTATCTTCAGTTGCACAGGAGGTTGTTGCATAGAAAGCTTGATAGGATGCACAAGCTTTTACTCCGAATTTCAAAAAACCCTTTATCTATCGAAACAAAGAACAGATGCTGGTTTATACACAAAAGGACACAAATTGCTGGAGTGAATCAGCAAGTCAGGCAGCATCTCTGGAGAACATGGACAGAGGATGTTTCAGGTCGAGACCCTTCTTCTTTTACTATTGCTTTACAAGTTTTTTATGGTTGCAATTGTACCTTGGGAATGTAAGCATATTGCTGTATTTAGATGATGTCATCAACGGTATTTATATTGATTCCTTTTACAGGATCTAGGCTTGATCCATGTGCCCCTGAGAAACTCATGTGTGCTCCCACTTAAACTGTTGCAATCGCTCTAATGATGCCTCCATGATGCTTGATCGGGAACCAGGACGTAGCTGTTGTGTGATGATTAGAGTATGTTACATATTCAACTCAGGATGGTGTGTGACTTGGGATTGGTACTGGTTGATTATCGTCACATTCACAGAAAAACTGAGAAAAACTTAGCGTGCTGTCCAGGCAAATCTTACTGTACATGTGTGCAACCAAGCCATTGTAGAAGTATAACGGGTAGTGCAAGGAGACAAAATATCAGAGTGTAAAATACAGTGTTAAGGGCCTATCCCACTTGGGCTTTATTTGCGTGTCATTTACGCGACAACATTTACGTGTCACGCATGCACGACGCACGCCCCAGGATTTTGGGATTCTCAAAATCCTCGTGCGCCACCTGCATGACGCGCAAATGACGCCCAAGTGGGACAGACCTTTTACAATGTTATATTGCTACAATTACAGAGAAAGTGCCAATTATAAAAAAGTGCAAGAGCCAATTTAAAAAAAAAAGATTTAAAAAAAGTCTAAGGACACTCTGGAAGCTAGAGAACAAATTCCAAGAGACGTGGCTGAAATATATGAATTATTGTTAAACATAAGTAAGGTGCCGGAAGTCGGGAATGTGGTTGATATTGTGCCTCCATTGGAAAGGCAGGGGTTGATTTGGGATAATCAGCATGGTTTTGTGCATGGCAGATCACATCTCACAAATTTGATTGAGTGTTTAGCAGAAGTAACCAAGTGGTTACTTGGTTGAAAGGTTTGTAGACAATATCCATATGGATGCTGACAAGGCCTTTGATAGGTTCTGCATGGTAGGCACCTCTGAAAGGTGATATCCAGGGAGAATGATCTAACTGGGCATAGACCTGGTGTCATGGTGGGAAGCAGAGAGTGGTGATAGAAGGTTGTTTATAGCGCTGGTGGCCTGGATGGTTTTCCTTCAGGGTCGATGCTCGGCCCATTGCTGTTTGTCATCTATTTCAACGATTTGGATGAGAAGGTACAAGGCACAATTAGTAAGTTTGCAGATGACACTAAAATATGTGTTATGGTAGACAGTGAAGTTGGTTATATCAGGAATTACAGTAGGATCTTCCTTGACCTATCAGCTGGGCAAATAGGTCAAGGAATGGCACAATGGAGTTTAATTCAGATAAGCATAAGGTGTTGTGTTTTGTGAAGTCATATTAGGCAAGGCCAGCAGAGAGATCTAGAGTAGAAGCAAATACTTCCCTACAAGTGGTGTCGCAGATAGATAATGTGATGAAGAAGATGTTTGGTATGCTGTCCTTTATCAGTCAGGGACTTGAGAAAACAAATTTGAGATGTTCTGTTACAGTTGAACGAGACATTGGTGATGCTGCATGTCGAATATTGTGTTCAGTTTTAATCATTATGCAAGAGGAAAGATGCATAGAAGGAGTGCAAAGTAGATTATGGAGGATGTTGCCAGGACTTGAGTGTCTGAGATATTAGAAAAGGATGGATGGGCAGGTCAGTACTTTATTACTTGGAATGCAGAAAGCTTAGGGGTAATCTCACTGAGGAGTATACAAACATGAGGGGAATAGGCAGGATGAATGCCTTCTTTTTCCCAGGGTAGGGAATCAGGAACCAGAGGACATATGTTTAAGGAGAGAGGGGAAAGATTTATTAGGACTTTTTCACACAGTGGGTGGTGGGTATATGGAATGAGCTACCAGAGGAGGCAGTTGAGGCAGGTAAAATAACAATATTTAAAAGACATTTAGACAGGTACAAGGATAGGAAAGGTTTAGAAGGATATGCCCAAAATTGGACGAGTTGAGATTTGATATCTTGGTCCAAAGGTTTCCATGCTGTGTTCAACCTTCTGACTATGAATGCAATGAGGTAGGTTTGAAGCTCAGGACTACACCTTTAACTTATGAGAGGGCAGTTCAATAGTCTGATAAGCATAGAAATGAGTAGAAAGGAACTGCAGATGCTAGGTTACACCAAAGGTATAAAACAAAATGCTGGAGTGACCCAACGGGACAGGCAGCAACTCTGGAGAGAAGGAATGGGTGATGTTTCAGGTCGAGACTCTTCTTCAGACGCTTGAGTCTTCTTCAAAATCTGAAGAAGGGTGTCGACCCGAAATGTCACCCATTCCTTCTCTCCAGAAATGCTGCCTGTCCCGCTGAGTTACTCCAGCATTTAATGTCTATCTCAGACATAGGAATGATGTTGCTCCTGAATCCTGAGGTACATGCTCTCAAATGTTTATATCTTCTTCCTGATGTGAGGCATCACTTTCTGAAAGTGGTATCCCTATGCAACTGAAGCCACTGCCCACCTTAATGGTATGGGAGCTGCTTTTAGATTAGCCCACACAAGTAACTGCGGTGCATTTAGTAGGTAGTACATGTTAGGCATTATTCAGGAGTTATGCAATTATGTGGTTAGCATAGTTGATGCAAACGAGAACCAGTCTTCAAAAAAAAACCTGTTCAAATGTAAATTACACACAGTAACCAGTTCTGAAATTAAAAGGACTGCTTTATAAATAAACAATGTCGTCTACAAAGTATCGACTTCAGGCCCACAGAAGGAGCCTGCCAACTGAAATGGCCAGGGGACAGCCTTGTGTGAACCAGCCAAATGCCAGACAATGGGAGTTTATTAATTGGCCTGCATCAAGCCCGAGATCACACACCTTCAGTTTATGTTGTTATGTGCCGTTGCAACTGAGATCACGAAAGCTTCCAGAACAGAATCATTTGTTACTTAGTACAAATGTGATCATGGGCATGTAGATGTATGGAACTGCAGGTGCCGGATTACAAAAAAAGACACAGAGTATTGGAGTATTGGGTCAGGCAGCATCACTGGAGGACATGGTAGGTGACGTTTCTGGTGGGGAAAACTGTTTGGGTGGGGGGGGGGGGGGATTGTGTGTGGGGGGGGGGGGGGGGGGGGGGGGGGGGGGGGGGGGGGGGGTTAGGGGGGGGGGAGAGGAAGCTAGAAAGCTGGAAGAGAGGAGGGGCAGGACATATCCCATATTCTGGTGAGTGAAAGGGAGATACAGTGAAGGGTTTTTTTGGTAGGCATTTAGTTGGAGATGAAAAGACAAAAGGCACGAGATGGGGATTGAAGAAATGTGAATTATGAAGCCAGAAGAAGGAATATAGGTGGAAGAGTATGTGGGAAGGGGAGCAATAGGTGTTATTCCAGATGGGGCACTGGCAAGAATGGGGGATAGTTTAAAAAGGGGGATAGGACTTGTTCGTAGGTTAGTTATCTAAATTTGGAGAATTCCACTTCATACTGTTAAGCTGTAAGCTACCCAAGTGTCATAGATATATTTGTTCTCTCTCTCTATAATTATGATATTTGTGTACTCAGACCCCACAACATTAATTTTGGGTTGCCTGGGTTCTCTGTCCTCAGAAACCTTGAAACCCCCATGTTCCAGTAAAGAGGTTTGAACATTCAGAAGTGTCTTGGCAGTACAGTGTGCTTCCATTGTAGATATGTATTTCTATTGTGTAAGAAGGAACTGCAGATGCTGGTTTAAAGTATGTTGATTTCTCTAATTTCGAGTAACCCTAGCTGTTGTACTTGTTTCACTGCTGTCCTAGAGTCACAGCGTGAAAACAGGCCCTTCGGCCCAACTTGCCCATACCGGCCAACATGTCCCAGCTACAGTAGTTCCATCTGCTTGTGTTTGGTCCATATCCCTCCAAACCTGTCCTATCCATATCCTGTTGAGTTTCATGTCTGTATAACTAGTTACCACCTCACCCACAGCCAACAATGGACCATTGTGGGCTCCACCTTTCCTTGATCATCATTACTTTTTGCATATCTTTCATTCATTTGTTCACTATCACTCAATACCGCCGTCTAGATCTCTTGTTTCCCTTTCCCCTGACTCTCAGTTTGAAGAAGGGTCTCGACTCGAAACATTACCTATTAATTTTCTCCAGAGATGCTGCCTGTCCCACTGAGTTACTCCAGCGTTTTGTGTCTATCTATGGAACCATTGGCAGACTCAAAGTATTGAAGCAACCAAAGTCATTGTTACTAATGAAATTGAATTGAATCGCATGTTGTTATTTTTATTTTTGAAGAGTACAAACACTGAATGTACTAGGAGTTCAGGAAGACTCTATTGAAATGGACTCCATTGAGAATGACCAGGGAGATTAAATATCAGATTGAATTGTACCAGAACAACCATTATGCTCTTAATATCAGTAAGACAAGGGAGCGGATTGTTGACTTAGTTTAGTTTAGTTTAGAAATCCAGCGCAGAAACAGGCCCTTCGGCCCACCGAGTCCGTGCCACCCAGCGATCCCTCCACACTAACACCATCTTACATACGCGGGACAATTTACAATTTTGTTTTACCAAACCAATTAGCCTACAAACCGGTTCGTCTTTGGAACGTGGGAGAAAGCTGGAGCACCCGGAGAAACCCCACGCAGGTCACAGGGAGAACGTACAAACTCCATACAGACAAGTACCCGTAGTCAGGATCGAACCTCGGTCTCTGTCGCTGGAAGGCAGCAACTCTACCGCTGAGCCACCGAGCTGCCCAGAAGACTTCCGAAGGGTTGGCAATGTAGAAATTCGACAACTTTGAGTTCCTCGGCGTGATTACCTCCAAAGGTCTGTCCTGGGCTCAGCACATTGATGCAATCGCAAAGCTCATCAATGTCTAATAGAGGATGGAGGAGACTCAGTATGTTGACGAATACTCTCTTGAACTTCTACAGGTGTAAAGTGGACCATATCATGGTTGAATCATGACGGCCTCAACAACTCAGCAACAGGATCAAAGGTGACTACAGAGAGTGGTCCATCACCGGCAAAGGGAACTATAGGAGACCCTGCTTCAGAAAGGCAGCCAATATCCAAAAGACCCACATCACCCCACCATCGAGAGGAAGGTAAAGGAGGCCGGAAACAGTGACCATCAAGTTCAATAGTAGAAGATAGACACAAAACACTGGAGTAACTCAGCGGGACAGGCAGCATCTCTGGAGAGAAGGAATGGGTGACGTTTCGGGTCGAGGCTCTTCTTCAGACTGAGCCTTTTCTCAATGACCATCAGGTTCCTGAACTCTACAGAACCCTAACCTCAACTATGAACTTCTATGGATTGTCTTTCATTGCACTAAGGACTTTTTGCATTTTGCACAAGTATTGTGGTTATTAATTTATTGAATTGCTGTTTATTATATTTTTTCTATGGTGCATTTCCAGGCCTGTTATGCTGCTGCCAGCAAGAATTCCATTGTTCCCTTGTCGGTACATATGATAACTAAACACTCATGACACTTGGTTCTCCTGACTCCTAGAGTATGGTGCATGTAATGATGAATGCAAACCTTTTGCATTCACCACGTTCAGTCCCCAGTAACTTAGTCGCAGGCACACCCACTAGCGAGCTCACCCAAGGTATGTTTGTGATCAATGATGTTGTCGGCAGCTTCAGCTGTCTAAGGGATGAGCATTTTTCAAGTGTAACAGCCTATAATTAGATCGAAGATAGACACGGTGGCCCTCATAAGGTCATAAGTGATTGGAGTATAATTAGGCCATTTGGCCCATCAAGTCTACTCCGCCATTCAATCATGGTTGATCCATCTCTCCCTCCTACCCCATTCTCCTGCCTTCTCCCCACAACCTCTGACACCCGTACTAATCGAGAATCTATCTATCTCTGCCTTGTAAATATCCACTGAGCATGCGAATCAGGGAAATGTTCAAAATGGTACAGAACCAACTTCAAATAAATGTCAGCTATTTATGAATGTAATCTTCAGGGATCGACTGCTTTCAACTTTTGCCTTGTGTAAGTCACAGGGAGTGTATTTTTCAATACCTATGGAGTGTTTTATTGGCAGCCCAGTGTTTTCATCCAAAGCTGATGTTGTTTTGCTATATATTTTCCCATGTCTTACCTTATCAAATTACAAATTAGCACGACCAATGCTTAAATAAAAGTCTCACATTTTGTTTCAGCAAAACCTGACTGCTGTGCTTTAACACAAACCATGTTTAACTGGGGACATTTCACAACACAATATATAATCCTTCAGCATATATTAATATACCGTGGATGCTTCTGGTTTGTGAAATATTGGAGATTTTTAAATAGATATTTGTGAATGTAGTTTGCTTCTGGTTACGTAGAAACAAAGAACTGCAGATGCCAGTTTATGCCAAAGATAGACACAAAGTGCTGATGTAACTCAACAGGTCGGGCAACATCTCTGGAGAAAAAGGATGGGGGATATTTTGAGTCGGGACTCTTTTTCTGATTAAAAGTAGGGGGTGGTGAGGGGGTAAAGAGGTGGGGGCAAGAAAAGACCAGGACGGAGGCTCCATCTCCTCCGCATCTGCTCCTAGAATGAGGTGTTCCATACAACTTCATCCAAGACGTTCTCATTCTTCAGGGAATGTGGGATCGCCCCTTTTGTCTTAGATGGGACCTTACATGTGCACTGATTAAAAAATTGATCGACTGGGCTTACATTCACTGGAATTTGGAAGGATGAGAGAGGATCTTATACAAACAAATAACATTATTGAGGGATTGGACAGGCTAGATGCATGAGAAAATGTTCCCGATGCTGTGGGGAGTCCAGCACCAGGGGTCACAGTTGAAGAATAAGGTGTAGGCCATTTAGGACTGAGATGAGGAAAAACGTTTTCACTGAAAGAGTTGTGAATCTGTGGCATTTCAGCCAAACAGAAGGCAGTGGAGGCCAATTCACAGGCTGTTTTCAAGAGATAGTTAGATTCAGCTCTTGGGGCCAATGGAATCAAGGGATATGGGGAAAAGCAGGAACGGGGTACTGATTTTGGATGATCAGCCATGATCATATTGAATGACGGTGCTGGCTCGAAGGGCCGAATGGCCTACTCCTGCACCTATTGTCTATATTTCTATGTTTCTATGCTGTTCACACTCAAAGATGTACAGGTTTGAAGGTTAATTAGCTTCCGTAAATTGCAAACTGTCCCTAGAGTGTAGGATAGTGCTAGTGTATGGGGCGACTGTTGGTCGGCATGGACACGGTCGGCCGAAGGGCCTGTTCCCTCACTGTATGTTTAAAGCCTAAATCAAAGCAGCATTTAGAAATACCAGCCTTATTGAAAAATAACACTTTACATTGTTATTTGTGAGACGCGTCTCAACTGTTCGATCATTCTCTGTCTTTGCTTGTGACTGCCTTCTCACAACATCTGTGATTAATCCTCAGAGGTACAAAGTGTTTACTGAACCCTGTATTGTCAACCAACGTTTTATCCAACCTAGCTGTGGAATTTACTAAAAGCACCATTCTTTCTGCTGACATCCCACCTTCCAAGTGAATATTGACTGGGTCAACACACATCACTCACTGTACAAAGCGACCATCTTACATTGCACAATAACTTGTCCAAATAGCAAGCATTAAGGCCAACGAGGTTGACTTGCTAATTTATTTCAATGTCATGCTGCTATTTTAATAGCCTGTCAGATGGTTATTTCTTTCTGTGATTGCTTCTCCATTTTATTTTTCGGAGCTCCCAGTGAATTCTCCACATGTTCGAAGTTTAAAAGACATGATTATTTCGTCTATTCAACAATCATGGGCTGCATCACACTGCTGTAAGGCTGGTGGTTCCGTGGAGAACTATTGTTCAATTCTAATGTGCGTCAAGTTCTATTGTATTGACATATGCATGAATATATGAGAAACAGGTGCGGTGGAAAATCTTGCTAGAAGCAGCATCACAGGCACATAGACTCAAGACAAACCACACAGAAGCAGATTATGCATGGATTAAACACAAAATTTAAAAAAAAGCGAAGAACCGTGCCAAAACAAGATGTTTGTTCCTATACGTAATTAGAAAAGGTAATAACCATGGGTGGCACGGTGGCGCAGCGGTGGAGTTGTTGCCTTACAGCGCCAGAGACCGGGATTCGATCCTGACCTAGGGTGCTGTCAGTACGGACTTTGTACGTTCTCCCCGTGACTTTTCTCCTGGTGCTCCAGTTTCCTCCCACACTCCAAAGATGTACAGGTTTGTAGGTCAATTGGCTTGGTAAAATTGTAAATTATCCCCAGTGTGCGTAGGATGGTGTAAGTGTGCAGGGATCGCTGGTCCGCGCGGACTGGGTGGGCCCGAAGGGCCTGTTTCCGCTCTGTAATTCTAAACTAAGCTTCCAATCAAACTCAGCTCCAAACTCCTGGATCTAGGACACAGCACCACTCTGCAACTGGATCCCCTACTTCCTGACCAATATGGACCCAAATCAGTAGGATAGTTAACATAACATCTTTGACGATAACTTTCAACATTGATGCCCAACGAGATGCGTTCTCAGCCCATCGCATTGTTTAACTACACTTTCTGTAGCTGTAACACTATATTCAGCACTCTCTTATGCACTACCTGATATACACAGTATAGCACGATTGTGTGGGAAGGGACTGCAGGTGTTGGTTTTCACTGAAGATAGATACAAAATGTTGGAGTAACTCAGCGGGACAGGCAGCAAATCTGGATAGAAGGAATGGGCGAGGTTTTGGGTTGAGACCCTTCTTCAGACCCCTGGATAGCAGGCGAAGCAAAGTTGTGCACTGCATCTCGGTATACAGGACAATAATAAACCGTTACAAATAAACCTCCAGCTTTCTAACCAGATTCAGTCGTGCGCTGATTAAAGGTGATTCATTGCAGGCTTAAGTCCTGAAAGCATGCACCCTGGGAATGAGTGGCCTCCACTCACTATCACCTCACTTCATCTCCTGTCAGACAAGTGAAGGCCCAGTGGAAGATTAAATTTATGAATTGGAACCGTCAAGGTCAGAGTGTTTGTTATCATTATACACGTGGTCATTTGTCACTTGCTGCTGAATTCCTCATGTCTCTCGTACACAGTGTAGCTGGGTCATTCTCAATCTTGTCAGCAGGTATCTGCGAGCCTCACTGCCCCTCATTGACGGCTAGTCCTTTGGACACCACAGTTAGCCTCTGCCCCTTCTCCGACAGGGGTCAGCTTACTGCTTTGGCCATCCTGCTATATGAAGGATATCGTTAAGCTGGAAAGAATTCAAAGAAGTTTCACAAAGATGTTTCCAGGACTCGAGGGCCTGAGCTATAGGGCAACTTGGACAGACAAGGAGTACATTCCTTGAAGCACAGGAGATTGAGGGTGATCTTATAAAGGGGTATAACATTATATGGGGAATAAATAGAGTGGAGTCTTTTACCCAGGGCAAAACCTTTCATTGTATGTTGGTACACGTGACAATCAACTAAAGTAAACTGTGGGTAGGGGAATCAAGAACCAGTGGACATAAGTTTAAGGTGACGGAGACAAAAACCGAGGAGCAATCAATAAACTTTAGTAGGAACCTGAAGGAAAACATATTCACTCAGAGGATGATGGGTATATGGAACAAACTGCCAGAGGAGGTAGACAAAAAATTGTTTAAGAAAGAACGGCAGAAGCTGGAAAATTCGAAGGGAGACAAAAGATGCTGGAGAAACTCAGCGGGTGAGGCAGCATCTATAGCGAGAAGGAATAGGGGATGTTTCGGGTCAAGACCCTTCTTCAGACTGATGTCGTGGGGGGGGCGGGGGGCGGAAAAAAGAAATGAAGTGGCAGATACAGTGGGCTTTGTGGAAGAGCTGGGAAGGGGGGAGGGGAAGGAGGGAGAGAGTAAGGACTATCTGAAATTGGAGAAGTCATGTTCATACCGCTGGGGTGTAAACTACCTAAGCAAAATATAAGGTGCTGTTCCTCCAATTTGCGCTGGGCCTCACTCTGGCAATGGGAGAGGCCCAGGCCAGATTGGGAATGGGAGGGGGAGTTGAAGTGTTGAGCAACTGGGAGATCAGGTTGGTTAATACGAACTAGCGGAGGTGTTGGGCGAAGCGATTGCCGAGCCTGCGCTTGGTCTCGCCGATGTAGAGAAGTTAGCACCTGGAACAGCGGATGCAGTAGATGAGGTTGGAGGAGGTGCAGGGGAAAGTACCCGAGGTGGGGGTGGTTTTGGTGGGAAGGGACGAGTTGACCAGGGAGTTATGGAGGGAACGGCCTCTGCGAAAAGCAGAAAGGGATGGAGATGGGTAGATGCGGCAAGTGGTACAATCCCATTGGAGTTGGCGAGAGGAGATAGTTGCAGCAGGTACTATAACAGCATTTAAAAGACATTTAGACACGTATGTAGATAGAAAAGGTTTGGAGTTATATAGGCCGAACACGTACAAACGGGCCCAGCTTAGATGGGGCATCGTGGTTGGCATGGGTTGATTGGCTGGGCCAAAAGCCTTGTTTTCAAGCTGTATGTGAATATAAAGCTTAGTCCCACTTAGGCGATTTTTTCCACGACTACGGGCGATTAGGTTTTCGCCACATGGTTGCCGCGGTCTCGCCTGTATGGTCGTGAGTTGTCTCCTCAAGTAGCCGAAAGAGTCGTAACATTTTTCTGTTCACCGCTGGATTTTGAAATGTTGTGTGCTTGATGTAGCTTGGTTTCGCTTGGTGTAAGTGCGGTCATGGGTTGTCGCCAGGATGATGCAGGTTGACACCAGTTGTTGATGGTTGTCGCCGGGTGATGACTTTGGTGAATTCCATTGGCGACTACCTACGTCAACCTACAACAACCGGCGACAGGAACCGGCAACTGAATTGTCTTCAGTTGTCGCTGACAGGGTCGTTGTTTGTCGTAGCTTGTCACGAGTGGACGAAGGATGACTTTGGTTGTCGCCTGTAGGTTGTCGGAGGTGTGGTCGTCGGTGGACATCCTAATGGGTCGCCGGTTGTTGATAGCTTGACGTCGACTGGGTGGTAGGTTGTCATAGCGTGTCGTTGACATTGTCGTGGGGGGGGGGGGGGGGGGGGGTCTATGACTGTCACCAGCAGTTGCCAGCAGTTGCCGAAAAAAATGGGACAGGTGAGGTGAGGTGGGATGGGAACCTCTGGTTCTCTGCTTCTCATTGATGCCCTGTGCTCTCTTCCACCAGGGAAATAAGTTACTTATATCTGAGAGGAAGGTTACAGATTCATACAGCACAGAAACATGCCATTCAGCCCAATTTGCCCACGCTGATCAAGATGCTCCAACTATGCTAGTCCCAACTCTCTCTATTTGGCCCATATCCCTATAAATCTTTCCTATCCATGTACCTGTCCAAATGTCTTTTAAATGTTGTCAATGTATCTGCCTCAACTCCATTTTTCAGCAGCACATTTCAATAAACCCACCACCCTCTGTGTACAAGAGCATTTATTGGTGGAAACCATGGGGAAGAGGCATAATATCTGTGTGTCACTCACTGTTGGTCATGGCTGGACATGTAGAGATATGAAGAATTTATGAGGATAAATGGGGATCCTATGGATAGGGTGAACTGTTTTAAATATCTGGGAGCACATCTCTGAGGATATGACATGGGCATCACACGCCTCAGCACTCGTGAGTAAGGCAAGGCAGCGCCTTTACCACCTCAGGCAATTGAGGAAATTCAGAGTGTCTCGGCCGAACGCACTATGGGAACTTCACTCGCCCCCCTGCAGGAACTATACATCAGGAGGTGCAACTCCAGAGCCAACAATATCATGAGAGACCCCTTCCACCCCTGCAACGGACTGTTCCAGCTGCTATGGTCAGGCAAACGCCTCCGTTGCCATGCGGTGAGAACGAAGAGGTTGAGAAGAAGTTTCTTCCCAGAGGCAATTCGGACTGTAGACGCCTATCTCACCAGGGACTAACTCTACAGAATGTTTTTCCTTCCATTATTTATTATGTAAAAGAATATGTGTGTTATGATTGTGTTTATAATTTGTTTGGTTGTTTTGTTGTTTGTCTTTTGCACAAAAGTCCGCGAGCATTGCCACTTTCATTTCACTGCACATCTCGTATGTGTATGTGACAAATAAACTTGACTTGACTTGATTTACAAAAGAGCCCAGTGGCACAGTGAGGCAGCGGTCGAGTTGCTGCCTTATAGTTCCAGAGAACCAGGTTCGATCTTGCCTACGGGTGCTGCCCTGTATGGAGTTTGCATGTTCTTCCTGTGATCACTTGGATTGTATCCGGGGGCTCCAATTCCCTCCCACAGACCAAAGACGTGCAGGTTTGTAGGTTCATTGATTTCTGTAAATTGCCCCCGAGTGTGTAGGATGTGAAACTAGCATAACATCAAATTTGTGCACGGGTAATCGCTGGTCTGTGCGGACTCCATGGGCCAAATAACCTGTTTCCATTCTGTATTTCTAAACTAAACTAAACTTAACTTAACTTAAGATAGACACAAAAAACTGGAGTAACTCAGCGGGACAGGCAGCATCTCTGGACAGAAGGAATGGGTGACGTTTCGGGTCGAGACCCTTCTTCAGAACTTAATTTAACTTAACTAAATGAAATAAAATTAAACTAAACTAAACCAAACTAAACTAAACTAAGCTAAACTAAAATTGGGTGTATCTGCTAAATGAAGTTGATGTGATGAGTGGTCACAGAATGGCTATGATGTTAACGAGGACTATGTAGCCCTTTAAGTCCAGAGCAACTATATTCAGGTAGTCTCACTCCCCTGCCCTTACCCATAGTATCTCTATATTCTGTTCCCTCCTGACCACTATAATTGAATCTGTTTCCAGTTGTATCCCTGACTTCCCAGACTGTGTCTGCCCTCTGTGGAAGAGAGATTCTATTCATGTCACTTTTGCTTCTTCTGGCACTTATCTCACTCCATACCTCTGGCTCCTTGACCCTTCCAACAAAAGGAGTAATTCCTCTCCATTTGCTCTGTCTGTGCTTTTGTGATATTAAATATATCCATTAGATCGTCTTGCAAGCTTCTCTCTTTTAACGGAGTCAACTCCAGTTTCTCCAATCTATCCACATAAGTCCCCCGCGACTGAAATCATTTTAGTAAATCTCTCTGCACCCTTTTATCGAAAGATAAATGTGCCAAAACGCTCCAGTTACAGCAGAACCTGTGGATTTATGGAAATGTTACTTGTGCTATCACTAAATACATAGTTTTTGAACTGCAGATGCTAACAAATCTGAAACATCACCCGGTTCTGAAGCTTGGATGCTTTATTAACCCTTTCCTCAACCTTTCCTTTCACTTCACCAAGTGATGGTGGAAAACCCCCAGACCTTTTTGTTTAATCGTCAATGGTCAATGGTGCTTTATTTCGACGTGTGCAAATGCACAGTGAAATTATTGTTTTACATATAGTTTAGAAAAGTTTTGCCATACCCAAGCACGATCCCAAATTAGAAAGGTGTACAGAAATAATCCGCTGAGACCACATGCGAGAGTCGCCAGGTTTTTAAGCACCATTTCCAAAGTCCAGTCTGGTCCGCCATCTAGGTCTTATGGAGCGGCCCACGATCCAGGCAAGTCCCAGGCTGCTGCAGGGCCTCCAAATGTGGCCTTCATCTGGACCGTTCAGCGAACCAATGTCCCTCTCCTTGCCCTTCCATCTCTATCCCCTGTGGGGACAAAGGACATCCCATCTCTAAACCAAACTATCAAGTGGATCGACATCTCCAACAACCAAATGGGAATTCTGGGCCATAGGGAATAAGAAGAAAAATGAACTTTAGCTATTGTTTCACGTATTTCATTGTTTTCAATTATTCAGTTACATCTTAATATTTTGTGTGTTTATTTCCCCCAAAAGAACATTTTACCTTTTTAATTATTTAAAACAATTTTAATATTTTTTTAAGAAGGAACTGCAGATGCTGGAAAATCGAAGGTAGACAAAAACCTTCCCACCTCTTCCTTTCTTCTTCCCGCCCCCACATCAGTCTGAAGAAGGGTTTTGACCCGAAACGTTGCCGATTTCCTTCGTTCCATAGATGCTGCTTCACCCGCTGAGTTTCTCCAGCATTTTTGTCTACCTTTAATATTTTTTAAATGCCTCTGCATAATAATGATATTTACCATCACCAGCCTTGACTTCTGTTTGGATCTTCTGGGGGTGTGAGTGTCAATAGTAACACTGATCATCCTACACCTCACCTTCTGACCTTGCAATCTGCAGACCCAAGACCATTAGATCACTGTGAAGTTAGTGTTGGCATGGGAACAGTTTGTTTTAGTTTAGAGATACAGCATGAAAACAGGCCCTTCAGCCCACAGAGCCCATGATGATCTTTGAGCACCCATTCACACAGGTTCTGTGTTATCCCAAAGATAGACACAAAATGGTGGAGTCAGTTGGCGGGTCAGGCAGCATATCTGGAGAGAAGGAATAGGTGATGGTTTGGGTCGAGACCTTTCTTCAGACTGAGAGTCAGGGGAGAGGGAAACTAGAGGTATGAAAAGGTACAAAACAAAGCAGAGATTGTTCTGATGGCCACAGAGCTCACACTGGTCCATTGTTGGCTGAGGAGAAAGTGAAAATGAAGGGAAAGGAACAGTGGTACTAGTGTAAGCGTTTGTTTTTTACTTCAAACTCATAACAACACGAAGATTAGTAATAAAACATTAAAAATCTTTATTTCCCAACCGGGTGTGGCAGTAAACTCTTACAGTGTGTAAAATACAGACTATAGATTCACTCTATCCCCATACAAAGAAGTAATGTTCAATCAGATATATTTATACCCCAATTATCAGCAATTCAGCAATACTTTATCTTACAGAGCATTGCTCAGCCGCTTGCCTGTTAAGATTGACAGGTTCTTCCGAGAGAGGAAAGGTTATCCCATATATGGTTATGCTGAAGAAGCTGTTTTTCTGCAGATCAAGCACTTGTTTTTTTTCTACCTTATTGATGCACATTATAGTCTTATAGAGGAAAGAGTATGAGCCAAGTGTCTGAACATTCTCCTGATGTTTATATCATAAAGGAAAACATTCATGTATTTGTGCTGTTATCTCGCTAGTGTTATGGAAGAATGGCGAAAACATATTTTTGGTATATTGCTGTAGCCTTACTAGTGTAAAAGGAGAAAGGTGAATGCATCCATTTTTGCTTCTAAATCTACAGCTGAATCCATTTTGTGACTTTTAAATCTTTAAACTTTCTCACTAGAAAACATGGTCGTAGAGCCGGAGAGCAGGTGGAGTCACAGAGGGGGAGCAGTGAGAGAGGGTGTTGGAGAACTCTCGTCGGAGAGAGGTGGAGAACCTTTACAAAGTAGGTATACCTTGAGGAGATTTTGCAGTGGAGCACACAAAATGGGCAGGAAGAAACTGCAGATGCTGTGTTTTTTTTACCAACTGTTGATCCACTCCCTATACACTGGGGGCAATTTGCAGAGACGAATCAACCTACAAACCCGCCTGTCTTTGGGATGTGTGAGGAAACCTGAGCACCTGGAGGAAACCCACTTGGACCCAGGGAGAATGCAAATTTCACACAAGGTCAGGATCGATGGCAGTATGAAGCAGCAGCTCTATCAGCTGTGCCACCGTGCTGCCCTTAAAGAATGTGGAAGTTGAGACTGGGCAACACAATTTCAGCTATCCCTATTTCAAATTTAGCAGTGGTGTCACTGCATTATTGCCAGAGTCCAATAATAAATTGATCCAGGACTTCTTGTGGATGCGACCTCATTGGGATACACAAGTGCAGCACAGTGGTGCAGTGGTAGAGTTGCTGCCTTACTGCACCAGAAACCCGGGTTCCATCCTGACAATGGGTGCTATCTGTATAGAGTTTGTATGTTCTCCCTGTGATGGCGTGGGTTTTCTCTGGGTGCTCTGGTTTCTTCCCACAATCCAAAGACGTACAGGTTTGTCGGTTAATTGGCTTCGGTAAAATAGCAAATTGTCCCTTGTGTGTAGGATAGTGCCAGTGGTGATCGCTGATTTGCGTGGACTCGGTTGGTGGAAGGACCCGTTCCTGTGCTGCATCTTTAAAGTCTAAAGCCATTATAAGAATGATTGCCCTTACTGAGAAACTCACTGCTATTTCACTGCTCCTTTTATTTGCTAATTGCTATTGTCTGTATTTAATAAGCTCAGTGATTACAGTTTAAGTCGCACATTTGTTAACTAGCTCTTACTGAGAGTAATATTTCCTGCAGATTCAATTAGTATGGTACACTGGGTTTCCTACTCCTCATTGGTTTGAGGGCATCCACTCTGTAACCTTTTATTTCTGACAACCTCTATCACTCTTTGCTGGCAAATGAAACCATACCAAAACCCTCTGGTCTTTTGTTAAGTTTGTATAAATTGCTTTCTTCTTTGTAAAGAATTTGTCCTCCATTCCATTTCGATTTCGGTTCAGTCCGGTGTGACTTTCTCCAAGGTTTTTGCGATCATTTTGTATTCACTGTTTAACTGCAACACTCCGTTGATAAAAGGCTTTGCTTTGCATTTATCCACAGCATGGCTGCTCTTTGATCTGCCTTCCCAATTGCTTTAGAGTGGGTGACTGAATCATCCCTTCGCTTGTGCCTGAACCATCATTTACTTTGACCTTTCCCATCATTGCTACGTGGAAGTTGCCTTCAGTAACCATGCCAAGCGATGGATAGGTACCCGCACAGACAAGCTTTGCTGAATCAATTTCTAATCTTTGTCAATAACGTGGGCACAATAGCAATCACCGCCAGTAAGCCTGCTACTCTTTGCTTGAACACTGCCCTCGTTTAAATGTTCACACTGCAACGCAGTAATGAAGAAGGAATGATCGATAAACCTGTTAAAAACTCTATCATATTCTAATGCATTCAAAGAAGGAAGGGGTTGATTAGCGATCAGCCATGGTAATGAGTTCGGAGGCACCTGAATGCCACTCAGGCATACAACAGATAAATCTCAGTGTCATGTTATATTATGGAATTTGAGCCTTGGCTGATGCTCCAGTCAAACTGACCTTTGATCATTAATCACACAAATTTCTCTAGCTACAGCTTCTTGTGGACTTGATGGAAGTTCACCAACAGCTCAGCTAAAGAGGCAGGGGAACTAATTGCTTTTTGTCTGCTATCATGGCTGATGGGGGAGAAGCCGAAACCCAATTTAGCTGGTAATTACTCTGCTTGTGCATCAAAAGCTGTGGCGCGTTATGCAGCTTTCCCCAGGAGGGGGAGATGACTTGGTGGGGGGGGGGGGGGGGGGGAGGGGGGGGGGGGGCAAGCTTTCTTGTCTAATTTGGTTGCTGATATGTCTCATAAGCAGAGTGCTCCAACTACTTCCTGCTGCTCTTGCAATTAACCCCCCAAAAATTACAGATTTCTTCCATTGTGCATGTTCATCGGTTTACTGAGCCCAGTATGAAAGTCCAGGGCCTGCATAACATCGTACATTTAACAAACACAATAATAATGAAGCTTCAGAATTTTCTGCCGTGTCCCTTGAAATTTGTGGGTGAATAAGGCAGTATTGTTTATTTGTGCCTGATTCATAAGGTAGTCTTTATATTTGCAACCTATTTATTTCCAAAGGATTCTTTTGCATCAATGTATGTTTGAAGGTGAAGGGTTTTATTCATTAAACTTATTTGGAAAAAATTTCATTCCATAATTTTGTTGAAGATCTTTACTGTTTCGGGGGGAATTGATATACACAAACTGTGGCTTGTATAAACAAGCAAGCATCATACTTGACATAATAGTTGTACTGCATGTATCTACAACCAAATCTTGAACAGAAAAATCACAGCCACTATGACAATAATTCTTAGGGATCGCAACTAAAATATGAATTAATTTAAGATTCAGCAGCATAAATCAAATATTTCTATCACGAGAGAACGTTCTGGTTAATAGCTGGATTATAACAGCTCCTGGCAGCACGGTGGCACAACAGTAGATTTGCTGCCTTACGGCACTTGCAGCGCCGGAGACGCAGGTTCGATTCCGACTACGGGTGCTGTCAACGGAGTTTCTACATTCTCTCCGTGACCTGCGTGGGTTTTCTCCGAGATCTTCAATTTCCTCCCGCACTCCAAAGATGTACAGGTTTGTAGTTTAATCGGCTTGGTAAATGCAAAAATTGTCCCTAGTGTGTGTAGGATGGTGTTTAAGTGTGGGGATTGCTGGTCGGCGCGGACCTAGTGGGACAAAGGGCATGTTTCCGCACTGTATTTCTAAACTAAACTAAATTAAACTAAACTAAACTATGCAGACTCTAGCTAAGTCAATGGTAGTATCTACTGTATCTATCTATCTATCTATCCATCTATCTATCTATCTATCTATCCATCTATCTATCTATCTTGTTATCTTCCAGTTTGCGCGTTTTTTCTATTTACGCGATAGTGCTATGATATTCTGCCAGCTCACTCAGAGTTCTCCTGTGCTGTGAGTGCACCAAGTGTTGTTCCAATCGGTGGCATAATGTAAAAGTTAGTGAGGTTTAAAAATCTTGAAAACCGCGCGTGCGCAGATCAATTTCCTACCCTGCCAGGCAGCGCCATGTGGATTAGTCTCTTCTGTCACTCCCCGGGACAGTCCGCCGCTTCCTGCACCATCGTGTCTTTACTGGAGCTGAGGGACGTTCTGGATGGCCGGTGAAGGTCTCCAACCGGACACAGTTTTCGGAGGGACCAAAAGCGGCCCGGCTCAGCCCAGCCAGGCCCTGCCCAACCTTGCGCGGAGTTGGAGATGTTGCCAATGTCGCTAAACGGAAAGCGAAGACTCTGATACTTTTTAAGAAAGACGGGAGAAAGAAAAAGGGGAATTATAGACCAGTTAGCCTGACATCGGTGGTGGGAAAGATGCTGGAGTCAATTATAAAAGATGAGAAAGCCGCACATTTGGATAGCAGTAACAGGATCGGTCCGAGTCAGCATGGATTTACGAAGGGGAAATCATACTTGATTAATCTTCTGGAATTTTTTTGAAGATGTAACTAGGAAAATGGACAAGGGAGAGCCAGTGGATGTAGTGTACCTGGACTTACAGAAAGCATTTGATAAGGTTCCACATTGGAGATTAGTGGGCAAAATTAGGGGTCATGGTACTGGGGGTAGAATGCTGACATGGATAGAGAAGTGGTTGGCAGACAGGAAACAAAGAGTAGGGATTAACGGGTCCCTTTCAGAATGGCAGGCAGTGACGTGGGGGTACTGCAAGGCTCAGTGCTGGACCGCAGCTATTTACAATATACATCAATGATTTGGATGAAGTGATTCAACGTAACATTAGCAAATTTGCAGATGACACAAAGCTGGGTGGCAGTGTGAACTGTGAGGAGAATGCTATGAGAATGCAGGGTGATTTGGACAGGTTGGGGGAGTGGGCAGATGCATGGCAGATGAAGTTTAATGCGGATAAATGTGAGGTTATCCACTTTGGTAGCAAAAACAGGAAGGCAGATTACTATCTAAATGGCGTTAATTTGGGGAAAGGGGAAGTACAACGGTACCTGGGGGTCCTTGTACATCAGTCTATGAAAGTAAGCATGCAGGTACAGCAGGCAGTGAAGAAAGCGAATGGCATGTTGGCCTTTATATCAAGAGGAATCGAATATTGGAGCAAAGAGGTCCTTCTGCAGTTGTACAGAGCCCTATTGAGACAAACCCCTGGAGAATTGTGTGCAGTTTTGGTCCCCTAATTAGAGGAAGGACAGTCTTGCTATTGAGGGAGTGTAGCATAGGTTTACAAGGTTAATTCCCGGGATGGCGGAACTGTCATATGTTGAGAGAATGGAGCAGCTGGGCTTGTACACTCTGGAGTTTAGAAGGATGAGAGGATATCTCATTGAAACATATAGGATTGTTAAGGGCTTGGACACGCTAGAGGCAGGAAACATGTTCCCGATGTTGGGGTACTCCAGAACCAGAGGACACAGTTTAACAATAAGGAGTAAACCACTTAGAACGGAGACGAGGAAACACTTTTTCTCACAGAGAGTGGTGAGTCTGTGGAATTCTCTGCCTCAGAGGGCGGTGCGGGCCAGTTCTTTGGATACTTTCAAGAGGGAGCTAGATAGGGCTCTTAAAAATAGCGGAGTCGGGGGATATGGGGAGAAGGCAGGAACAGGGTACTGATTGTGGATGATCAGCCATGATCACATGGAATGGTGGTACTGGCTCTAAGGGCCAAATGGCCTACTCCTGCACCTATTGTCTATTGTCTATTGTCACCGGCGGAGGAGAACGATCAGTGACCAGTGCCCACTGTGAGTCCCGAAGACACTGACAGCTCCTGCCCCTTCCCCTCTGGTCCCCCTTGCTGTCTCCTGCCCCCCCTCCCTCGTGATACCCCCTTCTCCCCATGGCTCTTCCCCGTATTTTCTCTGAGCTTTCTCCTACCCTCCCCCGCCCAAACACCCCTAAACCACTAAACCCCCCACCCCCACAACCCCCCTGCCCCCACAACCCCCCCCCACCCACACACCCCTCCCCGCACCCACACACTCATCCGCCCGCAATCTCCCCCCAACCAACACACCACCCCTCCCCCACACAACCCACCCACACCCCTCCTCCCATACAACCCCCCACGCCTCAACACCCCGCCCCCAAATATTACATTGAGGGACTTAGTCAAGTACCATTTAAATGCTGCATGTTATCCCCTTCCATTGTCAGGATGGAAGTCAGCAGTGTTCTAGCATTAGTTTAAATGTGACTAATTAGGTGCAGTGATGGCAGCTCCTAGCAGCATTATCAATAATGGAGACAAATGGCTATTGTACCTTTTCCTAATATAATTTTATGTGATTTCATATTTAACAGATGGATCTGCATCCATGATGTTTTTACAATTGCGTTAGCCTTGATGCTCCATTTAGTAGACCATTTCCTGATGAACCAGTTTTTAAATGGGTAGACAGGAACGGCAGATGCTGGTTTACACCAAAGATAGACGTAAAATGTTGGAATAACTCAGTGGGGCAGGAAGCATCTCTGGAGAGAAGGGATGGGGGACATTTTGGGTCGAGATCCTTCTTCAGGCTGAGAGTTAGACATAGAGATATGGAAGGGTAAGGTGTGAAAATGAGACATCAAACGAGATGAAGTTAAGGGAAATGTAGAATTGATCATTGTTAGCTAGGAGAAGGTGACAACAAAGCCAAATGGAGATAAAATGTAATCAGGGGACAGTCAAACAGGTCGGAGAACTGGGAAGGGGATAGGATGGAGAGAGAGGGAAAGCAAGGGTTACTTGAAGCTAGAGTCCATTGTCAAGGTACGTGAAGCCAACAGTTGTGAACCTGGGTTTTAGGATGGACAGTGACTTTAAATTAGATCGCCAAATATGCGCGGTGGTTAAGTCCAGCTTCTTTCACCTAAGGAAGCTGGCGAAGGTGAAGCCCATTCTCGAGCGGCAGCATTTTGAGACAGTAATCCATGCCTTTATTACATCTAGGCTGGATTACTGTAACGCGCTCTATTTTGGTGTTGCTCGTTCTTCACTGGCTCGTCTCCAGTTGGTTCAGAATGCTGCTGCTCGCCTTTTAACAGGGACTCGAAAGAGGGAGCACATATCGCCAATTCTGGCCTCCCTACACTGGCTCCCGGTGCACTTTCGGGTTCATTTTAAGTTACTGTTATTTGTTTTTAAATCTCTGAATGGGCTCGCCCCGCCTTACCTCTCTGAGCTGCTCCACCCATACGCTCCTGCCCGGTCCCTCAGGTCAGCTGGTCAGCTGCTCCTGGAGGTACCGAGGTCTAGTCGGAGGCTCAGAGGGGATAGAGCCTTCTCTGTTGCTGCTCCGGCACTCTGGAACACCCTGCCGCTGCACATCAGACAGGCCCCCTCACTGTCTATCTTCAAATCCAGTGTTAAAACGCATTTGTACTCCCTGGCTTTTGACCATGCCTGAGGCTTTGCTTCTGTTTGTGGTGTTTTGATGTTTCTTTATTTTACATGTCTTTTTCTACTATTTCTTTTGATTATTATTATTGGTGTGTATTAACTTCTCTTTTGTCAATGATTAGTGATGTACAGCACTTTTTTGTAGCTATGTTTGTTTTTAAAGTGCTCTATAAATAAAATGAGAAGTCAATATTCATACCGCTGCGATGAAAGCTGCCGAAGCGAAATATGAAGTGCTGTTCCTCCAATTTGTGCTGGGCCTCACTCTGACAATGGATGGAAAGATAGCTGGTGAGCAGGAGGAATCACAGAGGGGGAGCAATGAGAGTGTGTGTTGCAAAACTTTACAAATGAATTTCTGGATGTTGTACAACTTTGAACTTGTGGAGTACATTCTACTGTACGATGTTACTGGTGTAGATTCTGCAATGCTCCGGATTCTTTTGACACCTGGTAGTTGGTGAATAATTTTACGCAAATGCACAATCTATCTCGACTGTTCCAGGGCCCTTTTTGGGATGACATGTTCAATATTTATATTCTCACGGTGATAAATGCTTACAGCGCTCTGCAATGCTTCAGAAAGCTGGCCTTTCTTGGTGATCATTATGTTGGCTTCACCATGAAGAACTGGGTCACCTGACATCACACACAACGCACAACTATTTGTCTCAGCTACGGACAGAAATAAAATCCACACTGTAGTGCAGATATTTTGCCAAGAAATGTTCACACATTCATTCCTTTGTTGGAAAACAACAGGCTGAAGCTCCCTAATGTGGAACTTTAAATTATGTCTTTTGCAATCAGGCTGTGCAGTTGAGCAGAGCGATGTTCTGTTTTACTCGCACAGATTAGGTAATGTTAAATCGTCTCCATGAGCTATTTCTGGGTCTCGGCCAATTATGGAAACAAATTAATATTAAAACAATAGTTAATAAAACACGGAACATTTTGTGCAGACAGCACATCAGTATTAAATGTAGCGTTGCTGCCATCACAGCGCCAGCTTCCTGGGTGTATTTCTGCTCTCCAGTGCTGTATTGTGTGGAGTTTGCACAAACTAACATGCTTGGTGAGTGTTTGACAGCACTGGGCCTGTACTCGCTGGAGTTTAGAAGGTCGAGGGGGGACCTCATTGAAACTTACAGAATAGTGAAAGGCATAGATAGAGTGGATGTGGAAAGGATGTTTCCACAGGTGGGAGAGGTCTTAGCCGCAGAAGTAAAGGACACACTTTTAGAAAGGTGAGGAAGAACTTCTTTAGTCAGAGGGTAGTTAATCTATGGAACTCATTGCCACAGAGTGCTGTGGAGGCCAAGTTAGTGGATATTTTTAAGGCAGAGACAGACAAATTCCTGATTAGAACGGCTGTCAAGGGTTGTGGGAAGAAGGCAGGACAATGGGATCAGCCATGATTGAATGACGGAGTAGACTCAATGGGCCGAATGGCCTAATTCTACTCCTATAATGTGAACTTGTGAACGACCTTGTTGTGACTCTTGCTTCCCATCGCCCCCTCCACCGCTCACCCGCACCAGCCCTCCCCCCAACCACAGTGCTTTGATTGCCTCCCACAACCCAAAGACATGCTGCTTTGCAGGTTCATTAGTAATAGTAAGTTATGCCTGGGGAGGTTGGATGGTGGGAGAATCGAGCAGGGTATTGGTGACAAGGGACAGCTTTCAGGGAAACAAGTGGGGAAAAGGGATTCATGGGGATCAGACTGGGAGCCAGCACAGACTCCTTCAATGTCGCAAGGATGTATGAAATTGCTCCTGGGCCTGGCCAAGCTGGCCATCTGCGAGTCACGGTGCCAGGCGGGAGAGGGCTCCGCCCAATCCAGCTGCCTTCCCCCTTTCTGGGGTTATGTCTGCACCCGGCTGGTTCTAGAGAGGGACTACACGCTGTCCATGGAGGATTTCTGGGACCGCTGGGCACCGCAGGGGGGGTGGAATGCATCCTCACTAAGGATGGGGAAATAGTTATTTAAGAATATTTGGTTTTATTTGTATTTTGGTGGTGGATTTGTTTGTGTTGTTTAGTATCGTATATATTTTTGTAATAATTGAATATTTTTGGTTAAATAAAATTTAAAAAAATATATATTTTTAAAATGTTTTAAAAGGATGTATGAAAAATAAAGTATGATTTTATTTCCACATCAGTGACTAATATTGCAAGCACTATTTTAACATGGGAAATAAATGCATGTTTTATGATTTAAATCAAACCAACAAACATGGTGGCATGGTGGTAGAGTTGCTGTCTTACAGCACCAGAGACCCGGGTTTGATTCTGACCACGGGCGCTGTCTGTACGGAAATTGTACGTTCACCCCATGACCTGCTTGGGTTTTCTCCGGGATTTCCTGTTTCCTCCCACACTCCAAAGACATACAGGTCTCAGACACTCAGATCCTGGTGAACTTCTACCGCTGCACCATCGAGAGCATCCTTACCAACTGCATCACAGTATGGTATGGCAACTGCTCTGTCTCCGACCGGAAGGCATTGCAGAGGGTGGTGAAAATTGCCCAACGCATCACCGGTTCCACGCTCCCCTCCATTGAGTCTGTCCAAAGCAAGTGCTGTTTGCGGAGGGCGCTCAGCATCGCCAAGGACTGCTCTCACCCCAACCATGGACTGTTTACCCTCCTACCATCCAGGAGGCGCTACAGGTCTCTCCGTTGCCGAACCAGCAGGTCGAGGAACAGCTGCTTTCCGGCGGCTGTCACTCTACTCAACAACGTAACTCGGTGACTGCCAATCACCATCCCCCCCCCTGGACACTTATTATTTCTTATTCAAATCGTTTGCTATGTCGTTCTTCAAGGGAGATGCTAAATGCATTTCGTTGTCTCTGTACTGTACACTGACAATGACAATTAAAATTGAATCTGAATCTGTTTGTAGGTTAATTAGCTTGGTGAAATTGTAACTTGTGTGTGGAGGATGGTTCTAGTGTGCGGGGATCACTGGTCGGTGTGGACTCAAAGGGCCGAAGGGCCTGTTTCCTCACGGTATCTCTAAACCAAACTAAACTAAACTAGAAGGAAGGGAAAGGCTGAATAGGTTGTGTTGTGTTCTCAAAAGACTGAGAGGCAAATTGACTTTAAATTTGATAAGGTAATTGCCTATTTGTGGGAATCCTAAATTAATAGATGGTATTTACTAAATCCAATTAAAAAATGTAGAAGATTCAAGAATCTGGAACATGCTTGTACATGAAGTAATTGTATTAAGACAAACAGCATAGATGCACTTAATAGGAAATTATGTAAGATGGAGAAAGAAAATTGTAGGATGTGTCAAATGTGTGGGAGGAGGCTTGCTTGGAATATAAATGTAGATTGTAGAAATGTAGATAAATGTAGCCCAAATGGTGTTATGTGATGGCAAGTTTGTAAATGTCAGTCCCTGCGACGTGAATTGCCTTCCTTGTCCAGTTTGGATATACCAGTTAACCAATTGCAGATATAGTGTTTATTGGTTTAAAAGGACATCACAAAATTATTTATTCACTGTAATGTGCTATTATGTTCTCATCTCAAGTGCATGGGAAATGAAGAATAAATCTAATGCTATCTACAGGGTACTAACGTCACTTTTGGCAAAATGAGCTGGAATACGCGTAATGCATTATGTTCAGCAAGCAGGTTGATACAAGCAAATTAAAATAACAGAGATTTTCCATATGGCCATATCAACGACTTCACTATATGTTTCACATGGCTCAATTTAAACTAGTAAGAGACATGAACATATTTAATTTTATAATGCATGAGGAATCTGAAAAGGAAAATTGGTGTTTAATAGGTGCAGTAGGATATTCGGCCTTTCGAACCAGCACCGCCATTCAATGTGATCATGGCTGATCATCCCCAATCAGTACCCCGTTCCTGCCTTCTCCTCATATCCCCTGACTCTGCTATCTTTAATATTGTACGATAAGTTCAGCTGCTTAGCATATGTGCTTATGACAATTAAACCTTACAAATGTACTTCATTCATTTCAAAGTCAGGCCTCAACACTGGAGGAGGACCAGAATAGATGATGCCATCAAAATGATGAAAGAAGCAGAGCACTTAACTGATTCTCAAGCTGTAGAATGCCCAGTGTGGCGTAAGAATGCTGGACAAGACAAGTTAGGCAAGAACGGACACAAATGTACTTTGAGAACCAAGCATCTAAAAATGGATGAAAGAATAGATCAACTGGGTTTATTTTCACTGGAACTTAGAAGGATGAGAGGGCATGCCATCAAAGCAAATACATTTTTTAAGGGATTGGACAGGCTAGATGCAGGAAAAAATGTTCCTGATGTTGGGGGAGTCCAGAACCAGGGGTCACAGTTTAAGAATAAGGGGTAGGCCATTTCGGACTGAGATGAGGAAAAACGTTTTCACCCAGAGAGTTGTGAATCTGTGGATTTCTCTGCCTCTGAAGGCAGTGGAAGCCAATTCACTGGATGTTTTCAAGAGAGAGGTAGATTTAGCTCTTAAGACTAAAGGAATCAAGTAATAAGGGGAAAAAGCAGGAACGGGGTACTGATTGGTGTTTTTTATTTAATTGAATTTTTACTTATTATATATTAGCTATGTATATTGTGTTTACAGGCCTGTTATGCTGTTGCATATGTACTGTTGTTGATAGCTTTGACAATTCAGCATTCTTAACTCTCATGAATCTTGAAACTAATTTTGATGGAAATGTACGATGGACACTAGTACACTACATGCAGATTTATTGTCCAGGTGCACGATTAGAGTCAAAGAGTTGTACAGCACAAAAGCAGGCTCACCATGTCCGTGCTGACCATTGTATTCATGCATACAAATCCAATTTACTTGTGTTTGGTCTATATTGCTATATTGACCATTTTGTCCTTGGCTTCCTCCATTACCGGAGTGAGGGCACACATAAACTGGAGGAAAAGCTCCTTATATGCCACTTGGATAGTTTACAATCCAATGGTATGAACAGTGAATTATCCCTTCCCCCTCTCTTTCGAGCGCGTCTATGCATCTGTTTCTTCCACAAACCTGCACATCTTTCTCACACCCCCTCCCCCTGTCCTCTTCCATTTATGGATAGGACAGATTTGGAGGGATATGGACCGAAATACGGGAAGGTGGGACTGGTGTAGCTGGGACATGTTAGGCAAGTTGGGCCGAATGGCCTGTTTCCACACTATGACTTCATGACTCTATATCCCTCTTACTGACTTTACATTTCACTCATTTTCTCTCCCTATCTGACACCTCTTTTGTATCTCTTTTATTTCTCGTCTTTGCTCACCTACGTGCCAATCTAACCTCCCTCAGCCGTACCCATCGATCCAGGCCTTGTCCTGCCCCCACTACTTTTCCAGCTTTCTCCCCACTACTACAATCAGGCTGAAGAAGTCCTCCCAACATTCCTCCCACAGATGCTGCCTGACCTGCGGAGTTACTCCAGCACTTTGTGTTTTACCCAAGACTCCAGCATCTTCAGTTCCTTGACTATCTATTAAAATGACACTCCTTCAGGATAAGGGAAGGGAACAAAATGAGAGGATAAGTGTCAACCATCAGATGCCACCAAGCTTAATCTCCAAAAATGAGTTGCCCACTCTTCCTCAGGGATGACTGGAACTAACATGAATCACTTGTAGCTGCAGGCATATCTGGTTAATTGCATTCAGAACCTGAAAATAATCAAATCAATCCTAATAATTAGTTTGTGCTGCATTACTTTTCATTTATTTGCAGCTTACCTCTCTCCCAACATGTTGTGTGACAGAATTGAGTTTCTCATTCTCACATTCCAGTTCCTGATAGTTTCCAATCCATATCGCAAAACATCTCTAATTTCAATACTAATTGATATTAATGCAAATGTATAACAGGGGCACCCTCTGGGGAATCACTTAGCTCATATCAATTACCTGTATCTGACAATAATCACCCTGCTCTAATGAGGCCTGTGCAGTTACAAAGTAAATGGAGGCAGAATTTTATCCTCCGTTGAATGTGCCAAACATGCAATATAATAATGCGAGCCCTGACAATGGTAGCGGACTGTAGAATGCATTACTGTATCACGCATTTAATGAGCGCCATAGAGGACAGACACCATGTCAAAACAGCCCAAACCTGTCATAACCATGACAGTAATTACTTCCAGAACCAAGGCAAATGGTAATGCACACGGCTTCTTCCATTAACATTAGTGGCTCCGAACTTCAGAGTTCTTTCAATTCCAAGTCAATGTTTTAATTCCGATTGTTTAACATTTTATTATTATCAATTGCTTCCCTGGCATTAATGGGAATGGTGCAGAAACTCTCTTGGATGCCTGGTCCCCTCCATTCCAACACAAGTTATATGTATAAAATTATGAAAGGATTAGATCGGGTAAACACCCAGAGTCACTTCCCCAGAGAAGGGGAATCGAGAACCAGAGGGCATAGGTTTAAGGTGAAGGGGGTGAGATTTTACAGGAATCTGAGGGGTAACTTTTTCACACAAAGGGTGGTGGGTGTTAGGAACGAGCTGCCTGAGGAGGTACTTGGGGCAGGGAAGGGATGATCGCAAAGTTTAAGAAGCAATTAGGCAGGCAGATGGGGATAGGGCAGGTTTAGAGGGTTATGGGCCAAATGCAGACAAGTGGGACTAGTGAAGATTGGACATGTTGGTCAGTGTGGGCAAGTTGGGCCGAAAGGGCCCGATTCCACACTGTATGACTATGAGAAGAGTGGCTGAAGTGCGAAGTCAGCATGGATTTATGAAAGGAAAATCATGCTTGACTAATCTTCTGGAATTTGTTGAGGATGTGACAAGTAAAATGGATGAAGGGGAGCCAGTGGATGTAGTGTATCTAGACTTTTAGAAACCCTTTGATAAGGTCCCGCACGGGAGACTGGTGACTAAAATTAGAGCACATGGTATTGGGGGTAGGGTGTTGACGTGGATAGAAAATTGGTTTGCAGACAGGAAGCAAAGAGTAGGAGTGAACGAGTCCTTTTCAGAATGGCAGGCAATAGCGAGTGGAGTGCCGCAAGGCTCGGTGTAGGGGCCGCAACTGTTTACCATATATATTAATGATTTAGAAGAGGGAATTAGGAGCAACACTAGCAAGTTTGAGGATGACACAAAGCTGGGTGGCAGTGTGAACTGTGAAGAGGATGTTAGGAAGTTGCAGGGTGACCTGGACAGGTTGAATGAGTGGGCAGATGCATGGCAGATGCAGTATAATAGATAAATGTGAGGTTATCCACTTTGGTGGCAAAAACAAAGGGGCCAATTATTATCTCAATGGGGTTAGGTTAGGTAAGGGGGAGGTACAGCGAGACCTGGGTGTCCTTGTACACCAGTCACTGAAAGTTGGCGTGCAGGTACAGCATGCAGTGAAGAAAGCTAATGGAATGTTGGCCTTCATAACAAGAGGATTTCAGTATAGGAGTAAAGAGGTTCTTCTGCAGTTGTATAGGGCTCTGGTAAGGCCACATCTGGAGTAATGTGTACAGTTTTGGTCTCCTATTTTGAGGAAGGACATCCTTGTGATTGAGGCAGTGCAGCGTAGGTTCACGAGATTGATCCCTGGGATGGTGGGTCTGTCATACGAGGAATTCACTATGTATCCGCTAATATTCACTTGAGTTTTAAAGGATGAGGGGGGGGGGCAGGTCTTATAGAAACATATAACATTATAAAAGGACTGGACAGGCTAGATGCAGGAAAAATGTTCCCCATGTTGGGTGAGTCCAGAACCAGGGGCCACAGTCTTAGACCGCTGCACTACCGGTGGGGGCGCTGCACTGGCAGCAGCCCTGTCAGCAGCGTGTTAGTCTTTTCAACTTTTTTTATTTTTTTAGTATGTCTTAAAGTCTGTTTTTAGTGTTTCTTAGTGTGTTTTGTGTGGGGGGTGGTGTGGGGGGGGTAAGGGGGAAACCGTTTCGGCCGCCTCCTCCATGGAGAGGCGACTTTTTCCAGGTCGCCTCCCCCGTGGCCTAACAGCGAGGATCGGCGCGGCCTTTCCCGGAGACGCGCCCGGGGCTCGGGGCTCCGGCGGCGGGTGCAGCGTGGACTGTCAGCACGGAGCTGGGGCTCGCTGGAGGGGAGCGCTCCGTTCCGTTGGCCCGCAGCAGACGGCAGCCTGAAGCCGCCGCGGTCTGCACAGCTCCAGCTGGCGCGGCGTCTACAGCCCGGGATCCCTCGTGGGGGATCCGGGGGGTAGAAGAAGCTTCCACCGCCGGCCCGCGGCCATCTTCTACCGCGGGTCCGGTATGGACTTAACATCACCCCTGGAGGGGAGCTTCGACCGCCGGCCCTGCAGACTGCGGTGCTTACGGCTGCGACGTGGAGGGAACTTTAAATCTTCGGGCGCCGGCCTGCGGCCTACACCAACTAAAAGCCGCGGTCTCCGGTGGGGAAGAGCCGACTCTGGACTTACCTGGACTTGTACCTTGTCCTTTTACCATCTGGACGCCCGCAGCAACGGCTGCGGAGGGTTGAGGTCCCGACCACGGGGGGAAATGGAGGAGGACTGGCCAAATTGTGTGCCTTCCACCACAGTGATGAATGCTGTGGTGGATGTTTATGTTAAAAATTTATTGTGTTTTTGTGTGTGCCCTTTATCATTGTATCGCTGCTGACGTATCATTTCACTTGCACTTTTTGTGCAATGTGACAAATAAACCGTTGTATTGTATTGTATTGTAGGGGAGGCCATTTAAGACTGAGGTGAGAAAAAACATTTTCACCCAGAGAGTTGTGAATTTGTGGAATTCCCTGCCATAGAGGGCAGTGGAGGCCAAATCACTGGATGGATTTAAGAGAGAGTTAGATAGAGCTCTCGGGGCTAGTGGAATCAAGGGATATGGGGAGAAGGCGGGCATCGGTTATTGATTGGGGACGATCAGCCATGATCACAATGAATGGCTGTGCTGGCTCGAAGGACCAAATGGCCTCCTCCTGCATCTATTTTCTATGTCTATGTCTATGTCTATGCCATGTGTAAGTCTGCTTCACCTTGGTGCTATCATAATCTGAAATTTACAGACACAACCTTCTCAGCACAGTTGCAGATCATACAGGAACGGGTATATCCTGACCTGAAAGTATTCAGGAAGGTGCATGATCCCTGTGCGATGGTGGAGGGGAGAGGACGCGGGGGTGCAGAGGAGGGGAAGAGTGTGTTGAATTGAATTGAATACTTTATTGTCACATGTGACATGTCACAGTGTAATTCTTTGCTTGCATACCTTGCCAAGGTATGCAAATGGACACACATAAAGGGCACTTACAAAGTTACAATACCCCCCCCCCCCCCACGCGCCAGTTCCCTCTTTGCTCTTCCCACTTTCCCCACACTGGGTCCCCATTGTCTATTATTCTTCATGGCAGACCCCCTCACGCTAGGTCCCCATTGAGGTTGGGATTGCCTCTCTAATGTAGGTGCCATGAGGTGGATGTTGCTCTTTCCCTCATTGTCTCCTTCTCACAATTGCCTCACCACTGCCAACAGTGGACACCCAATCCAGCCCTTTTCTGAACCAACAAAACACAAAGTGCAGAAGTAAGATATGCCATTTATTGTCACTATACATGTACAGTGAAAGTGAAAGCTGCTCGTACTCAGTGCATACATACAATTTAGCACAAAAAACAAGAAACAGAAAAAACAAAAAACAGAAGGGAGAAGGGGGGGGGGGGGAGGGGGGGGCGGGAATAGGTGCACAATTTCTGCGGCGCTACATACATATATATAGATATATATAGATGGAAGTCCGTGGTGTTGGGCAGTGAAATCAGTGCATGTGTGAATTAGAATTAATAGTAGTTATAATTCTCGGAAAGCAACTATTGCCTGAGTCTATTTGTCCTGGATTTGATGCACCTATAGCGCCTTCCAGAGGGCAGCAGGTCGAACAGTCCAAAGGATCAGGCAGCATTTGTGGAGGGAATGGTTAGACGACTTTTCAGGTCAGGCTCTTTTTTAGATTATTATTAGTTTAGAGATACAGTGTGGAAACAGGCTCTTTGGCCCACCGAGTCCACGCCGGCCAGCGATCCCCGCACGCCAACACAATCCTACACACACTAAGGACAATTTACAATCTTTACCAAAGCCAATTAACCTATAAACCTGTACATCTTTGGAGTGCAAGAGGAAACCGGAGAAAACCCATGCGGTCCCAGGGAGAACGTAAAACTCTGTACAGATAGCACCCATAGTCAGGATCGAACCTGGGTCTCTGGCGCTGTAAGGCAGCAAGTCTACCGCTGTGCCACCATGCTGCCCTTCAGACTCCATGGAGATGCAAGAAACTGCAGATGCTGGAATCTTGAGCAAAACACAACAGGCTGGAGGTGTAAGTTCACAGGTCAGGCAACATTCTCTGACCTGGAACATCATGTGTCCATTCCGTCCACAGGTGCTGCCTGACCTGCTGAGTTACTCCAACACTTTGTGCTTTGCTCAAGATTTCTGCATCTGCAGTTCCTTGTGTCTCTCTCTTCTGCACCAGGATGCAATCTCTGGCTGCCGTGCTGGCTTGGTCTTACAGGGAACAGAGCAGCATTCTTGGTTTTGGCCGTCCAATATTTCACTGACCTACATTAACAGGGGTGAAATATTATGGCTGTTATTCAGCACAACGATACATAGACAGACAGGCTGGGGCAGCTTAATAGTCAAACCTGCAAAGCAATCTGTAGACAACAAAAGCGATGGGCGCAAGGAGGCCGAGTTATTTCATAATATATTAACAGCACACAAATATCTTAGCGTAAATTATTCATAAGTGTAAAAAGGCAACCAGCTGCAGGAAACTAAAAACTTCAAACAAGAAGTGAGATGGGGATTTCCGTTATCTATTTGTTAAAACTGTAAACACGGACCTCTCTTCCTTTTAAAAATTAAAAAAAGAAAAATTCAAATCTGAAATAAAATCTGAATGCACTAAAATTACTCAGTGAGCATTTGTGGAGAGAAATAACAATTCAGATTGACGCCAGTCAAAGAGTGATACAGTGTGGAAACAGGCCCTTCGGCCCAACTTGCCAACACCGACCAAAATATCCCAGCTATACTAGGCCCACTTGCCTGCTCTTGGCCCATATCCCTTCAAATCTGTCCTATCTATGTACCTGTCTAAATGTTTATTAACCATTTCAATAGTCCCTGCCTCAACTACCTCCTCCAGCAGCATGTTCCATACACCCACATTTTGTGTAAAAAAGTTACCCCTCTGGTTGCTTTAAGTCTTTCCCCCTTCACCATAAATCCATGGCCTCTGATTCTCAATCTGCAGAGATGTCAAGTCATCGACTTGAAACATAAACTTTCACTCCTTCTGTAGAGATGCTGCCTGATCTGCAGAGCAATCCCAGCACTTCCCATCTCTTTCATTTTTTAGCAAGGTCATGGGTAGATTATTACTTACAAAAAAAATGGGATTTCAAAACATATGTGGAAAAACATTTTCACCCAGAGAGTTGTGAATCTGTGGAATTCTCTGCCAAAAAAGGCAGTGGAGGCCAATTCACTGGATGTTTTCGAGAGAGATTTAGCTGTTAGGCTAACGGAATCAAGGGATATGGGGAGAAAGCAGGAACGAGGTACTGATTTTGCATGATCAGCCATGATCTTATTGAAGAGCCAAATGGTCTTTATCAGTCTGAACAAGGGTCTCGACTCAAAATGTCACCCATTCCTTCTCTCCAGAGATGCTGCCTGAGTTACTCCAGCATTTTGTGCCTATCTTCGGTGTAAACCAGCATCTGCAGTTCCTTCCTATAAAATGTAAACCCATTCCCCATAGTCCTCCAAATATTTATCTGACAGACTTTTGACGGTTATTATCGCATTTACATTCATCTGCAGTTCCATGGACAAGAGCATAATTCTTGGGAATTAAAAAAAATACTCCTCTGCTCATCTTGCACTGATTCTTGCAACATGTTAAGGTCAGTGTACTTTGGTTACTAGACCTGCAGTATTTGGGGACGAGCTGTAGCTAACTTCACTAGATTGCGAAATGAAGACGTCCTTCAATCCTGACAGGCTCTGACTGAGTAAAATAAGGGGGAAATATCATTGCGATCACTCAGCTCTCTGTTCTTAAATAGAACGGGTAATTGTTTGACAAATCTACAAACGATTTCACCCAGCCAACAAGCTCTGCAAAGCGGTGTCGGGCCTAATTGTCAGACTACGTCCTAATCAATGGGTTTTGTGATTTGTGACCAGCTGACAATACCTCGAATCAATGTATTTATGCCAAGCAAGCTTGCAGGAAGTCTAGCATTTTCCTGAATGTCGGAGCGAGTTCCAGTCTGCCCCAAAAGAGCTGGGCTGTACATGTGAATGAAATAACCGACTAAAGTTGATTATTCACAGACTGCTGGGGAAATTTGTTTAACGATTGTGAGAATAATGAAAGGCGCTCGAATAACCATTAATTCCAATTTATTATCTTCATTTTGCTAAACTACTGATGGATCAGTGTATTCCATGCAGTTCAATCTTGCTCAGAGTATTTGACTTCATTTTAAGTAATGGAAGGCATGCTCAAAATTGGCTTTATTCGTATTTGTTGAAGTTTGTCACAAAAGGCTTTACTTATCATGGTGGTGGGGGCAGGGGGGGTGTTGGTGGGGGATGAATGAAAAGAGATACAGCAGGGAAACAATAACCCCAGCTGTCCCTCTCATACAATGAGTGTCGGCAGAGTTTGACAAACAACCAGAGGTGGATCAGCTTCTGCTTGTTATTCAATCTGCTTGAAACAAAATTTAAAAAAACACCAGCGATGGTGGTAAAGCATTTAAACCCTAAAGATAATTAGCAAGTTAGCAATTATTTCAGAAGCAGAGTAAACATGCAAGTAACATTAGAATAATGACAGTCTTCTGTTAACTCTTTGAGTGCTGTAAACCTTTTCCTTCTCTTTCAAACCCACAAAGCTGCTTTGCTGAAAATTCCTATGTTTTGCTCAGTTTTTTTTCCCAACGCTGCTAATTATACTCCCTTTACATCCATAAATGAATGTGCTTTCAAGATTCAAAGGTGGGTTCAATGGTCTCTTGAAGAAATCCAACAGTCTGAAGAAGGGTCTCGACCCGAAACGTCACCCATTCCTTCTCTCCATAGATGCTGCCTGTCCCGCTGAGTTAAGGGCCTGTCCCACGAGCATGCGACTGCATGCGGCGAGCATGACCAAACTGGAATCAGGGGCCACGCGGAGGTTGAGTTATCCCGTACGAGTTGACGTGAAGTTCTAGCGAAGTCCGCGGGAAGTTTGCGCTAGGCGTACGCCGTCAAGACGCTGCGTACGGGATCGAGGCGGTGCGTACGGCCTCAATGTGGCTGCGGGCTGGCTGGCCGTTGCCGCGTGGAATTTTTGGACAGTGTCAGTATTTCCGAGCCCCGCGCGATGTCAGGACCAGCTCCGCACAACTCCATACGGTTCCGGCGATCAAAGTGGGACCAGCCACGTGAGGCCGTACAGCTCAAGCGACCACGTTAGGTTGCGCTTACCGCATGCAGCCGCATGCTCGAGGGATAGGCCCTTAACTCCAGCTTTTTGTGTCTACCCTCCTTGACTCATGGGATCTCTGGTCCATGTCTGCTCAAGTCCAGGCATTAGAAAATGACAGAAGCCCCCCGTGAATGGTGCATGGGGCACGGCTTCTCACAAACTATTCACCTGCCTGCCCGCCAGGCACCTCCTGTCCCAGCTGTGATGAGGCTGTCTTAATCTCAATTACCTCAGAACCAAAACTACTCCTCCAGTATGGAAACCAACCATTCGCAATCCCGAGGGTCTACAATACAGGTGGACAGGGTGGTGAAGAAGCTGTATGGCATGCTTGCTTTCATGCAGCAGCATCTATGTAGCGAAGGAAATAGGCAACGTTTCGGGCCGAAACCCTTGTATAGGAGTTGGGATGTTATGTTACGGTTGTACAAAACGTTGGTTAGGCAGCACGTTGAACTTTGTGGGCAGTTCTAGTCACCCTACATTGGGAAAGACATGACTCAGTGAGAGAGGAGGCAGAAAGAATTCACAGGAATGTTGCCGGATTGGAAGGACGTATTCTCCATCTGTCTGCAGGAGGCTGAGAGAGGACATGATAGGGGTATATAAAATTATATGAGGCATAGATAGCTACATGAGTTTCCTATGATAGTCCTGTCAAAAACTAGAGGGCAAAGGTTTGCAATGAGAGGAAGAAGTTTAAAGAGGGTATGATAGATAAGTATAATATATGTGGATCAGGGCAGCACGGTGGCTCAGCGGTAGAGTTGCTGCCTCGCAGCGCCAGCAACATTGTTCGATCCTGACTACGGGTGCTGTCTGTACAAAGTTTGTCCATTCTCCCCTGACCGTGTGGGTTTCCTCCAGGTGCTCCGGTTTCATCCTGCACTCCAAAGACGTACAGGTTTGTAAATTAATTAGTTTGTTACAAATGGTTTTTTTTTTAACTGCCCTAAGTGTGTGTAGGATAGTGTTAGGAACGCTGGTCGGCGCGGACTCGGTAGGCCGAATGGCCTGTTTTGCACTATATCTATAAGCTAAACTGAAAAACGAAAGTATTTTATACAAAGTGTACCACAAGGCTGTGTTCTCAGCCACTTACTATACTCCTGATATGCCCATGACTGTTCAGCCACATTATGTGGTAACTTACACGTTTGCACAAGTAGAGAGGTATAAAATTAACACAGCCTAATGGGATGAGGGAACTATGGATGACATACAGTATATGCAATGGGATGAATAGTTTAGGGAGGGACTGCAGATGCTGGTTTAAACCAAAATTAGACACAAAATGCTAATGTAACTCAGCGAGACATGCAGCATCTCTGAAGAAAAAGGATGGGTGATGTTTTGTGTCATCACCCATCCCTTCTCTCCAGAGATGCTGCCTGTTCCGCTGAGTTACTCCAGCTTTTTGAGTCTATCAATAGGCCGAATAGCACGTTCCTATGCTATCGCAACTCTGGCCTCTAACATAGAGCACAAAAATTTGACTTCCAGTTTGCAGACCAGTCTTGCTGATATATAAAAGGCAGGATTGACAATTTATGGGAGGATTCGAGCATAAACCTGAGCAATAATGACAGGACTAGAAATACAGTCAAGCACAGCTTGGTGTCCTGCAATAATATTTCAGGCTCTGTACACGCCATACGCTAGAAGAAGATATTTCAGGCAGCTAAACTGTAGGCAGCTGACTTACTCATCTATCTAAACGATGCTCGGGAATTATTTATAATGGTTCAAGAAAATGGAGTGAAGGATTGGTGTTATGTCGGATAACATACTTAGACAATATTTAGAAAGGACCAGCTTGAAAATCGCGGATGGTTCAGTAAGTATTTCAGCACTGCTATTTGTAGACATGCCGCAAGCATGTTGAATTCCAAGAAAGAGTTACACCTTATGCAGTCCAGCAATCATTCTCAGCAACGGTAAACGGTACAACCTGCTGTTGTTCAAACAACGTCATTGTGAAATAGTGACAATTATTTCATGAACCAGCAATTTCATTTTTCATTTTAAAGCATTAAAATATCAAGGAAGAGAATGATGAGCAAAATTACAGATGAACAGATTCTGTTTGCCTTTCAGAGCTATTTTTAAAGGTGTTGCACATAGATGTCAGAAAGTATAAACAATGAGTATGCCTGTAGCTCTTTTTTTTCATAGACCAACTGCAGTTTATAACACGGAGTATGAGAGATGAAGGAGTTGTACCAAAGAAGGCGAGTAGCTGGTGGAAGTCAGTGGGTCAGGCAGAATCTGTGAAGGGAAATAGGTATACCATTTATATGCACTGAAGAAGGGTCTCGACCTGAAACGTCATCTATTCCTTTTCTCCGGAGATGCTGTCTGACCCGCTGAGTTACTCCAGCATGTTGTGTCTATCTTTGGTTGAAATCTTGACAGTGTTTTTCTCTCCACAGGTCCCGCCTGACCTATTGAGTTCCTCCAAATGCTCTCCCGTTTTGCCAAGGTTTACAACGCCACAGATTCACTTTATCCAACAGCTGGGAGCGATCGTGAATCACTGCGACCTCCAACCTCATCTATTGCATCCGCTGCTCTAGATCTACTGTCTAGATCCACATCGGTGAGACCAAGCGTAGGCTTGCCGATCATTTCGCCGAATACCTCCGCTCGGTCAGCATTAACCAACCTGATCTCCCGGTGGCTCAGCACTTCAACTCCCCCTCTCATTCCGAATCCAACCTTTCTGTCCTGGGCCTCCTCCATGGCCAGAGTGAGTACCACCGGAAATTGAAGGAGCAACACCTCATATTCCGCTTGGGCAGTTTGCACCCCAGCGGCATAAACATTTTCTCCAATTTCCAGTAGCCCTTCCTGTCTCCTCCCCTTCTCAGCTCTCCCTCAGCCATCTGGCTCCTCCTCTTCCTTTATTCTTCCCGTCCCCCCCCCACCCTACATCAGAAGGGTTTCGGCCTGAAACGTTGCCTATTTATTTCGCTCCATAGATGCTGCCGCACCCACTGAGTTTCTCCAGCACTTTTGTCTACCATGAATCACTGCAAAACCTCCAAGATGCAAAACCTCGTAGGCTTTTCTCTGTAACTTTGTCTAATCAGTGAAATTTACATGAATAAATAAAAATAAATAAGTATGGGTGATTTGGAAGGAGCATCCAAACTCTCTAGCATTGCATTCCTTGGCCCACTCATCCCACTGTTTGCACAGTCCTGATGTGCGGTCTTCATCAAAAACGTTAACCATTCCACTACTTCCACAAATGCTGCCTGATCTGCTGAGTTCTTCCAACAGCTTCTCCTTTGTTTTTGATTGCAGCACGTGCAGCCTTGTATGCCTCCATTTATACATGGCTTGTAAATGCACTCAAAGCATTCAATGAGGGAGGGGTAATGCCACAGCAGTTAGGCCTGCTCCTTCACAGCTCCATCAGCCCAAATGTCATCCTCAGCTCTGGTGATCTCGACATACACTTTGCATACGGTAACTGTGACCACTTGAGTTCAGGAAGGAACTATGGACACTGGTTTACACCAACGATAGAGTTACTGACCCACTGATTTACAACAGCATTTTATAACTACCACTTGAATTTATCTCAGTTTCCACACAGATCCCTAATAGAACTTGTGTAGGAAGGAACTGCAGATGCTGGTTTACACCGAAGGCAGGCACAAAATGCTGGAGTAACTCAGCAGGCAGGCATCATCTCTGGAGGGAAGGAATGAATGACATTTCGGGTTGAGACCCTTCTTCAGACTAAGAGTGGGGGAGAGGGAAACTAGAGATATGGAGGTTGCAAAACCCTCATCGGAGAGAGGAGGAGAACTTCATCAAAGTAGGCATACGGTACCTTGAGGAGATCTCGCAGTGGAGCTGACACAATGTGTAGGAACGACCTGCAGATGCTAGTTAACACCAAAGATGTGCCTGGTTGGTTCTTTGGTTAATTAGCTGGTGTAAATTGCCTCTTGTGTAAGAGAATCATTGGGAATTGATTGGCTTATGAGAGAAAATAGGACACAGGGAAATGTGCAGAGGAACGAGATTTGATGAGAAACTGCTCTGAAGGCTGGCAGAGACTTGAAGGGATGAATAGCCTCCTACCATGTCATAAGGAAACATTGACACTCAACATGATCAGGCTTTTAAGCTATGTTTGTGGCAGAGCTCCTATGGAAATGATGAGGGAAATTTTAACATGGGCATTTGGATTTGCACATGAGCAAGTAAGATGAAATTGTGGAAATATGCAAGCCTGTCCAGCTGCAGCTTGCCAACTCTCTTGCTTAATTGCAACACTTTAAACCTCATGTGCAAACCCCCCTCAGGAGAGGCAGCTTGTTAATTGCTCAATTATAGCATGGAGTTGGAGTTTAACTGCGGTCCCACAGGTATTCTGGGACTCACCAGTGAAAGCAGGTGAAAGCTAACTGCATTTTTAGGGTCCGATGACAGGAACATGCAATGGTTGAAAACATAGCACTGTCACAAGGGGCTCGACCCAAAACATCACCAATTCCTTTTCTCCAGAGATGCTGCCTGACTCGGTGAGTTATTCCATATTTGTGTGTCAACTGTCGGTTTAAAACCAGCTTCTGCAGTTCCTTCCTACACACACTGTCGGCTATATTCTCATCCCATTGTGGGAAAGGCTTATTTATAGTTCTTGCACTGAAAGCACACTTTACATTGTTGGTGATATATTAGTCTGAAGAGTAGTCTCAACCCGAAACGCCACCCATTCCTTCTCTCCAGAGATGCTGCCTGTCCCGCTGAGTTACTGAAGCTTTCTGTGTCTATTGTTGGTGTTATTTACCCCATGGAGCTTACGAGGTGTGATGCTTCTTTAAACATTGATCATGCCTTTTCTCGTTAACAGTAATGTTGGGAATGTGATCCTGTTGGACAATAGCAACATGTGGTTTGGATTTTTGTGATGAATAATGGAAAAGTATCACATTCAGTCTGGAAAATTCAGATTTGTACCAAAGACATGTGAAGAGTTATTAAATACCTACCTCTTTGTTGATGTTGATGACACACTGCTGTGTGTCAGTACATTCGTAAAAGTCTGACTTGCCAGATATGTGTAGGAAGGAACTGCAGATGCTGGTTTAAACCGAAGATATACACAGAAAGCTGAAGTAACTCAGCGGGACAGGCAGCATCTCTGTAGAGAAGGAATGGGTGATGCATTAGGTCAAGACCATTCTTCAGACCAGTTAGTGATAAGGGAAATTAGGGATATAGATGATGCAGAGTGATAAAGAACAATGAATGAAAGATATATAAAAAAAGTAACGATGAGAAAAGAACCAGGCCATTGTTAACTGTTGGGTGAAAATGAGAAGCTGCTGTGACATGGGTGGGGGAGGGATAGAGAGAGAAGGAATGCCGGGGATGCTGGTTTACATCGAAGATGGACACAAACTGCTGGAGTACCTCAGCATCTCTGGAGAGAAGGAATGGGTGATGTTTCGCGTCGAGACCCTTCTTCAGACTCGGGGGAGATGGAGACAGAGAGATATGGAAGGGTAAGTTGTGAAAACGAGAGAACAAAGGGGCTAAAGATCGAGGAAAATGTAGAATGGATCATTGTTAGCTGTGCGGAAACATACAATCAGTAAAATCTAATCAGGAGGACAGTGAAACTAGTCGGAGAACATGGGTGCAGCTTGAGAGTTTATGAAGGAACTGCTGGTTTATACTGAAGACACAAAACACTGGAGTAACTCAGTGGGTCAGGCAGCATCTCTGGAGAAAAGGAATAGGTGACTTTTTGGGTTGGAACCATTCTTCAGTTTGGAAGATAGAGAGAGCTAGAACAAAACAGGGCCAGCAACGGATGACCTCAAGAAATATGGAGTCCATAATGGCCCATTGTTGGCTGGGAAGAAGTACTAATGACAGGGATACAAGGATACGAACTGGAAATAGTAGGCCGACTAGGGTGGGGGAGAGGGGATGGGAGAGAGGAGATGGGGAAACAAATGCAGGAGTTATTTGAGAAATCAACATCCCTACTACTGGGTTATTGCTCTCCTTCCTGATGTCATCTGTTTTCTTCTAGCCTTCTCTATCTTTCTGTCTCCGGAGATGCTACCTGAGTTACTCCAACATTTTGTGTCTATGATCAGCAACAGAAGGATGCTGGAGGATAGAGAGTAGTGGTGGAAGGGTGCCATTCTGGCTGCAGGGTTTGTTCTGTGATGGAACCTCTATTGTTTGTGAGATACATAAATGACTAGGTTGAAAATATAAAAACTGGGAACTGCAGATGCTGGTGCAGAAAAAGAGACACAAAGTGCTGGAGTAACTCAACAGGTCAGGCAGCATCTCTGGGGAACATAGATAGGTGATGTTGTGAGTCGGGTCCTGACTCAGATCCTGACCTGAAATATCACCTGTTCATGTTCTCCAGAAATGCTGCCTGACTCGCTGAGTTACTCCAGCACTAGGCTGAAAACGGAGATTGGTCAATAAGACTAGAGACCACTAGAGACCATGCAAAAATTGGTGGAGTTGTGGAAAGTAAAGAAGGGTTCAAAGGACAGATATGGGCGGGAAATGGCAGATGGAGTTTAATCCGAGCAAGTGCGAGGTGTTACACTTTGGGAAGTCAAATGTAAGAGGAAACTATGCCGTTAATGTGAGGAGCTATTTTGGCAATAATGTACAGAGGGAACTTTTGATCCAAATCCATCTTGAGAGGAGCCACACAGGTAGGTAGAGTGAAGATGAGAAAGAGTGTGCTTGCCTTCATTGGTCAGAGCATTGAGTAGCAGTGAACCATGTTACAGTTTTATAGGACATTGGTTAGATTGCATTTGGAATATTGTGTGCCGTTCTGGTCATCCTATTGCAGGGACATTGTGGAGGCTTTGCAGATGGGGCAGAAAACGTAGATGCTGCGTGGATTAGAGGAGAAGTTGGACAAAGTTTAATTGTTTTCTCTGGAGGATCAGATGGTGATAGAAGTTTTCTTTAATTTTTTTAATTACTTCTTTTATTTCCTTCTTTATAAAATGTTATAAGATTACTAGACTAAGTGGGACCCGTTGGGTCCCAGTATCACATGGGAGGGCTGGTCACCAACGCAATATTCCACCTCTCCACCAATTCCAATATTGCTCGCCAGTGGGGAAGGGGGGGGAGAGGCTTTCTGTTGCGCTAGTATGGGTGTTGCGGGCCGAAGGTACTGGTTTCCAGAGGGCTGGTATAGACATTGTGGGCCAAATGGATTCTTGGGCTGGCGGCCAACTGTTGCAATGATTTTAAAAGCCAAACCAAGGCAAATAATTGGGCAGCAGCCACCTGACAACCAAAATTCATTTTGTGAACACAAACTTGTTAAAAAGGCGAGGCAAACAATTGGGCAGCAGCAACCTAACAGCCGCATCGAGGGGACTCACTGTGGAGTAGACATGCGTCCAGTTTTATTTGCAGCTCAGAGAGCCATGACCCTCTTGCTTCCTGCATCTGGCAGAGACTGAGTGAGGAACTACACTTCCGGGTTTTATAGTCCCTCCCCCCTGCCGCCAGCAGGGGCAGCAGAGAGAATGTGGATTTAAAAAAAACATTAATATCTCTCTGATTTTTCATCGATGGGAAATATTCTCCAGTCCTGAAAGGCGGAAGGTGGCTCTGAGCGAGGTGGCCAAAAATGATGGCCATATGTGGTGGCATTCCCTCGGAAATCGCACCACAGTGGGCCAAAAGTGGTCAAGATCAGACTTTTAGTAATATGGATATAATTAATAGAGACATTATGAGAGACATTGAAGGGCCTGTCCCACTTAGGCAATTTCTTTAGGCGACTGTGGGCGACTAGGCTGTCGCCACACGGTGTCGCCTGTATGGTCGTGAGTAGTCTCCTCAGTCGCCCACAGAGTCGTAGAGTTTTTCTGGTTGCCGCTGGATTTTGAAACGTTGAAAACTTTTTGGCGACAATCGGCGACCGTGGGCTTGTGTAGCTAGTCTTCTCCTGACCAAGGTGCTGACGTAGGTTGTCGCCAGGTGACATAGATTGTCGCTGGTGCTGACTTTGATGAATTCCATTGTTGTAGTCGCCGGCAGTCACCTAAAAAATCGCCTAAGTGGGACAGGCCCATTTATCCAGTCGCCGGTTTATCGGCGACCTGCTACAACTATGACAGTTGCCTAAAAAAATCGCCTAGTGGGGACAGGCTCTTGATAGGATAGATAATCTGAACTTTTTTTCCAGGATGGAAACATGAAATACTAAAGGGCACAATTTTAAGGTTAAGAGGGGGGAAAGATTAAAGGAGTTGTGCGTGACAAGATATTTTAAACAAAGAGTGGTAGGCGCCTGGAAGCAGATATGAGAGGCTTTTGGAAAGTCACGTAAATGTGTAAGGAATGGAGGGATGTGGATCACATGCAGGCAGAGGAATCAGTTTAAATTGGCATCATATTTAGCACAGATATTGTGGGGCCTGTTCCTGCGCGGTACAGTTCTATATTCTGTGACTGTATGGAGTGGACGACATTCTGAAATAGCGCACTCTCTGTGTTTGTACTCTTTGTATTTATTATTTTAATGTATAAGGTTTTTTTAATTAATAAAGGCACCATGGGGGGAGGGGATGATTGAGCTGCCCCAGAAACTCCCTGTGGCTCTGACATTTGTGGTACGATCACAGGCAATGAATCAGCAGATTTTTATGGTGCAGAATGTATAGGGAGAGGGCAAGCTTCCTGGGCAGGTCAGAGAACCAGTATCTCAGCAGCTCAGTCTAACGGATGTTGAAGGGCAGACTGATGGAACCACACCTTCTTCCAAGTGCAGATAGACACAAAATGCTGGAGTAACTCAGCGGCATCTCTGGATAGAAGGAATAGGTGACGTTTCGGGTCGAGACCCTTCTTCAGACCTGACCCGACCCGAAACGTCACCCATTCCTTCTATCTGGAGATGCTATCTGTCCTGTTGAGTTACTCCAGCATTTTGTGTCCATCTTCGGTGTAAACCAGCATCTGCAGTTCCTTCCTACACATTTCCTTTGCCAAGTGCACTTAATTTTCCAGTCAAATTGGCCACCTCCCTCAGGAATTCTCCCAGAGACATTCCCAGGTATCCCACAGTCAGTTGGCAGACAGTCGGTTAAGCGGGGTGTGCCTGAACGGACAGCTCATTTGCCTGGGCCGCCAACTAAGTCAATACTACACGTGACGGTGCTGGTGCGAATGAGCAGTCAATCGAGGTTGTGGCTCTCTGAGCCTTTTCATAAGTTCAGGGCAGCATGGGAACTGAAGGACCCACAGACCAGCCAGAAGTATTTGTCATCAAATGTCCGGAGAAGAGTCCCGATCAGAAATGTCACCTACCCATTTTTTCCAGAGTTTTCAAGATAGAGTTGGGTATAGCTCTTGGGGATAATGGAATCAAGGGATATGGGGAGGAAGCAGGAATGGGGTACTTATTTATGATGATCAGCCATGATTATATTCAATGGTGGTGCTAGCTCGAAAGGCTGAATGGCCAACTCCTGCACCTGTTTTCTATGTTTTTATGTTATGCTGCTTGACCCACTGAGTTTTTTAAAAATTTCAAAATAGACTTTATTCAATTGATAAATATATACAATTCCTGAACCATTCAAACAAACAAAATTCATCCGACATTTTCGGAGAATATACAAATTTTTTCAGTACAATTTTTTTACATTTGTCAAATTTCACCAAACAGTCCCCCACCCGTGCCACTCTGTTGCTCCTGTCCAAGTAATAAATATATACAATGTTTACACAGTGCGAAAATTCCATCTGACATTTTCATTTCCACAAAAAATGTCTCCCACCCATGCCACTCATGTGGCCCATGGCGTGGGATACCTTCCCTTAATTTAATTTGAGGGGCGTCTCCACCATACCGTGCCCCATATGTCCAGCAGCGGAAGGACCCTAGACTGTGGCCCTCCCCCACCGAGCCTTGGTGTTGGCTGCACCAAGCTTCAGCGAGTCCCTTAGCACGTACTCCTGCAGTCTGCAGTGGGCCAGTCGGCAACATTCCCTGACAGACATCTCGCTCTGCTGGGTGGTGAGCAACGCTCGGGCAGACCAAAGAGCGTGTTTCACCGAGTGACCCACTGAGTTACTCCAGCATTTTGTGTCTTTCAGAGGTATTTACTAATAACAAGGGCCTCCACTGAATTAGCGTGCAGTCATGCTGCAACCATTGTTTAGCAAGGGCGGCACGATGGTACAGCGGTAGAGTTGCTGCCCCACAGCGTCAGAGACCAAGGTTCCATCCTGACTACTGATGCTGTCTGCACGGAGTGTATATTGGTGATGGGGGGTGGGGGGGCTCCATCTCTCCACTTCCGAGCCACAGAGACCTCACTCGTACCCCATGCTAATTCTTCAACACCTGGAACGCCTCCACTGTCCCTCTCTCTCACGGTATGTACTCTCCGCTTTTGGAAGCGGAGAAAGCTGAGGAGGTTATTGGAAACTCTAGACTGAGGGAGAACAATTGTTAACGGAGACACTTGTTTGCAGACCGTGGCATTATGAAAGAACCGGCTGTTAACGAGCAGGTGGAACCAAAAATTTACGAAACATCGTACACTCCGGAAATCTGAAATAAAATGAGAAAATGCTGGGAACATACAGCAGGTCGAGCAGCATCCGAGGAGAGAGAAAGGGAGTTAACAATTTAAAGTCGGAGACCTTCGGCATTGAAGGGATGTTTGTTCCCACGAGGTAAGTGAAATGCTGGAAGGAGAAGATAGAGTGATGATACCAGAGTGATCAGCTCAGTGGGATTTAGATGGACCTGTGCCATTATTCTCATATTTCTAGGCCAGAGCAGCAATTATTATTTTTCATGGGCAAAGTTTGAAAATGTCTGAAGAGAAAGTAATTGGCCTGTGACTGGAATAGACATCAAGGGCAGTGAAAGGGAAAGCTGAGCTGCAGTATTTTAGAGCACAGTGGTGTAGAAACACAGGCTAGGCTTTAATGCCCTGGTATGCCGTGTCAGTGGAAGGGTGATGCGATGTCAGGGAGGGGAATCGTGAAGGGATATAGTCCAAGAACACACTGAAAACATAGGGGTCGGCCATATTCCAGGTGTTTATTTTCTCCGCTAATTCCATCCTGTCTTTCCCTCCACTTTTCCATTGGGAGAGAACATCATCCCATTCTTCCGAAGATAGACACAAAATGCTGTGAAACTGGCAGCATCTCTGGAGAGCAGGAATGGGTGGTGTTTCGGGTTGAGAAGAAGGGTCTCGATCCGAAACGTCACCCATTCCTATCCAGAGATGCTGCCTGTCCCGCTGAGTTACTCCAGCCTTTTGTGTCTACCTTCAGTGTAAACCAGCATCTGAAGTTCCTTCCTACACATCCGATTCCACCAGTTCCCACAAGGTCTCATTGACATGAGGCACCATCTTTGGCTTTTATGATTCAATTGTTGCTGTATTCGAGAGAGAGTTAGATTTCACTCTTGGGACTAATGGAATCAAGGGATATGGGGATGATCATATTGAATGGTGGTGCTGGTCCTTGGGGCCGAATGGTCTACTCCTACACCTCTTTTCTACGTTTCTATGTTTTCGATTCACTCATCTTGGCTTCCAGCTTTAAACTCCTTCAAATCATACATTTTGTGTGTCCTATTAAATATGTAAATGGATATCACATTATGTTGGTTGTTATCACACCTGCTGACGCTAAGTCTTCAGTATAAGCAGAAGTGTTATGCCAGTACATTGATTGTGTTGTATCACCCAGATAAACAGCCTGCACCAACCTGCATGTTTCCCACATAGGTTCACACCACCGTTCTCTCTGCCTCCCAGAATCACATGCTATCGTCTCTAACATTTTAAAACTTTGTTCTTGCAAAAAAAAGAAAGAAAATAATCATCGCTAAGATTGTGGTGTCTACTACATGAGAGAATCCAAAGTGAGATTGGGTAATCACTTTCAGATCACCTCTTTTCTATCTGTTAGAGTGACAACTCTTTGTCACTTCTCCAAAGATAGACTCAAGATGCTGGAGCAACTCAGCGGGTCAGGCAGCATCTCTGGAGAGAAGGAATAGGTGACGTTTTGGGTCGAGACCCTTCTTCATCCGGCTCCCACTTTGATCTCTTTACCTATGAACTCTTCGATAACTCCAACCATGATCACCCTAAACTCAAAGAATAGCACTTCGACTTCCAACTAAACACGATTCAACCTTTGGGACAACAATAAGTTGAATAATTTCAGACAAACTTGGCTGGTACTCGCTAGAATTTAGAAGATTGAGGGATATGGCTTCAGGGATATGGCTGCACCTTTGCCTCAGTTTGAGGTGTTTCAATTGTTTCTCTAAATCATTTTGTTCCAATTAATGTATAATTTTAATACATTGTTTACATTGACTTCTTCTGGTTTTAGATTTCTAGCATTTGGCGTTTTTTGCCGCAATTGATGTTTTCTTAAAAATCATGTTTGCTGCCTATGACTTTTGTCCTTTAACCTTCAGGACAGAGTTCAAAGGTCACAGCCCAAGCCAAAATTCCCATGAAATCAGAAGTCAACACAATATCAGACCAAATTAAGTCATGATTGACAAAAAGGAAATCCATATGATTTGCTTCCACTGTTGAAAAATATGCAGTTTAGAAATATGTTAATATAATTGCTCCCCGTGACCTGTGTCTCGGCAGAAGCTCAGGGGCGACTGCGCCTTTGCGGTTGCAGCTCCTAGACTGTGGAACAGCATCCCCCTTCCCATCAGAACTGCCCCCTCCATTGACTCCTTTAAGTCGAGACTAAAAACCCATCTGCACTCCCAAGCCTTTCTTGACGTCCTCTGAGCGAGGGCTATATGTATGTAGTTTGTTTGTTATACTATTTTTATACCAATGTAAAGCACTTTGACCAACGAGAGTTGTTTTTAAATGTGCTATATAAATAAATGTGACTTGACTGTGTGGGTTTTCTACGAGATCTTCGATTTCCTCCCACACTCCAAAAATACACACCGACCAGTGATCCCAGCACATTAACACTACCCGACACAAACTAGAGACAACTTCCAATTATGGCCAAGCCAATTGACCTACAAACCTATACGTCTTTGGAGTGTGGGAGGAAACCGAAGATCTCGGAGGAAACCAATGCGGTCACGGGGAGAACGTACAAACCCCATACAGAGAGCCCCCTAAGTCGGGATCAAACCCGGGTCTCTGGTGCTGCAAGCACTGTAAGGCAGTGACTCTACCACTGCACCACCGTGGCTGCACTAAGTTAGGCATTCATGAACTGACCATCCATTTCGTAGTTTGACTGGTTTTATTTTTTATTGAAATGGAGTATCACGCAGCGAGTTTCACTGCATTGCATTATTGTCCATTTATTATCACCCATTTTGTTTACCCTATGGAGATTGAATTTTACTCCCATTATCTGTGCTGGTGACATTAAACTTATGTACGTAAAATATACACAGCAGGGCATATAAACAAGACATTAGAAAGCCATCATGACTTTCAGCAGACATCAGCGTGTTTCTTGACTATGATTTTATAGTTTGCAGAAAATCTCATTTCAACTAATGAGGGTGGGAATTTTCATCATATGCAAATTTGTGACATTCCCAGGAAAGACTTTGAAAATATAGAAACAAAATTTCAAATCAATTCTTGACTGGAGCTTGAATCTGGAGAGATTCTTCTGGGATTCAATTATTTTTTTTTACAATGCTTTCCTGGGTATTATGAAACACCGACAAAAAGAATTGCACATATGCCATCGCTTTTTCCGTAAATGATTAAGGCAATGATAATGAATCATATTAAGAAAATTCTGGGGAAAGTTTTTGACTTCATTAAAAGTGAAAACTTTGAATTGGATATGGTGACATAAATAGCACAGCAAAGAAAGACAAGAAAGAAACCAACAGAGGGAACTAGCAAGAATGTAATGGGCTTAATTAGTTAAATAGATTTGTTCCATCAAGATTAAAGATACAAATTTCTCTCCAGCCTTACAAAGAGTTTGGAACCATCCAACAACAGTGCACCAAAGATCTTTCAAGACCAAGTAACTGTACAGTGCACAAAGAATCGAAGATCACATATCTGCAATAACTACTATTCTCCATTTTGAAAATGCTTAACTTTTTGCACAGTTGATCAATATTAATAACAATCACTCCCGGGTTCTGGCTCAATAATTGGAAAGAGGTCAGTGGTGTAAGTGTACGAACCATGTGTTATTGATATTGATCTTCCCCGAGATAAGTTAATTATCTTCAAAGTGGATGAAATGGCGAACAACTATATTTCATAGGTGGACGTCTGCAGCCTGTATCTATATATGAGAATTATTTAATTATGAGACACTGCAGTTTTAATAACGTTTTGCTACAGGTTTCCACAAACAATGTTCCAATCCGTTTCCAGCATGTTGGTGCAAGCCTTAAGCCTTGCACAACACAGCAATCAAAACAAAAGGTTACTGGAAACTGCAGATTGATATGGCTCGGGCCTGATAGTTGTCCATCTCATAACCTCTAATAAATGTGCACATTTTGACGATCGCAGTGTTTTCTATCAGCTTAACTACCAGAGGATAGGGAGATGCTGCTGAGCAGTCCTTGCTTACATTGATCCAGCCAGCAATGATATTCTTACAAAGGGAAGAAGGGTTGCTTCTTCACTAGTCTGAATGGTCAAGGCCTACTTAAGTCAATTCAGTTTAGTTTATTGTCACGTGTACCGAGCTACAGTGAAAAGGTTTTTGTAGCGCGCTAACCAGTCAGCAGAAAGACAATACATGATTACAATCAATCTATTTACAGTGTGTGGATGCATGATAAGGGAATAACGTTTAGAGCAACGTAAAGCCAGCATAGTCAGGTCAAGGATAGCCCAAGGGACATCAAAGAGGTGGATAGTAGTTCAGCATTGCTCTATGCAGGCCCATACAAAGCTTTTCAAAAAGGGAGCTGGCATGACAGGATTACAAAAAATTTAATGTGAAAAAATGTGTGCGCTGCACACATCACGAGCGTGAAGCGTGAAGTCCCTCGACTCCAGGGCCCGCTTAAGGGCCCTGGTAGTTCAGGGGTTTTAGATGCTCTGTGATCCATTCTGAGCCTTGTTTTGGAGAATTTTTGCATCAAATTTATGACCAATATTTCAGAAATTAACAGGAATCTGAGGTAGCTTTTTCACACAAAGGGTGCTGGGTGTATGTGACGAGCTGCCAGAGGAGGTAGTTAAGACTGGGACTATCCTAATGTTTAAGAGACATTTGGACACGTACATGGATAGGACAGATTTAGATCGATATGGGCCAAACGCGTGTGAGTGGGACTAGTGTAGATGGGACATGTCGGTCGGTGTGGGCAAGATGGGCTGAAGGCCCTGTTTCCATACTGCATCATTCTATGACTAAAAAGTGATGAAGAAAAATGCATGTAGATAAGTAGAGCAGATTTGAAAGAGGAGTGAAATGTAAAGGCAGAGAGAGGTTTATGGGTGGAAAGGAACATAGGAAAGGAGGGGGGAGAGTGGGCTTGGGCAGATGGGTGAAGGGAAAATAGTCACAAAGTGCTGGAGTAACTCAGCAGGTCAGGCAGCATCTGCAGAGAATATGAATAGGCGACATTTTACAGAATGCTGGAGTAACTCAGCGAGTCGGGCAGCATCTGTGGAGAACATGGATAGGTGACATGTCACAGAATGCTGGAGTAAATCAGTGGGTCAGGCAGCATTTCTGGAGAAAAGGTATAGATTTTAGTTCGGGTCAAGACCGTTCTTCAGTAATATTCATGATGTGCCATGCATAGACATTCCTGAATGTTACCCAAACCATCGTGAGCTACTTTGTTACGGTGCTTGCCCTCTCCTATAACATCTCTGCTGCCTTGGGTGATGCAGGACAGGTCGCAAGCTTTGGGACATGGTGTGAAGCTGTTGCCGTCTGTCCCAGCCTGGTAAAAACCTGGATGGTGTGGATTTGGAGAGGATGTTTCCACTAGTGGGAGTCTAGGACCAGTGGCCACAGCCTCAGAATTAAAAAATATTCCTTTAGGAAGGAGATGAGCAGGAATTTCTTAAGTTAGAGGGTGGTGAACTGTGGAATTCATTGCCACAGACAGCTGTGGAGGTCCAGTCAATGGATATTTTTCAGGAGGAGATTGATAGATTCTTGATTGATACTGGTGTCAGAGGTAATGGGGAGAAGGCAGGAGAATGGGTTTGAGAGGGAAAGATAGTCATAGGGTGATACAGTGTGGAAACAGACCCTTCGGCCCATCTGCACTAGCCCCACCTGCCCACGTTTGATCCATATCCCTCCGAACCTGTCCTATCCATGTACCTGTCTAACTGTTTCTTAAATGTTGTGATAGTCCCTGCCACAACTACCTCCTCTGGCAGCTTTCACCCTTTGTGTGAAAAACATTCCCCTCGGATTCCTATTAAATCTTTTGCCCTTCACCTTAAACTTATGTCCTCTGCTCCTCAATTCACTTACTCTGGGCAAAAGACTCAACCATATCTATTCAAATCATGATTTTATACACCTCTATTAGATCATCCCTCAGCCTCCTGTGCTCCATGAAATAGAGTCCCACCCTACTCAATCTCTCCCTATAGCTCTGGCCCTCTCGTCCTGGCAACATCCTCATAAATCTTCACTGCACCCTTTCCAGTTTGATGACATCTTTCCTATAACATGGTGCCCAGAACTGAACACAATACTCTGAATGCGGCCTCACCAACTTCTTATGCAACTGCAACATGACCTCCCAACTTCTATACTCACCCGACCGGCTGAGTTACTCCAGCACTCTGTGAAAAATCACAGAACAGGGCAAGATTAGCAAGTTTGCTGATGATACAGAAGTGAGTGGTTTTGCAGATAGTGAAGATGGTTGTGAAAGATTGCATCAGGATCTGGATCAATTAGCCAGGTGGGCAGAGGAATGGTTGATGGTTGCATGGTTCCTTGAAGGTCGTGTCGCTGGTATATCAGGTGGTCAAAAAGTATCAGTCAGAGTATTGAGCATTGAAGTTGGGAGGTCATGTTGCAGTTGTATAAGACGTTGGTAAGACCACATTTAGAATATTGTAGGTACACAAAATTGCTGGAGAAACTCAGCGGGTGGAGCAGCATCTATGGAGCGAAGAAAATAGGTGACGTTTCGGGCCGAAACCCTTCTTCAGACCTTCTTTAGAATATTGTGTTCAGTTCTGGGCACGATGTTATAGGAAAGATGTGAAACTGAAAAGAGTACAGAGATCCCCATCCTGGATCAGTCCAATCAGGGTTTTGTCATCCACAAACTTGAGAAGCTTGACAGAGGTGTCTGTGGAGGTGCAGTCATTGGGTGTGAAGTGGTGATTGGAGTGGAGTGGTGATTGGAGTGGGGTGAGTGTAGAAGGGCCCAGTCTTTGCAGACTGAGGTCAGGCTGTGAGTGGGTGTGAAGTGGTTGGGTGGGGTGGGAAAGGTTCCACTCTTTTCATACTGGAGTCTTGCCTTAAGTAGGTGTGAAGTGGTGAATGGGAAGGAGAGGGTGCAGGGTCCATTCTTTGCAGACTGGGGTCTGGCTGCGTTTGTTGGGGAGGGGGTTTCAGGGTTACGTTTTTGATTTTCAAGCCTGCAGTAATACTCATTCAGGTTGTTCGTCAGCTGACCATTGTCCAAAGAGCGGGGGGCTTTCCTCTTATAGCTGGTGATTTCTTGCATGCCCTTCGAAACTGAAGAAGTATCACTAGCTGAGAACTTGTTCCTCAACTTCTCAGAGTATCTTTCCTTGGCAGCTCTGATTCATCTTCTCAGCGCTTTATCGATTAGGCTATCTTTTAACTCTTTAACGATTAGGCTATCGGCTTGACGTATATTTGCCCCCAGCGCCCACCTCCCCCCGATCTCAAAATGGAAATGTTACATCTGTATATAATGATCCCATTAAAATGTGTATTTATGTCACAAACTATGGAATTCACATTTTTCAGTATTATCAAGGAAAAGAAAGCAGTTCCAACTGTGATATTATTTGAAATTGTTTAATATTATTCATATTATTTCCAAATTTCGGGACTGCAGCTTCGATGTAATGCTGGGACTCTACAACCGATACCTTACCGGGTCGCCTTGCGGTAATCTCACTCAAGATCGACATCCCGCGGAGCCTGGGATCCGAGATCGCCAGTGTCGGGGGTTCGGCCGGCGTGGCCTGTGAACTTTGGTCGTTGCAGTCTTTGGGGGGGAAGCGGCCGCTTCAGTCTTGGCCGCTGATGGACGTTCACCGACGCCGATGGTCCAGCTTCACGGCAGGAGGGCCTGAAGATACCGGGCTGGCTGAGGAGGCCAGATATAGGCCCCGACCTCGGGTGGACTATGAGGGGGAGAACTGGATATTTTTGGTGCCTTCCCTCACAGTGAATTCTGCTGTGGGGGGACGTTTCATGTTGATTTCTATAGTGTACTGTTTCTGTGTCTTTTTTCTTTTTCTCTTTTTTCTCTTTTTTTGATTTGTATGGATTTATTACATTGATCTGTTCAATTAATTTAATCAATCTCTGTAAAGCACTTTGGTTCAAATACTGGTTTTGTTGAAAAGTGCTATATAAATAAATATTATTATTATTATTATTATTATATGATGGAGAAAATATAATAGCTCTAAAACCTACCATAATTTTGCAATCTCACTCAAGATAATCCCCCTTTCCCTCTCCCTACCCCATCTCTCTCTCTCCTCTCTGTTCCCCTCTCTCTCTCTCCTCCTCCCCCCTCTCACATCCCCCCTCTTTCTTGCGGGGGGGAGGGGGCAAAGATGAAGGTGGCGTGGGCCCCGTGGGGGTGGCATGGACCCAGCAGGTGTCAGTGGGGGTGGCGTGGGCCCAGCAGGGGTCAGCAAGGGTGGCGTGGACCCAGCGGGTGTTCAGTAGGGGTGGCGTAGGCCGAGCAGGGGTCAGCGAGGGTAGAGTGGACCCAGCGGGGGTGGCGTGGGCCCAGCAGGGGTCAGCGACGGTGGCGTGGACCCAGCAGGGGTCATCGAGGGTGGTGTGGACCCAGCGGGTGTCAGTGGGGGTGGCGTGGGCCCAGCGGGGGTGGCAGGGGCCCAGCGGGGATGGCGTAGGCCAAGCAGGGGTCAGCGGGGGTGGCATGGACCCAGCGGGGGTGGCATGGGCCGAGCAGGGGTCAGCGAGGGTAGCGTGGACCCAACGGAGGTCAGCAGGGGTGGTGTGCGTGGGCCCAGCGGGGGTGGCGTGGGCCCAGCGGGGGTGCATGAGCCCAGCGGGGGTGGCGTGGGCTCAGCGGGGGGTGGCATGAGCCCAGTGGGGGTGGCATGGGCCCAGTGGGAGTGGTGTGGGCACAGTGGGGTGGCGTGGGCCCAGCGGGGGTGGCGTGGGCCCAGCGGGGGTGGCGTGGGCCCAGCAGGGGTCAGCGAGGGTGGCGTGGACCCGGGAAGATGGCTTGGCGGGCCCCGGCGGCGGGGGGAGGCGTGGGGAGCGGGCTCTGCCGCAGCGGCGACTGGTGTTGGGGTTACAGCCGTTGGGTTCAGATTCAGCCACTCCCACCGGGGACGAGAGGACAGAGAACTGGCTGCTTTCAAAGTGGAAACGTTGATTTAAAAAAAAAAAAAATTAATTCAAAAAACTTTTTTTTTCGATGTTTTTTTTGGTGACTTTTTTTTCTTAAGGGAAAAAAAGGGGGGGCATGCTATGTGCATATGTACGTAATCCAGTTTACTCTCTTCTTGTTTATTCATTTTCAGGACGTGTTGATTTTCGGCAGGTCAGGATTTAATGTATATCTCAAAGTGCCCTTGCGAGTCTGCTGGTGAGTTCTTGAAACTCTGCATTTCTCCTGGAACAGGCACTCCTCAAATGATATTGGGTAAATATTCCAGGATTTAAGATGAAGGAATGGTGAAGTTGCATCCAAGCAGGATGGTGTGTGACCAACGCAGCCGATGGGAGCGTTTCCATGTGTCTGCTGCCCCTGTCCTTCTTGGAGATAAAGTTTCCTGTGTTTAGCTTCCATGTCAGAACGTATGTGAAGACCTAGACTTGATTCCAATATGACAAGATTCCTAAACCTTTGGGGTAACAATGTTGAAACATAAAAAAAACATCCTGAATGTGGATCCTCAAGCCATGGCTATAGACCCTTGTCACTGCAACTTCAGGGAGTAAGCAGTGGATCCCCAAGCTGATGTGGACATAAGAAGAAAGCACGCACAATCTGAAGGCCACAGTTACAAGGCAAGAAGGAACAACTCAGACAATTGGATCAGGCCCATCTCTTATACCAAATGCGGACAAGGGATAGGAAATAAAAACGACTGTGGGACTATGAATATGGCAAATGGTAGCTGAAGAAAATATTTCCAGCAAAATAAGAGATCAGAAATGAAGAACAAAAGAACAATGGAGAGATGGGAAACTGCAGGTAATGGAAATCGGAGCTAATAAACAGTTGCTTCAGGAACTGTGTGGATTAAACACCACGTGTGGAGGTAAAGGGCCGAGACCCTTCCTCAGGATACTGATGCAGTGTCTTGATTCACAAAGCTGACTGCCCCTCTACCTCTACACATGCTGCCTGACCTGCTGAGTACTTCCAGAACCATTTTTTCCCCTTGAAAGAATGATATTATGCTTAAATTAATGATTAGAACGAAGATATTACGTTTTTACATTTTGTCAACTCTCTGCAAAGCCAATGGTTCATTGAAATTGGAAAACATATATAATATGAGTCTGCTTATTATGGCCATTGAAAAGACCCAACAATTTATGATATGAGACTTTAATATTAATTATTTCAACATATTTGTGGAAGTTCAGAGCACCTCAATAAGTTTATTTTGTTGAGAAGAAGTTCAAAACAAATTAGATATCTTGGGATGGGGAGTATTGTCGTGCTGGAAAATGTCCATAAGGTAAGCTATGGTATCTGTGAGGTTTCATTTTTGGCTCCATTGGCTTGGATCTTGGGACACGGAATATAGGAGAAATACCTGGAGACATCAGGAGAAAAGGAGAATTAATTTTGTGACCGTGACACTTTGCATTTTTAGCTGTAAGGAAGTTGACAAGTATTACCATATTGAAAATTATGGGTCAATAGATGTGAAAAATGAACTTTAAATAGAAGAGTTGAAGGTGACGATATTTGGCGTTATAAATTATGATCTCGACTTCCATCAATTTAATTGAGGACAGAACAGACTGAGAAACACCTGCAATGGAAGAACGGTTTATTAAAAAGTGAATTCACATGTCTGGGGCAACTTACAGCATCAGTTACATTATTAAGAACACAGGGAATAATGTCAGGTTATTTGACCAATCTAGTGTGTTCCCAAAAGGCTTGAGCAATTTTGATTGGCGAGATGCCTCAAGATCTGCGGAAATGCATAATCAGAGATAAAGCTGTCAAGAGCAACATGAAATTTCTCCCAAATTCCCCAAAGCAAAAGCTACAATATTTCAATTTGACGTTTGTTTTATTAAGCCTTTACCGATGTTCCCTCATGCGCCCACATGCCTACAGCCAGAAGGTTCCTTGTAGTATTTGATGATCCATAATGTTCAGTCATCTACTTATCCTTATGGTTTGCAATCCTGCACTTAATTAGGTGTTCTTTGTGTTATTTCTGGAAGAGCTAATTGGCTTAGCCATGAATGCTTTTGATGGGAATCTATTCCATGGAAATAAAAATCTTACAAGCCACAATTAATTTTATGTTTTCAACGTTCTTTTGCTGCATATTCTAGCATGGCAATGATAGCGAGGGTAAATACCTCACCTGTTTACAAAGAAGCTTTCCCTCTCAATCTTGTTTCCTTGGATGAAAGCTTGCTTGGTTATGTTCTTTTAACGGCGATCACAGCAGGTTGCATTTATAGGTTGCCATTAACATTGCAAAGTCGTCCAAAGCTGGACAAATAAATACGATTAAACAAAGCATGATGGAGGTCTAAGGACAAATGACCAGAGCTTGATCAAAGAGGTATATTTGTAGAATGAAGCAGACATAGACATGTGGTGTGTGTCAGGGAGATTAGATACTAAGCAGCAGAAAGGCATGGCCTTCCTTGGTGGAACAACTAAAGCTGATGATGATCAAGACTCCAAAATTGCCCAAACAAAGATTTTTGAATGTTAGAAGGGTGATTGGAGAGATATGGAGTGCTTAGGCTGAGAAGGAATATGAAAGGAAGGTGAAAGGTTTGGAAAACAAGGAGTAACGTAACAGGGAATGAATGGAAATGACCAAGTACATGTGTAATGGTTGAACAGGACCTGGTGTAAGTCAGGCAATGATTTTAGAAGATGTAAGATGAGAGGAGAAGCTGTTGGGAATATTGGTCAATCAGACTGATCGGATGTGGAGTTGCAGATGGGATGCAGTTGAGAAAAAGTTAGTTAGGTTAGTGAGATATCTGATCTTATGCCTAAAGGGCCTGTCCCACTTTCATGACCTAATTCACGACCTCAGCCGAGTTGGCCCTTGACTCATACTTGCAGCATGGTTGTCACAAAGGCGTATGAGTTTGTAGTAGGTCATAGCAGGTTGTGATGTTGTCGTAGGTGCTCGTGGCATCAAGTAGGTCGGGGCATTTTTCTAGCCTGATGAAAAATGTCCACGAGTAAAAAAAGGTCGTGAATTATGTCGTGAAAGTGGGTCAGACCCTTAACAAGACCAAATATGATACAAAGGTATCAAATGGCCTTGTTCAGTTTGATATGGCTGCCAGTGAGAGGGATAGCAATGATGGCGGAGGGACAATGTTCAGGTGGGTCTGAAGATAATGCCTTTTGTATTGCCAATATTTAGTTGGAGATGATTCGTCATCATCCAATGCATTTTGTCGAGCCAGCAGTCTGACGATTTAGAGACAGAAGAAGGTGAAATGTAAGGGATAAAGAAGATACAGTGACTTAAATTGGATACCGTATTCCCAGATAAGACCATAAGAACATTAGAAATAGGACCAGGAGTTGCCCATTGCACCTCTCAAGTTCAGTAATCTCACAGCTGAACATCTACCTCAATTCCACCTTCATGCTTCATTGCCCATATCCCTTGATTCCCTTTCTATCTAAAACTTATCAGTTTCAATGTTGAATAAACCGAGTGAATGCCCACAGCTCTCAGGGGTAGAGAGCCGAAGGATTGACAACATTTGAGTGAAGAAATTTCTCCTCAGCTCAGTTCTAAATTACTGACCCCTGGCACCGTGACCTTTAATTTCAGACACTGCAGTCAGAAGAAATAGCTTTTTAAAATCTTGATGAAATCTTGGAGTAACTCAGCGGGACAGGCAGCATCTCTGGAGGAATGGGTGACACTTCAGGTTGAGACCCTTCTTTAGACCTTGATCTTGATCTGATTTTGCAGCCTTTCCATTGCTGTATTTTCCCTGTCACAGAGAGCCGTCATCGTTTGTTCCTTCGTTCTTTCGCTCGTGTGTCAGACGACGTGTAGCTCGCTGTTGACTTCTGTCGTCATCCAACATGTTGACAGAATTGGTCGCCTGATGCGTCACAGAGTGCATCGTGTCATCCGGGGATCGAGACGAGGAGGCTTCTGCCATGATCACAGTGAACCGTCATGCAAAAAGACATTCAACATAGACCTAACTGGAGTTTTATTCCAATATAAGAGGCAGGACTTGCACTAATTTTCAGAATGTTAGGATGTCTCAAAATGCTTCATAGTCATTGAAGTCATAGATTCAAAGAGTCATGAAACATGGAAATAGGATCTTCACATGTCCTTATCAACCAAGGTATCTTCCTGTCCTGTGTAAGAAGGAACTGCAGTTGCTGGTTTAAACCAAAGATAGACACAAAAAGCTGGAGTAACTCAGCGGAACAGGCAGCATCTTTGGAGAGAAGGAATGGGTGACATTATGGGCCGAGACTCTTCTTCAGACTGAAATTCACGGGAAAGGGAAACGAGAGATATAGACACTGATGTAGGCTGTGTAAAAGTCTCTTAAATGCCATGATGTAATCTAACTCCACACACCTCCAGCACTACACATCCCACGACAGCTTGTTTCTACATCATTGGCAAGGCCACCAGCATAATCAAGGACAAGTCACACCCTGGCCACTCCGACTTCTCCCCTCTCCCATCGAAAAATGTACAGAAGTGTGAAAACGCACACCTCCAGATTCAGGGACAGTTTCTTCCCAGCTGTTATCGGGCAAATAAACCATCCTACCAACAACGAGGGAACAGTCCTGAACTACTATCTACCTCATTAGAGAACCTCGGGATATCTTTGATCGGACTTTACTGGACTTTATCTTGCACTAAAGGTTATTTGCATTATTTCCTTTATCATGTACCTATAGACTGTGAATGGCTCGATTGTAACCATGTATGGCCTTTCCGCTGACTGGTTAGCACGCGACCAAAGCTTTTCACTGCACCTCGATATTCGTGACAATAAGCTGAACTAAACTAGAACCAGGGTTCACACTCAGGATGTAGGTTAATACATGTAGTAGCCATTTAACTCAGTATGTTATAACTATAACCAGTTACCCTTAAATTTTATGTAGTAGGTGGGTTTTATTACGTAGTCGAAGGTGTGTTTGCGGCTGTGATTCTCGTGCAGACACACTAGTGGTTTTTAGTTTAGTTTGAAGATGCATGGGGGAGAGGTCACAGCTTTCCATCATGTACAAGTTCCACCATACATGAGTTTGACTATGAGTAAGATCAAAATGTACTTAAACAAGAAGAAGTTTGGATGAAAATCTTACTGTTTTTACTACGACAATAAAGAAACTATTAATCAAGAGACTGTGTTTTGAAGATTTATCTTTCGACTGCATTGAATGTCTCGTGGAGAGCTTGTGAATGTGTTTCGATAATCTCCTATCCCCTGTCTTCAATCATAATGGCTAGAGGAAAGATTCCTTGAATGGTATGAAAGTCTGTCACTACAAATACATATGGGACTGAGACCATAAGTCTCTGCAACAGAAGGTGTGACCCTGGGGATTTCCTTACCACAGAAGGTTGAGTCATTGAATATACTAACAATGAGATTACATTATTTTTTTCAGCTCAATAACAAGAGATATGGGTAGGGTGGGGGGGGTGAGTAGGAATATATTGTTGAGATAGCGATCAATCATAAGGTCATAAGGAATAGGAGTAAAATTAGACCATTCAGCCCATCAAGTTTACTCCGCCATTCATTCATGGCTGATCTATCTCTCCCTCCCAACCCCATTCTCCTCCCTTCTCTGATCCCCGTACTAATCAACCATGGTAGTATTGAACAGCAGAGCAGGCTCAAAGAGCAGAATGGTCGACTACCACTGCTATTTTTACATGACTTAAAAATCTTTGTTCAAGCTTACGCACAGACTCCTTTTAAGAAAGAATGGCGTGGAAAGGAATGAAATAACATTAGAGAGTAAGCTGAAGATTGCTGTAGCTATTACATGCTTTTCTTTCCAGGACTATATTAAATCTGTAGTTTCTCGGGCTGATTAATTTGTATCCTTTATCTCACTTAGGATGTGTATTATAGCTATTAGCAACATGCCATTCCTATGAAGATGATGATGTATGAAATGTTTCATGGTTGTCAAAAATACATTTTTCTGATATATAGGGATCTGCTAAAGAAGCCTATGTGTTAAATGTTTTTGTGAGCACCATCTGTTAAGGAGACATAGACATCTTGAGAGTCGATGATAATCAAGGACAAAAAAATCTGTTTGTTACTTAAGTCTGTCTAAATGGTATGTTAGGAGTGTATTTTTAAAAATGAGATTCTGAAAATAGTAAATGGAAAATGACAAGGTAAAAGAAACAACATTAAAGAGAGAGAGAGTGGAATCAAGATCTGAAAATAACAAATCTTTAAAAATAGAGTTTGTAATTGTAGTTTAACTGAAGCAGAATTTAGATTTTCCATTCGAGAGGTCCTGAGCTGAAGTTGCTGTCTTCTGCTGCTGGGGAAATGCATGGAGTCAAGGCAACGTCAGGCGAGTTGGTCTTTGGTGAAGGGGGCGCTGTTCTGGCGGCAGCCATGGCAGCAGCGCATCAGCCTTTCAATTTTATTTTTTATTTTTAGTATGTTTTAAAGTGTGTATTTAGTGGGGTTTTTTGTGTTTTGTGTGGGGGGTGGTGTGGATGGTGTAAGGGGGAAACCGCTTTGGTCGCCTCCTCCATGGAGAGGCGACTTTTTCCAGGTCGCCTCCCCCGTGGCCTACCATCAAGGATCGGCGAGGTCTTTCCCGGAGACGTGCCCGGGGCTTCAGCGGCGGGCGCAGCGTGGACTCGGCGTGGAGCGGGTGAGCCCTCGCTGGGGCTCGCCGGAGGGGAGTGCTCCGTTTCACTGGCCCGGGGCAGCCGGCAGCCTGAAGTCGCAGCCTGAAGCCGCGGTCTGCAGAGTTCCAGCTGCTGCGGCGTCTACAGCCCGGGATCCCTCGTGGGGGACCCGGGGGAAGAAGAAGCCGCCATTGCCGGCCCGCGGATAACTTCTACCGCGGGCCCGGCATGGACTTACCATCACCCCTGGAGGGGAGCTTCGACTGCCGGCCCTGCAGTCTACGGTGCTTCTGGCTGCGGCGGGGACTTTAAATCTCAACCGCCGGCCTGCGGCCTACACAATCTTGAAGCCGCGGTCTCCGGTGAGGAAAGACCGATCCTGGACTGGACTCTGGACTCTGGTCTTGTCCACGGGGGGGGGGGGGGGGGGGGGGGGGTTGGGGGGGATAGCTGTGTGAGGAATGGGGGGGGGGGGGGGGGGGGGAACACGGGGAGGGGGGGGGGGTGGGGGGGGGGGGGGGGGGGGGGGGGGGGGGGGGGGGGGGGGGGGGGGGGGGGGGGGGGGGGAAATGGTGGAGGACGGCCAACATTTTTTGTGCCTTCCACCACAGTGATGAATGCTGTGATGGATGTTTATGTTACATGTTGTGTCCTGTTTATGCATTTTATTATTTTGTTAACCCATCTTTATGCTTTGTATGGAACTGATTTTTAAATTATGTAAAGCACTTTGGGGTCAATGAAAATTGACTATAAATGTGCTATATAAATAAACTTATTATTATTATTATTATTATTATTATTATTATTATTTAGAGACAGGTGTGGCATACCCATCGGTGATCCTGACTTTACTCTGATTTGGTCCCAAAGACTTTGAAAGAAGAGGGTTCCTGGTGTGCTATTTGGCAGCAAGAGAGAGCCTGTCATCACATAGCCATGGGCGAGGTGTTGGCAGTGCAGCTGACCCACTGGCTAGACATCTTTAAGCGAACAGTCAGGCCCCTGAGATCCTTGGCCTCAGATATTTGTATCTAGAACTAGTAGAAAACAGACTTTAATTCACCTGATGACATTGGTAGAGAAAGTAGGTGACTTCCATACCTCCCATTGTCATTTCCATACAATTGGATGGTAGGAGCTGGTGACCTTTTCAGGCCAAAAGAATAATCTATACCTGGCAATAGTAGTGATTAATGAGTCAATAGTTGGCAATCGTAATTAGTTAATCAATCAATAGTATTTGGCAATATTGGTGAATACTAACAGTAGTCACTGCCTCACTTTTATTCTGTTTTAGCAACTATTCAGTTTGATTTGGAATGACCAGGAGATTGAAAATCCAGCAGCTTAATTTAATACTATTTTTGATTAATGCATTCACTTCAATAATTCCACCTTTAATTGCCATTTGCCAATGAATGATGGCCAGCTATGTTACTTCAGCGGGTGTGTGGGAAGGAACTGCAGATGCTGGTTTAAACCAAAGATAGACACAAAATGCTGGAGTAACTTAGCGGGACAGGCAGCATCTCTGGAGAGAAGGAATGGGTGGTTACTTTCAGCACGTTGAAGGATGGTTATTTTGTTATGGGATTGGGATCTCAGTAGGCCAGAGAAGGCTGCAAGTTGAAGAGTCACGAGTGTTTAATTGTCATTATCACCAGCAAGAGAATAATGAAATTCTTACCTGCTGCAGCTTTGTAGACCCTTTAATGCAATAACACAATGAATAAGTATACAATAATCAATAATACAATAAATTAATAATCAGTAATATCGTGCAAAATGGGCGAGCCTTGAACCAAAGGGCATAGCCGCAGAATAAAAGTATCTACCTTTAGAAATTGAGATGAGGAGGGATTTCTTCTCTGTGGAATTAATTGTCACGGACAGCTGTGGAGGCCGTCATTTGGTATTTTTAAGACGGAGATTGACAGATTCCTGATTAGTACGGGTATCAATGGTCATGGGGAGAAGGCAGGAGAATGGGGTTGAATAGGAAAGAAAGATCAGTCATGATTGAATGGCGGGGTAGACTAGATGGGCCGAATGGCCTACTTCTGCTATTAATAAAACCCATAGTTGCTGAGGTAGGGCTGTGGTTAGTTAGAGTTGTGCAGCATTTAAGAGCCTGATGGTTGTTGGGAAGAAGCTGTTCTTGAACCTGGTGGTCATGTTTCTCAGACTCGCGTATGTTCTCCCCATTGGTAGAAATGAGATAAGAGGATTGATATCAGTTGCCTTTTTGAGGCAGTGCCTCATGTAATACCCTTGGTGAACCTTAGATTTTATATAATTCAACATTCTTGATCACTTTTATTGTTCATCTTATTTTATATCTGGACATTTATAAAAGCTCATTAAAATGTTCACTTTCGCTGGATTATTAATCCAGTTACATAATTATTTCTCATTAAGAAGAATGTTGGGGATCACTTTAAATGTCAAAATGTTCAATCTACTGAATGTATTTCTCTGGGGTTAAAATCCAAAATCTTACCAGCAACTTTAAAAATGCCGTATGTTTACAAGTACAGGCCTAAGCGGATACTGTGGCTTTTCACTTTGGGTAAGGTTATGTTTATCGGGTAGTGAGGGGATGGAAGAACTAGTGTGGGATGACCTCCATATCATCATTGTCCTAAATTGGTCTCAATATAGCCTTTACGCCAAGTCTCAATTTAATTGAGTCGTTTTTACATCCACCTTGTTAGTAATTCTCTTCTCTGACCGAAGTGAAGTCTTGCCTGTCAGAAACAACTTGATTAATAGGCCGCATATTATACACGGAGGACGTATCTCCCTTTGCTTTCAGCTCCCCATGGAAACGCATAATGGACTGAAATGCCTGGCCTCCTTAATGGATAGCAACAGCCTGACCAGATCAAGAGGGACATGATGTGAGTGCCTTCTTGCCAAAGTGCCGCAATTGCACAGACATTGTGATTGCATTAGCTTTCCGCCACACCAGCGGACTGGCACAAATTAGCAGGAGGAGAAGTGAGAAAGGATAAGACCTGTCCCCTAAGTTCTTCCCGGAACGATTGATGGTAATGAGACTGGTGTAAAATCAATGCTCTTGCAACAGAAAGCGCAGGGAGTAAATGATAATGACATTCATATCAAAGAATCACAGCTTCCGGGTCATGAAGGAGACAAATTTATAGCTGATTTAATTGTGCTCTGCTTGGCTATTGAGGGTTGTGTTCTTGTTTTATTTTCTCTCTCAACTCCATGTGGACTTGCAATCAATTTCAAACAATTCAATAATTTCTTGAAAATACATCCACTTGCACACTGTCCGTCTGGCTTGGATTTCCTGGTTTAGATCAGATCACAATAATAATCGTATTAATGTCATCAACCTTAACCAGATTCTTTAAACTCCAATTGAGACATAATTTTATTTATTTATGTATCTACCCCTTGCATAAATGTGTGTGCATTTGATGTCAGAATAATCTAGCCTGATTAGAGTCATAGAGCCATAGCGCGATACAGTGTGGAAACAGGCACTTCGGCCCAACTTGCCCACACCGGCCAATATGTCCCAGCTACACTAGTCCCACCAGCCAACGTTTGGTCCATATCCCTCCAAACCTGTCCTATCTATGTGCCTGTCTAACCGTTTCTTAAACATTGGGATAGTCCCAGCCTTGACTACCTCCTCTGCCAGCTTGTTCCATACACCCACCGCGTTACCCCTCAGATTCCTATTGAATCTTTTCCCCTGCACCATGAACCTATATCCTCTGGTCTTCGAATTAATGACATTCTGATTATTCCAGATCAGAAGGCAGCGTTCATTGGAATCATTTCCTGCTGTATGTGGATGGGAATTTTGGCTATAAGGACAAACAGTGGACTTTCCCTCACTGTATGTGGATCTTCATGACTAAATTACATCCAGGAAAATGTTTCCTAGTGCTAATTATCTACAAGTGTTGTTCATGCAGTAATTCACTCCATGTATAATACTAGAAATTATTGAATTATTTAAAATTGATTGCATGTCCACATGGAAAATAGAGAGAAAAAACACTAAACACAGCCCCAATGCTCAAGCGGCGTATAATTAAATTGGCTATAAGTTTGTCACTACATATGTAATACTTTTCAGACAACCCAAATGAAACATTATTAGCAGGAAAGTACACTCATAACAGCATCCGGTGAAGATTAGTGTAACATTAGAAAACAAATGGACCCATCTGAAGAAGGGTCTCAACCCGAAATGCTACCTATTCCTTTTCACCAGAAATGCTGTCAGACTCACTTAGTTACTCCACATTTTTGTGTCTTATCTTTTGCCCACATGGTAGTTCTTCATTTACTTTTGGAGGCTCTGTACTGAGCTTTATAAAAACTTACTGGTAATAAAGCACTATCCGCTGTTAGTCAGCAGAGTCTGACCTATGCTGAAAATACACAATTCTCGCACTGGTCCAGGTGACATCTGGTACTCCAGTACACCTGCCTGAAATACTCGCTGAAATAGATAAGGGGGAATAGATCCAATGGGATTGGAACAGAAGGTGTTGCTCAGATCGCAAGAGAAAAGAGGTTCTGCTAAAAAAAATATGGCAACATCAATTGAGCAGAATGAGAGGAGACAAATGGGAATTTTTGAATGTAACAGTGAATGGAAAGGGTGTAGTAATTGGGGATAGGTTGAACCTCCACTCACTGCAGCAGTAGAGACACTACATCATTCTGATGGTACCTAGAGGCTTAAGGGCTTGTCCCACTTGGGCGTCATTTGCACGCCATTTATGCAACATTTACGCATCACGACGCGTGCATGGTGCACATTACGTGCATATGGTACGCGGTGATGTAGGTAATGATGCACGGTTGCGCGCGGCGGCCCAGGATTTTGGGATGTACAAAATCTTTGTGCGGCATCTGCGTGATGTGCAAATGACGCCCAAGTGGGACAAGCTCTTTATACCCTTTGCTTTACTCAAGATTCCAGCACCTGCAGTTCCTCACATCTCCATTAGTTGCCAAACATGTGTAAATTGATGTCCAGTGCCAGATGGATGACCCCAAACTGAAATTCAGCTAAACACAAGTATATTACGCCAAGTCCCAGCATCTATCAGGTACAGGAGAGGCTAGTCCATTACCAGTCCATTCAAGACCACATCCAGGTCATCACTTACCATCTTATCTTCAGCCTGCCAGACTGAAGAAGGGTCTCGGCACGAAATGTCACCCATTCCTACTCTCCGGAGATGCTGCCTGTCCCGCTGAGTAAATCGAGAATTTTGTGTCTATCTTCGATTTAAACCAGCATCTGCAGTTCCTTCCTACACATACTTAGACCTAACCTGCAGGCTTTCTTACCATGGGAGAGAGATGATTTTTGTTCTTACCATCTGGACTGCCAGCAGCACTTAAACGAAGGAATGAAACCTAATTTGGCTTTTTCCACAGACCAGAACTGGCAAGAGGTCAGTGATTCCACTCCACTTGCTTTTTACCTCCCAGTACCTTCCATTCAATAAGAATGTCTGTGGGCATTTGCCATTTTGTGGCCTGACTGTAGGTTCTTGCTGAAGCTCTTCATGCCTGAGCCATCACAATGATGTGGATTTCCCAGTGCTTAAGTCAGTGGAGGTTTATCCATTCTTCGATCACCATACCCTTTCCACCTAGCTGAGCACATTGTTACATCGACAACATTCCCATTTGACTTCTCTCGTTGTGCTCAATTGCTGTCATCATAGTCTTGCTGAACCTCTTTGCTCTTGAGATCTGAGAAACATCTTCTCTTCCCCAGTCTCACTTGGATCCATGCCCTTTCAACCACTTCAGGCTGATGGCAGTGATTGATATTGTGGTTATGTAAACCATAACATGTTGTCAGCTTTGCTTCCACCTCTCCCTTGAGTTTAATCAGTTCCTTTTCCTTTTCTTCTTTGATGATGGGTGTCAAAGGTTATGAGGAGAAGGCAGGAGAATGGGGTTGAGAGGGAAAAATAGATCTGCCATGATTGAATGGCGGAACAGACCCAAATGGCTGAATGGCCTAGTTCCGTTCCTATTTCTTGTGGTCTATGGAATGCATCTCCATCACAGGTATGTGGAGCACATCACCATCTGGAAATCGAAAGAAAAAAAACGCAAGCCTTGGAAAATCTGAAATAAAAGCAGAAAATGCTTGAAAACCTTAACAGGTCAGGCAGAACCTGTTGAAACTGAAGCAGTCGATATATTAGGTCTGTGACCCTCCTTCAGGACTGGCAAAGAGAGAATTACAAATTAGTTTTCAGGAGAGATGGCGTGGGTAAAATGTGCATTCAGGGAATTTCTGTGATGGGATAATCAATGTCAACGATCAGCTTACACAGATCACCACAGACTTCTCCATTACACACTAGCCTACCCTTTTTTCTGGTCTGGCAGAAATTCCCCTCTCCCATTTTCTCTTCCCACTTTATTCTAACAATGGCAAACTCAATTTGAAGGCTTCCAATAAATCTTCCCGATCCCTCAAAATGAAGACCCCCCTTCTCTGAAGTAACACAAGCGCTTTGTCTGCCTTTTGCAATCCATTTTCTGCATGTCTGTTCTTACCTCTTCCCCTCCTCTCAAAACCAGAATGGATTTCTCTTCCCCTCAGTCCCCGTGTTGCCAGATTCAGTTACTTTCAGCTTGATGCCTCCAATTACCTTACCCACAAATGGGGAAGGGATGGGGTGAAACCAGAGCCTTTGAATATTATTGTGGCAACAGATGATAGATTCCATCCCTAGCAAAGGGTGGACGATTACTGCAGTAAAGCTGAGCTGAAGTTACAATCAGATTAACTATGATCTTATAGAGTCAGAAAGACACACGGGACAGAAATACTCCCAGCAACCTATACTTTGTAACAGTCACGTGTGGCGACTCTTTGTATACTGCCTAGGTGAGGTCTGCTGTGTGATTTCACTGGGCTGTATGCAAAACAAAGCATTTCACTGTACTTGTGACAATAAAGTATCATTGAATCATTGAATTGTTCTGTAACCTACTATTCCTAGCTGAATCAAATGCTCGTCCGAATGTTTTTAACATTTTGTGACATCCTTGGTCTTAACCACTGAGGCAGTGTGGTTCAGATTCCAACCACCCTCTGGGTGAAAAATTCTCAGATCCTCAGATCAAACCTCTTACTCCTTATGTTAGATCTTGAAAATAGTAGAGCAAATCAGAAGAGATGATTGGCCTACATCTGCTCCTAATTCGTTTAGTAATTTGTTTGTAACCAAAATCAGAGCCCCCGACATCAGTCTGAAAAAGGGTCTCGACCCAGAAATGTCGTCTCTTGCGTCTCTCCATAGATGCTGCCTCGCCCGCTGAGTTCCTCCAGCATTTTTGTCCACCTGCGATGAGGAGTAATATATTTCCCTAGACAGATGATTGGTTAGATGATAAAACAGGGAAGGGCCATTTTTCTCAGTAGAAGGGCTGTGGGGTACTGCAGAAATAAGTGCTGATATCCGACCTGTTCCCAATCTACACATCGACAATTTGTGTAGAGGAGTCAAGTGCGAATGTATAGACGTTTGACTTCCCCATTCAGAGAGTCTGAATCTTTTTTCCCCAGAGTGCAAACGCCAAAGACCAGAGGGTATGACTTGAAGGTGAGTGGAGCAGAGTGTAAAGGGTATGTGTGAGGCAAGATGTGTTTGCACAAAGGGCAGTAGGTGCCTGAAATGCGTTGCTAGGGGTAGGGGGGTGGAGGCAGATGTGATAGTGATGTTTAAGAGGATTTTAAATAGTCACATGGATAAGCAAGGAATGAGATCAGTTTATCTGGGTATCCTGTTTGGTCCAAAGGGCCTGTTCCTGTGCTGTGCTTTTCTTTGTTCTATTTTCTATGTTTAGTTTAGTTCAGTTTAGAGATAAAGCATGGAAACAGGCCCTTCGGTCCACTGGGTACGCGCCGACCTTGGGTCACCCATACGCTAGTTCTATGTGATCCCAATTTTGTATCCTATTCAATTCAATTCAATTCAATTCAATGAACTTTATTTTCCGTTAGGAACTTTGGTTTCTGCAGCTATACCACAAAAAGAAACAATTTTACAAGACACACAACCAACTCAATTCACACAGACATCCATCACAGTGAATCTCCTCCTCACCGTGATGGAAGGCAAAGTCTTGTCTCTCCCCTGCTCTTCATCCTCTACCGATGTTAAAGCCCCCGGCGGGCGATGGTAAGTCCCGTGGCCGTTAAGGTCGCGCCGGCGATGTAAGGCCCTGCTCAGGGTCTTAATGTTGGAGCCCCCGGCGGCCAATGGCAAGTTCCGCAGCCATTAAAGCCGCGCAGGGCGATATCAGGCCCCACTCCGGACCGTTTTCAGCCCCGCAACTCGGGCGGGAGAAGCTGCCGCTGGGGGAGCTCCGAAAAGCGGTTTCTATGTTTCGCTGAGTCTGTTGCAATATTAATACCGGTTGATTAATACTGTAACATGGCAATGGCACTGATTTAAGAACATTTTGGGGTATTGAATGCATTTGATACTCATGGTTGCCATTGAATTGTCCATGCCTTGACAGACAATACTTGTGCAGTTGTTTAAATCTTTCTCTGACAGGCACCTTTGTCTGAGGCAAGTATAATTTTAACTTTCTATAACCTTTAGCTAACTCATTTTATGTCTTCACCACAGTCAATGACTTGTGGTTGCCATCAGGCTTTTGAGTTATCTTTGGAAAATCAGCAGATAAAGAAGCCCACAGGATTTCTGTCCAGATTATTGCATCCGATGATCATATTGAGCAATAGGCTGACCAATGTCCTGGGTTAAAGGTATTTGTCATACATTCACCGACAGTTGCTAAAATTCAATTGTCTTTGAAGACAGCAATGTTCAAACTATATTTTTCATTATTATTTCACCAGCAGCTTCCTTCAGTGCCTATGGAAATGTGTCCTGACATGAATTATTAAATATCACTCTTGTCAGTTGCAGGTATTACTGTGCTATAGGGCATTCTTGTAAAATATTATATAACTTACTACAAAAAAGACATTTTTGGAAAATTAAATAAAAAGATTTAATTAGAAAATAATGTGCAAGCTGTTCAAGTGATCAATGAACACCCAAAGATTACTCATTACACATTTTTTTACTGTTTGGCAATTTGGCAGGGTCTTAATTATATTGAAATGGCAACCTAATTAATATGAGCCATCCAAGCTAAAATATGATTAGATCTTATTGCTGTTGTGAATAAGTATGTTATACTTCATATACACTTAACTTTTATAAAGTAATATACCCGTGATATTAGTTATTAAACTGAATATTAAGCAAGTTAATTGGAATATTCAGTGGTCCCATCTTAATTTGTACCAAAGTGAATGTACAAAAGATGAATACACTTGAATTAAAATATTTTTATATAATTTGAATGCCGCTGGTAAGATTCCCTATTTAAAATAATATTTTAATGTTCAACTGAAGTGTAAATTATTCCAAGACAAAATTAAATGTTTCTGTTTCAATGATTTAATGGTACTTTATTGTCAGGTAGACCTATGTACTGTGAAGTTCTTTTTTACATACAGTTTAGTGATAATGCTACAAAAATACCCATGCTAGCACATATACACAAACACACACTCGCACCACACTTGCACAAGATGCAACCTACCAACACACCTCTGCACCCACGCAGACTCCCATTCAACAAACCACAGAGACATGAAGCCCACAGCCACTACCCACACTCATACTCAAGGACAGACAACATATATACATCCCTTCACATGAATCACAACCTGTGCCAGCACACACCTACACACACACACACACACACGCACACACACACACACACACACACAGGCACACACATACGCACACACTCACATGCACACTCACATGCACACACATGCGCACACACTCACATGCGCACACACATGCACACACATGCGCACACACTCACATGCACACTCACATGCACACACACACACACACACACACACACACGCCATGCACACACACACACACACATACGCACACACGCACACACACACACACACACGCCATGCACACACACACACACACACACACACACACACACATACCACACACACGCACTCGCACATGCAACAGATGTACAGCTGCACATTAAGTGTGAAGTAGCATGATGGTAGGTGACTGCATGAAAACCATGAGGACAGGACTATTGATTTGGAAATTAAGGTTCAGGTTCCAACATTGCCGCAGGAGATTTTAAATTTAAATAATTAACTAAATCTAGAATAGAAAAATTGGTGTCCGTAATGGTGGCCATGAAATTACTGGAATGCTATTAAAATCACATTTAGATCATGAGTGTACCCCAGAGAAAGAAACCTACCAACTTTACCCACTGAATAGATATTAGACAATAGACAATAGGTACAGGAGTAGGCCATTCGGCCCTTTGAGCCAGCACCACCATTCAATGTGATCATGGCTGATCATCCTATTCAATATTAATGGCTGTCAGTGACTCATAACTGTATAGGTAGGAACTGCAGATGCTGGTTTACATTGAAGATAGACATAAAAAGCTGGAGTAACTCAACGGGACAGGCAACATCTCTGGAGAGAAAGAATGGGTGATGTTTCGGGTCAAGACCCTTCTTCAGATTGAGTGTCTCCCTCCTCCCTGAAGAAGGGTCTCGACCCAAAATGTCACCCACTGCTTCTATCCAGAGAAGATGCCTGTCCTGCAGAGTTACTCCAGCTTTTTGTGTCTGATTCATAACTGTAGTCTGAAATGGTTGAACATGGAACTCATGGGCAATTGATAAGGAATGTACACTAAATGCTTGCATTGCCAGCGATTGCCACATTCTGTAATGAGCAAGTCACACATATGTAGTCCATATTCCCATGCTGATGATAAGCACGTACACTGTACATTCACACACATGCCACCCACAAGACTCACACTGACACACACACACACACACACACACACACTGACACACACACACCCACACACACACATACACACATACACAACACACACACACACACACACACACACACACACACACACACACACACACACACACACACACTGACACACACACACACGCACATTTGCAGGGACATCCCAGACTCAGACACTGACACAGCCTAAATTCTCATTCATACTTACAACACACATTTGCATATCTTTCAGTGCATGTACAGTTCACACACTCCATGATATGCAACCATGCACCTGTACCATCACACAATTTGACCACACCCACAGCACCCCAGACACACACACTACGTAAGGACCCCAGTGTTTATCCCACAAGAAAAACTCCACTCAATACACACTCTACATACGGGGAACCCCAACTACACATGCACTGTGCTTAAGTGCTTCATGGAAACGTCCACCCCATAAATAAGCACACCTCCCAACATGGGGCGGCACGGTGGCACCGCGGTAGAATTGCTGCCTTACAGCGTCAGAGACACGGGTTCAAACCTGACTATGGGTCTGTATGGAGTTTGTATGCTCTCCCTGTGACTCTCCGGGTTTTCTCCGGGTCCTCCAATTTCCTCCCACACTTGACCTCCAGGTTTGTAGGTTAACTGGCTTTGGCAAGAATGTTAATTGTCCCTAGTGTACAAGATAGGGCTAGTGCATGGGTGACCAATGGTCGGGGTGGACTCGGTGGGGCAAAGAGGCCTGTTTCCAAGCTGAATCTCAAAATCTAAACTAAATCCACACATTTATGTCTCCCAGGCAGTTGATACATTCACTTACTTTTACCTTGCATTTTGTCACCCCTTGCCATCTGCAGAACACACACATGTATTAGTTTAGTTTAGTTTAGTTTAGTTTAGTTTAGTTTAGTTTAGTTTAGTTTAGTTTAGTTTAGTTTAGTTTAGTTTAGTTTAGTTTAGAGATACAGCATGGAAACAGGCCCTTTGGCCCACCGAGTCCACCCCAACCAGCGATCCCTGCACATTGACACCATCCTACACACACTGGAGACAATGTAAAATTTTTACCAAAGCCAATTAGACTGCAAGCCTGTACGTATTTGGAGTGTGGGAGAAAACCGAAAGTATCGGAGAAAACCCACACGGTCACAGGGAGAACGTACAAACTCCGTACAGACAGCACCCGTAGTCAGGATCGAACCCGGGTTGCTAGCGCTGTAGGGCATTAGCTCCACCACTGCACCACCACTCCAGTGAATTAGACGCCAATCTAACCTTCCATACAAAGGCACAGATGCGCGCACATGTTACTTTTCCAATTATGACTTTCACTGAAGTGGAACCCAAGAATAATGAGGCTATAATTTAATATTTAAATTACAATCAATCAAATTCTCACAGGTTCCTCATTTCAGAAGTACAATGCAGCAATTGAATTGGTGACATTATTAAATCTTTCTGGTGGGTTGAAAAGCCTTCTCTGCTCCAGATACATTGATTTGTGCTCGAGGTATACTTCAGATCTCATAACATTGAGCTACTAATGGTTCTGTTCAACAGAAGCATTTAACTGTGCCCCTCATACACTTGAATTACAGATCAGCAAACGATCATGTTCTTTAAATTAGAGTTCAGAAGATTAGATGCATGATTAACCACCGTTAAATTTGCCTTCTGCAACATAGTATATATCACTTCCCATAGACTTCCAAGCACATCAGATCATCTAAAATTCACCATCAGGTTGCTCCCTTTCATTTAGGTCAGGTAAAGCTGTACTTTGTCTCTATCATGGGTGGTAGGGTCTGGTTTTGCCAGATTTGGCCAGCTCATACTGAACTGAAATCACTCCAGCCCATGTGCATCAGGAATGCGATAGCTCCCCTGTTTTCATCCAACCTTATGGTCCGCGTTCCCTGACGTAGCAGCTTGTTTTGATGCTACTTCAGGGAACGCAGACCATAAGGTTGGATGAAAACAGGTTTGCCCTACTGCCCTACAGTGCTAGTAATGATTGACCCATCTCATCATTAGCTGGGGAAGGATTGAATCTATGTCTTGCACCTTATTTTTCCAAGGGCCTCAACTTTGTCATTCAGCAATGTAGGCATTTGTAGCAAAGAAATTCTGTCCATTATAATTGTCCTATTCCCCGTTCTTATGCTATCCACTGCTGTGGTTCCATTTCAAACCCATGGCATTGGGGAAACCCACTGCATATCCCAGAACCATAAACAGGAAGCTCCCATGATATGTAGGAAGGAACTGCAGATGCGGGTTGACTCCGAAGATAGACACAAAAATGCTGGAGTAACTCAGCGGGACAGGCAGCATCACTGGAGAGAAGGAATGGGTGATGTTTCGGGTCGAGACCCTTCTTCAGACTCAAAATAGCTCCCGTGATGTCTACACTTGGATCTAGCCGCCATCCACTTGGTATTCAGCTGCATAGCGGACTGGAAAAAGACAACTACAACAATGTTGAAAACACCATAGTTTGATCCTCTGTTGATTCTTTCTTTTAAGCACTCCTTGAAGAATCTACATGAAAACTTTGGGATAAAAATGCAGCCTTTGTCCATATGGTGCATACTGTTCTTCCTCATCAGAAATACACCATAGTGATGGCACTTTATATAAAAACCAGATAAACTTCTGTATAGCTCCCAAGTCTATTTTATTAAAGAATTCTCTTGCAACTTACGTTTTTTTATTTGTTTCTATTTTGCTCATTTTCCTGATACTACTCCAACTGTTTTAGAAACATAGAAACATAGAAAATAGGTGCAGGAGGAGGCCATTCGGCCCTTTGAGCCAGCACCGCCATTCATTTTGATCATGGCGGATCGTCCCCTATCAATAACCCGTGCCTGCCTTCTCCCCATATCCCTTGACTCCACTAGCCTAGAGCTCTATCTAACTCTTTGCCTGATTCATACTGTAACGAAGATTTGAGTAACGAAGGTGCTTAAGTACTGAACTATTACATCCATGGTCTTTCTTGAACTATTTACGGGCGGCTAGGTGGCACAGCCGTAGAGTTGGTGCCTTGCAGCGCCGGAGACCTGGATTCAATCCCGACTACGGGTGCTGTCTGTATGGTGTTTGTACATTCTCCCCGTGACCTGCGTAGGTTTTCTCAGAGATCTTTGGTTTCCTCCTGCACTCCAAAGACGTACCGGTTTGTAGGTTAATTGGCTTGGTAAATGTAAAAATTGTCCCTAGTGGGTGTAGGATATTATTAATGTGCGGGGATCACTGGTCGGTGCAGACCCGGAGGGCCGAGGGGCCTGTTTCCACGCTGTATCTCTAAATTAACCTAAACTAAACACGAAACGATTGATCTAGAGAGATCAAACGGCAGCTGTAGAATTTCAAATCTGTTAATTAAATAAACATGGAAGAAAAGTTAGTTTGTATCATTACCGTTGACCTTGAAGTAACTGGATTGTTGTTAAAAACTCACCAAGTTCAAAATTCACTGAGGAAGGAAGCCAGTTGTCATTATCTGGTTTGGTCTTTGCAAAACTCCAAATCTGTAGCAATGTTTGACTATTGACTATCCTCTGAGTGAAGTTGCAAACATTTAATCATCGGGGACCCTTGGACTACCTTTTGATCGGACTTTACTGGCTTTACCTTGCATTAAATGTTATTCCCTTATCATAATGCATCTGTACACTGTGCATGGCTCGATTATAAGCATGTCTTCCGCTGGTTGGTCGACATGCAACAAAAGCTTTTCAATGTGCCTCGGTACACGTGACAATAAGCTAAACTGAAATGGAACTGAAATGGACAATTACTGATGAGCAATAAATGCGTTAATCTCAATGCATGATTGACTATATAAAAAAGAAACGTGGATCATCTTTTTGTCCAATTGGAAAATTTTGCTTTGTCTACTCTGTGAAGTTATCCTTGATAATGTAGATAATACTATTCCACAAACCCCACTTTGAAAATAAATTTGGCATGGCCTTCTGGAGAGATTAAGTGCCTGTCGCAATTGATTTTGGTGGCCAAATTGATACAGTCCATGGTCACAAATGTACTTACATTTATCTAGCACCTGGCATTTGGGGAGCAGGAGAACACTACCTCCGGAACCTATGAGGAATCTTCAGGGAATGTGCTGTTGGGAGAGGTTGAAGCCAGGTAGCACTGTAGTGAGCACAGAGATGAGATGTTTCATGCATGAGATAAATCCCACAGTTCTTCCTACTTGCTAGTGGATTAGCACCCGACAGTAGATGCTGGCTGCTGTTTGTCACAATGATTGATATGAATTTAGATCATTTAATAGTGGTGGAGCCAATTCTTTAATTGTAGCTCTAGCATTTGCAAAGGATAGGCTGATTTATCTTAAAAGGAAAGGGTGCTGTTCAGCTAATTTAAAAGTAGTATCAGGTTCCAGGATTATCATCACATCTGTCAATATCAATTTCCTTGGTAGTGCCTATAACTCAATTGGGCCGTCAAGCTCAGGAACAGTTAAGTGCTTTAGGTAAAGTAGCAAGATCCATGCCTGCCATGTGTGCATTTGAGCTGCTGAATCCGCTGGTTTGTGTCATTCATAAATTCATAAATTGCAGGAGCAGGATTAGGCCATTCGACCCATCAAGTCTACTCCACGACTCAATCCTGGCTGATCTATCTTTCCCTCTCAACTTCATTCTCCTGCTCACTCCCCATAACCCCTGACACCCGTACTACTCAAGAATCTATTAATCCCCACCTTAAATATATCCATTGATGGCCTCCACAGCCTTCTGTGGCATTATTGGCTATCTGCGCACAATCCCTTCTCTGATTGATCTTGCAGATATGAGGATCTTAGTGCATTGAAGATATTGTAACACAACTTTCTATGGATACAACCAAATGAAAAATAATGTTTGGGATGTTTTGAAATATTCCACGAGGAAATTATCTGGTGAAAGTTTGCAAACATGTTTTACCTGTCAAAGGGCAACAGAGACAGATGCACGGAACGATAATTAGCCCAAGTGCTGACTAGTGTAAGACAGCCCAGCCACTGGGAGATGTACAATTTGCATGGTCGGTTTTCCTTTCATGTTCATAGTGTGGAAATGCTATACCCCGTCCTTTAGATTCATAGTAACAGATTAAAGGGTGATGAGTACAAGTGTGTTCAATATTACTTTATTGTCTCCCCTTAAGGACTCCGGGTGCTCCGGTTTCCTCCCACATTCCAAAGACACGCAGATTTGTAGGCTAATTGGCCTCTGTAAATTGTCCTTAGTGTGTCAGATGTGAAAGTGGGATATCATAGAATTAGTGCAAGGATGATCGATGGTCCGCATCGACTTGCTGGGTCAAGGGGCCTGTTTCCACATTGTATCTCTAAGCTAAATCTCTGAAGAAGAGTCCTGACCCGAAACGTCACCCATTCGTTTTCACCAGAGATGCTGCCTGACCGGCTGAATTACTCCAGCACTTTATGTCTATCTTCTCTAAACGAAATACTATTTGTTAGTGCTTTCAATATTTGTTCGCCAATCATGCTTACATTATTAATATTCAAGTTTCATTATTATTTCAAAATTCATATTTATTCAAAATTATGAATGTACATTTATATTTTATATCCTTCACACTGACAGACACCACCTTACGTATTATCGAGCTATTCGTAACTGGAGAGTCAGATGTGATACCCTCCTAATGCCATTCATGCAAAATTGGACGTTTTGCTCCTTATGATTGTCTAGAGGTCACAGTATTCTTAAAATCTGCAGGTTACATCTGTGTTTTTAGAATACTGTAACTGATCACACCACATCATCTTACTTAGCTGACTGCCATCCCCTCTACACCCCTAATCCTCTCTCAAGAGCAGCAGAGAAGTATTTCTTTATTGAAAACTATAGTTCAGCTTAAGTTCAAATGCCAACCTTGTAATTTCTCCAAAGAATGACAATGATATCTATAACATCCTTTTGGTGTGTAATGTCTTTGTTTGAGTTCGATTCCACTTCAGGCCCAATTGTAATTTAAACACAATTCCATCTAACACTGTATTGTTTTTTTTTCAAACTGAATCTTAAGTTTCAGGAGAAACCTGAAACTTATTTGTTCCACAGCAAACATAAACTCTTCCATGAAACTTTTCACGCATCAACAAATGAACGTATGACTTCAGAGCAGAACAAGGCCACTTGACCCCTCCAGTCTCCTTTACTGCTTAATAAGATGATGATTGACCTGGCTGCAATTTAAAATTAAGTAGAGAATGCTGTAAACATTCAGCATATCTGGAAAGGGAAACAGTTATTTTTTAAGTTTGCGGCTATTCATTTCTGAATTTTCCATACCTGTCTACAAGACCCTTTACTACACCTTCCATTCCCTGGCTTATCATTGACTCTGACATATTTCCACTGGAATGTCAGAGTATCATGGCCTTTGTTCCATTTTAACGCTTTGAGACACATTGGTTTTCATCTAATCTTTTCATAACTCTATTTTTGTCGAGCTTTGTAATAATTGTAGAAGCACGGTTCAATCTAACACACTTATTTCTTTCATCACCTTCTTATTCATTGAAATCTGGAGAAAGTCATACCAAGTCTAGGCTGTATTGATTCCTTGACGTTTAAAAGACAGCGTCTTTTACAAAATCCAAAGAAAGTCACGTGTAGTGGATATCATTGTTAGGCCTGATATCTTCTTTATGGCTCTGATGCCCTTTTAACTTGAACCATTGCTCTCCTTGAGGTGAAAGTGCTTCCATGGTATTTAGCTGCCCTATGTGTCAGTCTGATAACACTATGTGACTAATGGGCTTGTCCCACTTAGGTGATTTTTTAGGCAACTACAGGCGACTAGTTTGCTGCTGCATGTTCGCCGGTGGTCGCTGGGAGTAGTTTCCTCAGTCGTGCAAAAAGTCGCAGCGTATTTCTGGTCGATGCTAAATTTTCAACATGTTGAAACATTTTTGGCGACAGTGGGTTTGACGCCAATGAGCGTAGCTTGAGTTCTCCTGGCGTAGGTGCTGTCGTAGGTTGTCGCCAGGATGAAGTAGCTTGTCCCTGGCTTTTCAGCGACCTGTTACGACTATGACAGTCGCCAGCAGTTGCCTAAAAAATCGCCAAGCGGGTCAAGCCCATTACTCAGTCATTTTAAAAAGCAGAGAAGGTCCATTTCATTTAAATTAGAGCCAGTTCAAGTTGTTTGCATTTGCAAGTTGAACTGGTTATGCTAGAATAGTGGCTTTCCTTCCCTATAAATTACGAGAAAATTAGTTGGGTTCTAATGATATTTCAGCAGCTTCAATTACTTTTTTAATTCCAACTCTCAAGTAAAATTTCGGGTTCTTTATTTCATTTCAACTTTGCACCTAGCCTTGGTAAAGCTAGAACACACATGTTCTGAATTGTTAAAGGGTGGCTTTGCTGAAAAAAATGTATCATTACTGTTTCGATCCTTGGAAAGTCACAGGGTGGATGCTACAAAGCTGATTTTTATTATTCAGTTGCTAATTTAGATTTTTACAGCTTTATTAATATGGTGCATTGTTGTCGGTCTGGGTCTTGGTTTAAATTACATGCATTCATATTCCACGAGGGGCCAGATTGAGTTGTACATATATCAGTTACTCTCAATTTACTGGAATGCCCACATCACGACTGGTTTGTTAGACATGAGGTGACGTATGAGAGCTGGGCCTTTTGTTTAACTAGTTACAGAAACTGGAGAATGCTTGTGGGAATTAGAAATGTGCACAGAGTTGTTAATTGCAATTTTCCTGGCACAGGGAGAAAACACAGCATGTGTAGTTCCAGTTACAGTAATATTTATTGACCTGCTCCACATTCCATGAGAAAGTATATGAAACCACTGACGTTCAGATCATTAAATTATATGTAATAGTTAAGCTATTTCCATATTTCTACAAAAATTTTGTTACAATTTGCTCTTCCTTACTAATTAGCTTCTGTTCTTGACAGGAATCCACATTCATGATATACAATGTTATTTCTCTGTGTCAAGTGGGAGGGCGTGGTTTGGTTGGAAAGAGCTGAGTTGAGTGAACCAAGGAGTTGCAGAAAGCAGATACTGGGGATTGGTTGATGTGACTGGTGGTGGGATCACGATTAAGGAGGCGGAAATGTTGAAGAATGATAACCAACCTGACCTCCCGGTGTCTCAGCACTTCAACTCCCCCTCCCACTCCGTATCCGACCTCTCTGTCCTGGGTCTCCTCCATGGCCAGAGCGAGCAACACCAGAAATTGGAGGAACAGCACCTCATATTCCGCTTGGGGAGTCTGCATCCTGGGGGCATGAATATTCAATTCTCCCAATTTTGTTAGTCCTTGCTGTCTCCTCCCCTTCCTCAGCCCTCCTGCTGTCTCCTCCCATCCCCCAGCCTTTGGGCTCCTCCTCCTTTTTCCTTTCTTCTCCCCACCCCCCCACCCCCCCATCAGTCTGAAGAAGGGTTTTGGCCCGAAACGTTGCCTATTTCCTTCGCTCCATAGATGCTGCTGCACCCGCTGAGTTTCTCCAGCTTTATTGTGTACCTTTGAAGAATGATAATGTTGGATGGGAAAGCTAATGAGGTAAAGATGAAGACCAGGGTAACTCTATCCTTGGTCATTCTGGGAAACAAGAGCAGAACTACAGAAAACAGAGGAGACATGGGTGGGGGAAAGAGCGGAACTCGCTATCAAAACATGGAGCGGACCGGAGGACACAATGTTTTGGCGGCCACGCGCGCATGCGCACACTCACGCACACGAGCAAGGCTTCGGAGGCTCAATCCAGTGCTAAATGCAGCTCAACTCTGCCTGCCTCAACGGGTTAACTATAGCCCCGTCTGGACTGACAGGACACCTGCGCTGCTTCTCCGCGCTGGCCATAGTTCCCGCAAGTCCAGGAAGGCTGTAGGCTCACCTGGCAGGACAAGCAGTGTTAGCTGGGTTTAGCGCTGTTACTCTGCGCTGGCCCATCTGATTCCCGACCAAAGATCCTATAGCAGAGGATCTTTGCTGCCGACCTCTCTGGCCTGGGGGGGGGGCACTCGGGTGGGGACGGGATAGCGCCGGAGAGCCGGCCGGGATCGATCCTGGCTGCGGAAGAGGCGCAGGTCTGTGCCACGTCTCCCTCCTCCAATCACCGCGCTAATTCATGTCCCTCCCCCATTGCCTGCTGACCGACGTCTCTCTCGTCCAATCGGCGCCCTCGATCATCAGTCCCACCCCCACTGTCTCGCGGAAAGATTTCACCGGGTTTTAAAATCCGGATGACAAAAATTTGGGGGGAATGTCCCCCACCTCTCAAAACATGGAGGGGACGTGTCCCCTCTGCCCCCCCCCCGGGTTTTCCGCTCCTGGGTGGGGGATCCAATTGCGACAGCAGGGGGTACCAGGTTCACTAAAGAAAGGACATCTTAGATGTCCCAGAGAGGAGCCTTGGGAGCAGATGTGGTTGCATTGGAAACATTGAGAGATGAGGTTGTTGTCTTTGTAAGAAAATGTCTCTTCTGACTTTGTTTTCTTCACAGCCCTTTTGTCTTTCCATCTCTAGCTTTTATCTAAACTATCAGCCAATCAAACCCCGCTCACGTAATCACTTACTTCTTGCCAGGCTTGTCCCAAACCCCCCCCCCAAAAAAAAAACCCCACCTCTCTTCTAGCTTTCACCCCCCTACTGCAATCGGTCTGGAGAAGAGTCCTGAACAGAAACATCGTCTATCCAATGTTCCCTGGAGATGCTGCTCATCCGCAGAGTTACTCAAGCACTTATAGAGTTATACAGTCATCCAGCATGGAAACAGGCCCTTTAGCCCAACCTGCCCAAGCCGACCACCATATTCCATCTACACCAGTCCCACTTGCCTGTATTTGGTCCATATCCCTTTAAACGTGTCCTATCCATGTACCAGCCCAAATGCCCAGTTGCGATAGTGCCTGCCTCAACAACCTCCTCTGGTGACTCGATCCATAAACACTTTGGGTGAAAAAGTCACCCTTCAGGTTCCTATTAGACCTGTTCCCCCCTTACATCACTGTGTCTTTTTATATCTATCAGTATCTGAAATTCATTGTGTCCAAATATAGAGATATGATTGCGAGAGAGGATTTGCATATAGGTCGGGGGCATGTTGACTGCAGCAAGAAGAATATCATAAAAAGCTTTGAAATTGACCTCACGCCTTGTTCAATTACAGCATAACATCCATACTCATACACTATACTCATACACCCACATATCATATGGGGTCAAGGAAAGAGCGTTCCACCAATCTTTCCACCACCACACACAAGAAGCACAAGACAAACACCATTGTATGCAGATGCTGAGAAGTGTGTTCAGCTCTGGCTGAACAATTTCTAATCTTGTGTGTGGACTTGATAGGAAGATCATATACCTCATATACCTCCACTCAATGCCCTCACTGATGCAGCAATACCATTCTTCATCACCCTGTCTCCCTGTGACACCACATTCATAAAATTAGGTACTTGTATTCCTAGATCCCACTATTCGACAACACATCGCCATTCACTGTGAACATCCTGACCTTATCCGTATTATGCTCCATATATCATTATGCTCCTCTGCTTCCAACCATCAAGCCAATGGTGTATCCAGTTAGCTAGCACCCCCTGGATGCCATGGGATCTCATCTTCCAGAGCAGTCCTACAGCGGAACCTTATCAAAGGTCTTGCTGAAGTCAATGCAGACTATGTCTGTGGCCCTTCTTGGTTATTTAAAAACCCTCAATCCAATTTGTGAGGCAAGCATAAAGCTGCACAAAAATGCAACTCCCAATACTCTGTTCCAGGTCCATTCCACCTGTAGCACCTGTACCTTGGAACATTAAGCTGCCAGTCATATCCCTTAGTAATGTTTCTGTAATGGCTAAAATATCCTGGACCAACTCGCCTATCAATGCCCTGAGTTCATTTGTCTGTATTATCCCTTAGAAGCCACTCCAGTATCTTACCTACCACAGATGTTAGGGTTTCTGGTCTAACATACCCAAGTTTCTGTTTGTAGCCCGTCTAACATAAGGCACAACCTTAGCCAATCTTCGTATGATGATGCCAGGGCTCTGACAATTTCTACTCTAAAGGGTCAGGCCCCTTTATATGGTACATTCAGTACCTTCTCTACTGCAGATAGACACAAAATGTTGGAGTAACTTAGCGGGTCAGGCAGCATTTCTGGAGAAAAAGGATGCGTGACGTTTTGGGTCAGGACCTTTCTTCAGGCTTTTTTCCACTTATTTTTTTCTAATCTCCATCTGGTCTCACACATCCAAAGCCCCCTTTTCTAACCTCCAATAGACAATAGGTGCAGGAGTAGGCCATTCTGCCCTTCGAGCCAGCACCGCCATTCAAAGTCTTTTCCTCCAAGAATTCAAATCATTCTAGCTGCTTGTAGCTGTACAAACTTCCCTCTATTTCTCTACAGAACCTCAATATCTCTTGCAATCCTGGGTTCAATATATCTTCCAGCCTTGCCTTTCACTCTAGCAGGAACATGCAGATGTTGTAATCTTGCTATCTCACTTTGCCTGACATCCCCTTGCCCACAAAATAATTTATTCCAATCAACTTTTGAATTTACACTTGTGGACCAAGTCTGTCCTTTTACACGGCTATTTTAAAAGTAATGGCATGATGAACATTGGTCCCAAAATGCTCCCCTCTGACACCGTAGCCACTTGTCTTATCCTATTACCCAAGAGTTAGTCAATGTTTCCTCTCTCCCTTGTAGGGCCCTCCTTATATAATCTAAGGAAACTTTCCTGAACACATTCAACAGACCCTATCTAGCTCTTATCAGCATGGCAGTATATTAGAAAAAGTAAAAATCCCTTCTTTGACCACCCTATTATTCTTGCATATCTCTGCAAGATTCCTGCACATTTGTTCCTCTAATTGACTATTTATGGGGTGACTACAATAAGGTGTTCATCCCTTTCTCATTCATCTTCTCTGCCTATAATGCCATGCTGGACATTCCCTCAGTAACTTAATCTCCGATTACTGCTGCAATGTTCTTCTTAATCGATAATACAACTCTCTGTACTCTTTCCTCTAGCTCTATTCCACCTGTAGCTCATGTACCCTGGAACATTAAGCTGCCAATCTTATCCCTTCCTTCGTAATGTTTCTGTAATGGCTAAATTATTCCAGTCCCACGGACCTATCCATGCCTTGAGTTCATTCGCCTTACCTGTCAGGCCTCTTGCATTGAGATAAATGTAATTTAATCTAAGAGTCTTTCTTCACTCCCTGCCTGTCTTGTCTAAGGAATTGTCTGTTGTTGACTTCTCTATTCACTTCTAGCCTCTCATCTGCTTCACCACTGCTTTGGATCCCATACCCCCGCAATAAACCCTCCCTAATAACTCCAGCAAATCTACCCACTAAGATATTGGTCACCCTTTAGTTTATTGTCACCCATCCTTCTTGTACAGGTTACTTCTTCACCTGAAGAGACCCTAGTCATCCAAAAATCTGAATCCCTGACCCTCGGACCAACTTGCCAGTCATGCAATCACCTGCCATATCTTCCTTTTCCTACCCTCACTAGCATATGGTACTGGCAGTAAACTGGAGATTACTGTCCTTGAGGTTCTGCTTTTTAACCTTTAGCTAAATTCCTATATTAATCTCATTGAACCTCATCCCTTTTTCTACCTACGGTAGACAAAAATGCTGGAGAAACTCAGTGGGCGAGGCAGCATCTATGGAGTGAAGGAAATAGGTGACGTTCCTTTGCTCCATGGATGCTGTCTCACCCGCTGAGTTTCTCCAGCATTTTTGTCTATCTTCGATTTTCCAGCATCCGCAGTTCCTTCTTAAACCTTTTTCTACCTATCTCATTTGCGTCAATGTGCACAACAATTTCTGGTGCTCTCCCTCCCCCATGAGAGTCCTGCAACTTTCACTTTTAGTTTTAGAGATACAGCACGGGGAAACAGGTCCTTTGGCCCACCGAGTCCATGCCGACCAGCTATCCCCCCTACACTAGCACTATCCTACACACTAGCGACAATTTGCAATCTTTACCAAAGCCAATTAACCTACAAATCTGTACGTCTTTGGAGCATGGGAGGAAACTGGAGCCACCCAGGGAAACCCCACATGGTCATGGGGAGAACATAATCCTAGTCAGGAGCGAACCCAAGTCTCTATTACTTTTAGGCAGCTTTGAAAGACTATCAAATTAGGCCTGTGATTTATACGCTTTATCGGGTACAATGGCAAAATTTCCCAATCAGCCTTGATTGTGTGGCCTAACTATTGAGTCTCCATTTAATTTTAGCTGCTGAAAAATATGTTACATTATATTTTTAGTATGACCAAGATTGAAACTACTTTGAAAGATTACCAAATTGGACCTGTGATTTATATGCTTTATCAGGTACGATGGCAGAATTTCTCAATCAGCCTTGATTGTGTGGCATGCTTTGCCATACAACAACCAATCACCGGCAGAAATCAATACAATTTTAAGCATTTTATTATCCATTTATGTGGCACAGCTAATAAATCCCACAGGACCATTCAATACAACTGAATAACACAGTTATTCATTTTAATTTAACGTTAAAATATGCTCTCATAGAGTGCATATTAATACACATCTTTGTTGGAGACTTTCCAGTAAGTAAATTAGAACATTTGTTTAACAAACGATATCAAACCACTTAAGATACTTGCTGATCTTTTTCTTTCTGAAGGAGAAATCCAATGGAAGGTACTAATTCTATGCTGAACACCTATCAGTGTAATTGCAATAGAGAAACTGATTCTGGATGGGCAGAGAACTGACCATTGTCACCAAGATTCATTTATTTATAATCGGACAGAAAAGGCCTGTAAGGTGAACTGTGATTACTTTTTATTTTACAGATGAAGAAGATTAATATTACTGTGTCCAGCATTTATTCATTGTTCATGTAAAACCCTTTCTAGGCATTGTTTCAGGGAAGCAATTAATCCATTTAAAATACATAGGTTAATGGTTGTATTAAGAGCATGTCTGCCGAACTGCCAAGGAAATTTAACTGGTAATATAAACTCTGTAGGAACAAGAGAAAGCTTTACACTTTAGGTGTTAGTTTTCATTTGATAGCTCGGCCCCAGTTGTGCACCTTCTCACTGTTGACCTGAATCCATTCACTCACATAGTTTATTATTGATTTCCCTTTCAAGTCAGAACCAATGACTTTCTTTGGCAATTTATTCGAAACATTTGCTTCTCTCTGCCTGATATACATCCTGTATGCCTTTAAGCTTTAGTGATGCTGTAAATATATTCTTGAGTTTAAGAAGGAACTGCAGATGCTGGAAAATCGAAGGTACACAAAAATGCTGGAGAAACTCAGTGGATGCAGCAGCATCTATGGAGCGCCATAGATGCTGCTGCACCCGTTGAGTTTCTACAGCATTTTTGTGTACAATATATTCTTGAGAACAGGACGGCACAGGAATGTGTACTGTCCCATGATGTTTGTGCCACTCATGATGCCAATTCAAACTAAACATCTGCCTGCACATGGTCTGTATCCCTCTATTCCCTGCCTATTAACGTGCCTGTCTATATGCCCCTTAAACGCTGCTGTAGTATATCTGCTTCCATTACCTCCACCCCCCCCCCCCCCCCCCCCCCCCCCCCCCCCCCCCCACCCCTCCACCCCCCACCACCTGACAGTGTGTTCCAAGCACCTACTGCTCTTTGTGTAAAAAAACTTGTCCCATACATTTATTTTAAACCCTCCTTCAACCCCACCCCCACCCCACCTTAAAACTATGCACTCAAGTATTTGATGTTTCCACCTTAGGAAAAAGACTCTGAATATCTTTCATATCTATGACATAACTTTATACTCTTTTATCTATCAGCTTTCTGTACTCCAGAGAAAACAGTCCTTGCTTCTCCAACCTCTCCGCATGGCAAATGCATTCCAATCCAGGCAACATCCCCGTGAACCTCTTCTGCACCTTCTCCAGAATCTCCATATCCCTCCTGTGATACAGCACCCAGAACTGCACACAATACTCCCAATGTGGCCTGACCAAAGTTTCATACAGCTGAAACATGGCTTCCTGATGTTTGTACTCAGTCCTCTGACTGGTGAAGGCAAGTAGGCTGTATGCCTTCTTTAAGGCCCTCTGAACTGTGTTGCCACTTTCAGGGAGCTAAGGACTTGCACCCCAAGATCCCTTTTACATTTTACTGTACTTTCATTGAGCTTTCTTTCTTATTTGGACCTTCCGACATTTTAATTTTCACAAGCTAATACTCAAACTGTATGAAATCTTTCTGGAAGACTGGGTATTAACCATTTCACACAAATAAGGTAGCAAGGTGGTGCAGGGTAGAGTTGCGGCCTTGCAGCGCTAGAGGCCCAGGTTCGACCCTGACTACGATGCTGTCTGTACGGAGTTTGTACGTTCTCCCCATTGCCTGAGTGGGTTTTCCCCGGGTGCTCCGGTTTCCTCCCACACTCAAAAGGCATACAGGTTTAAGGGTTAATTGGCTTGGTAAAATTGAACATTGTTCCTAATGTGTGTAGATAGTGTTAATGTGCGGGGATCGCTGGTCGGCACGAACATGGTGGACCAAAGGGTCTGTTTCAGCACTGTATCTCTAAACTAAACTCAATGCATTTAAGTCTTTTTGTATTTATAATGAAGATCCCCCCCATTGTTTATTGTTTTTTTTTAATTCATTCTTGGTTGTTCTCCTCAGTGTTTTCCAACATTCTCCCCATCACTGGGCATCCAGAATGACTTACGGAAAAACCGCAGTAGCATCTGACAACATGCAGGATGTATGTAATCTCCTTTAAATTTTCAGCAAATATTTATTTATGCCCTATCCATTCACTTTCGTAAGTCAGTTTAGTAATATCGTAGTCAAATATTGCTCATCGGCGGCATTTAAATGGGGCATTTAAATTAGTGTCTACCAGCATATCAAATAGCGATGATGTCAATCTTTTAATAACTCATTACCTCAGCGTCTTCTGGTGTATTACTCTGTGATATCATTATTTGTGTTTACCTAGCACTTGAAGCCTATTACTATGGGATTAATAAATCCTCTACACCGTATTTATTCTTATTTACAATGATCTCAAATCACTTTGCACATGGAAGGGCATTTATTCAATTAGGAAGAGATCCAGCAACTCATTGTACAGGGCTAAGTGTTGTTCAGTTGGCAAGACATTAACAATTGGCCAGGGGTTACTAGGATGTGTAGACTGAACTCCCGCCTTAGTGAATACACAGTGAGCTGGTGAATCAATCAAAAAAAAAACATTTCTTATTGTGGGTATAACACATATAACTATAACACATTCATTAAAGGGATACTGATGGTATTATGAATAGAATTTATAATTCATTTTCAAGTTTGAATTTATTTTCTAATGAGAAATCAAGATAAAGAGACATATCTTTCAGAGGAGTACATTGCCAATACTAGGAGAATTAACAGACTGGATAAGGTGAATGAGGAAGGTGCAATGAGACATAAAAGAGTACATATCTTTTAAGAAAAAAAGTAGAAGTTAGGAAAGTAAAGAAAGTGCAGGACATTGCCAAAGGAGTAGGAGAATATAACAGACTGGAAAGTAGAAACAATAAGGGGACTACCAACCAAGTGAATGAGGAAGGTGCAATGAGACATAAAAATGTTAATCCTGGCTAAATTGGAGTAGCCATGGTATTACAATTGAGTAAGGGCTGATGTACTGCTAAAGTTAAATGTGCCTTTGTACTGCTAAAGTTAAATGTGTCTTTGCTGAACTGAGACACGCTGCTGAATGGTGCCAGTTTGTCTAGATAAGAGCTGCAGAGAAACAATGGGACATCTGCAGAAGTCTTACAATGAGATGTAAATTGCATAGAACTGATTGGGACAATGCAAACTGAGTGTACATAGTATATATAATGTTGCGAGACGGTTATCCTGTTAATTGTTGATTGGTTGAAATGTTGAGCCTTGTAGGAACTGTTTGAATCCCAGTCCAGATGTTGCACAATTTATTTGTGTTTGCTTCCTTCCAGAAGCTCCTTTCGAATACAATGTATTGGTTACTATGTTATTGGGTTGGGGAACTGTCCATCATGTACAGTTGTAATCAATATATGTTATTGGACTGTACAGAGACCATCCCCATTTGGATCGGCCCCTCAAGGTTCGGGGACCTATAAAAGGTAGCTCCCACGAGGACTGCGTGACCTTTTGGAGTGTCTCTGCTTGCACGAGGCTGGAAGGGCTTGGCCAAGCAGATACCAGGATCGAACCCACGGTGGTTAGGTATAGTAGTGGGGAACTGTTGTGTTATCCAAAATAAAGTGCTTGATTCAGTATTTTATTGACTGAAACTAGGCTGGGGAGAGCTTAGAACGAGCTATTTACAAATAAACATCGTTTCCAGAACTAGATGTTAAATGCCTGTTGCTGGTGCTTTAATGGACGTTAAGACATAAGAATGCAGATCGTGGCTGGACTACACATGTTCCTAATAGAGTTGGCTGCCACTTGCATGTTGAAAGGAAAGCATCAAACACTATGCAAAGCCCACTGCCAGCTTGATAAACTCTTCCAGATGCCTTGGTTAAACTTCATGATAGTCGTCCGTTGCTTCCTTCATCAAAGTCCTCGTCTGTGGTTTTTTGAACAGAACTCATGGATGACCTTGACCCTCAGTGACGTGGCACCTGCACTAACATTCCTCACTGCCCCAGCTGCTGTACACTGAGAACATAAGAGATAGGAATACGTTTAGGCATCGTGTCCCTGTCAATCTGCTCCATTGTTTATCGAGATCAAGGTTGGTCTTTTATCTCAGTACCATTTCCCAGTATTATTCCCTTATCCCTTGATTTCCTTGACGTCTTGAAATCGCTGTTTCAAATGAGCACAAAGTCAGGTTCCTCGGACACATAGTGGACAAGAATGATATGTATTTATTTTATAGATGCTGAATAACGTACAAGATTAACAAAGGTTACTGTAACAAAGGTTGAAACTCCTACTTTTAATGATTGTGAAAGTGGCCCTGTGGCGTGTTTTACGACACAGCAGCCAATCACTGGCAGAAATGGATACAAATTTAAGCTTCTTATTATCCATTTGTTTTATCCAGGCTCAAGGATTCCAAAGGTTCACCACCCACTGTCTGAAGTTATTGTCTTAAATGTACTCCTACACCCCCTGTACTCCTCAAGGAATTCACTTCATCCCTGCTGCCTCCTCCTGACATATGTCTCCCTCATTTAGATTAGACCCTCAATATCCCTTGGTATACATTGTTCGCAACTTCTGCCAGCCTTTCCCTTTGCTACAAGAGGAACATGCTAACTCTGAACTCTAGGTATATCACATTTAAAAGCCCCCCATTTGCTAGCCCATCGTTGTACCTACAAACATCCTGCCTCAATCAACTCTTGAACGTTCCTGTGTAATACCATCAACATTGTTCTGGTGCTAATTTAGCACTTCAACTTTACGACTACTTTTTATCCCTTTCCATTACTGTTTGAAAACCAATAGAATTATGGTCATCGGTCCCAAAGTGCTCTCCCACTAACACTTCAGTCACCTGCCCTGCCTTACTATAGATAGATTCTTGATTAGTACAGGTGTCAGAGGTTATGGGGAGAAGGCAGGAGAATGGGGTTAGGAGGGAGAGATAGATCAGCCATGATTGAATGGCGGAGTAGAGTTGAAGTTAAAGAGAACAAGTTCAGTTGGAGCATGGCAGGGAGTGAGGGAAGACTGGTGTACTGCATACAACTGCATTTATTTCAATGCAAAAGATGTTCTCCTTCCCTCTCCTTCTCTAACCCGCTGAGGCATCCAGTCAATCAGCACCACTAGCTGGACACAGAATGGCTTTTAATGAGCAGGTAGTAAAAAGAAGCAGTGGTGTCTGCAGTACATCAAAGTGGCTTGGAGTAATTGTGCACTATAATGCCTCTGCCTGTTTTCAGGGGCCATTCATTGTACATATCCATGGTCTTAATTCTGAAACACACATAACAAACAACGTGTGGCAAATTGAAAGCACGATTTGTTTTGCTTTGCTGTAATGACTTTCTGTTGGTAGAGGAGGAACAACGAGGAATAGATGCCTGTAGCATTGGGCTCAAATGGCAACAGGTACATGATAAGTAACTGCACAAGATTACCGGAGAGACAGAAGAACAGAAACTGCTGGCATTGTATCCAATTAATTGTGAGCATCATGTCTAGAAACACACTCACTTTCTCCTCTCACATCCTTCAGTTAAAGGTGTAGCCAGGGGCACTCACCTGGGCTCCAGCTATGTCTGCCTTTTTGTTGATATATGGAATAGCCCTTGTTAGAAGGATCAGAGGATATCTTATAGAAACATATACAATTCTTAAGGGATTGGACAGGCTAGATGCAGGAAAAATGTTCCTGATGTTGGGGGAGTCCAAAACCAGCGGTCACAGTTTGAGAATAAGGGGTAGGCCATTTAGGACTGAGATGAGGAAAAACATTTGCACCCAGAGAGTTGTGAATCTGTGGAATTCTCTGCCACAGAAGGCAGTGGAGGCCAGTTCACTTGACGTTTTAAAGGGAGAGTTAGATATAGCTCTCAGGGCTAATGGAATCAAAGAATATGGAGAAAATGTAGGAACAGGTTACTGATTCTGGCGGGTCGCCCATGATCGTATTGAATAGCGGTGCTGGTTTAAAGGGCCAAATGGCGTACTCCTGCACCTACTTTCTACGTTTCTATGTTTGTCCCAAACGGGCACTGGCACCCTCCTCCAACCCTATCTCTGCTTCATTGACGACTGCATCAGGGCTGCCTCCTGTACCCATGGGCAACTCATTGATTTCATTAACGTCACCACTAACGATCACGTGGCTCTCAAATTCATGTGGCCCTATCTCCGACACCCCCTCTCCCCTTCCGTGATTTCTCTGCCTCCTTCACAGGGGATACATTTTCAACTGACGTCTACTACCAACCCATTGACTCCCAGTTATGTGAATTACACATCCTCCTACTCGGCCTCCTGCAAAGATGCTATCCCATACTCGCAATTTCTCCATCTCTGCTGCAACTGCTTCCAAGATGCAGCTTTCCATGCTAGTACGTCCGAGATGCCCTCTTTCTTTATTGAATGTGGCTTCCCCCTCCTACCATGGAGGGATCCCAGTCTCCTCTGCCATGTAGTTCTGCTCTTGTTCCTACATACCCCAGATGGAACTTACCCCAGATAGGGTTCCCCTGGTCCTCATCTTTCACCCCACCAGCCTCTGCACCAACACATCATCCTCCAACATTTACACCACGTTCAACGTGATTCCAACTCCAGTCACATCTTCCCGTCCTATTCCTTTACACCTCCTGCAGAGACCACTCCAACTGCATCTCCTTGGTTCACTCATCCCATTCCACTCAAGCACGTTCCCAGATACTTCCCCCTGCAGTTGCAGGAGATGTAACATCTGTCCCTATGTCTCCTCCCTCACCACCATCCAGGGTCCCCAGCAGTCCTTCCTTATGAGACGGATGTTCAACAGCACCTCATCTAACCTCATAAACCGTATTTGGTGTTTATAATGTAGCCTCCTGTATATTAGCATGACCAAACATTGACTCGATGACTGTTTTGCCAATCACTTGCGTTCAATTTGCCAAGGCTTACTGGATATTCTGGTTGCTAACCATTTTAACTCCTCTTCCCATTACCATACTGACCTTTCTGTCCTGGGCCTCCGTCATTGACAGAGCGAGGCCTGGCACATACTGGATGAACAACACTTCATATTCCACTTGGGGAGCTTACAACCTAATGGTATAAGCAGTGAATTCTCCAGCTTTAGGTAACTAACTAGCAAACAACCTTCTTCCCCCCCCCTTCTCCCCAAGGACTGCAGGATTTGCACCAATTTGACCCCTTCACCCATCTCCTTCCTCCTATATTACTTCTTCTAGCTCCACCATTCGCACCGCTTCTATCCTTATGTAACATGTTTTGTCTTTTCATCTCCGGCCTTTGTCCAACTATCCGCCTATCTCTCTCACCTGCATCTAACAATCACTTGCCAGTCTTTGCCCAGCACCCGCCTTTCTTCCAGCTTTCTCCCACCACCACTAAAGAAGGGTCCAGACCTGAAATGTCACCAATCCGCACTCTCCAGAGATGCTGCCTGACCCGTTGTATCATGCTCGCACTTTGTGTCTTTTTGTCACGTTTGATACTGGTTCGTGATTGGATCTGTGATCTACACTGCTTTTTATTGGAAATGTAATTAACAGCATAGCATAAATGAAAGAATCTGAACAAAAATTAAAATAAACAGTTCCTAACAATAAGAAATCTGTGTGTGAAAATTGAGATTTACGCATGGGAGATCTACTCTTGAATCAAAGGAATATCTGCAAGTGGAAATGGGGAATCTCCATTGAAACCAGGCAGGAGATGTCTACATATAAAAGTTGAGGACATCTGCATATAAATATAAGAGGCATCGAGAGTTGAAAATTGAGGAGTAGCTGCACATTAAAGTTGGAATAATCTACACACAAAGGAAGATGCAAGATTAAACTTAATACAGGCTTGCCAGCTAATGGAAGGGAATTAATTGTGTAGACTTAATGGTGGGCTACTAAAGTAGCTCTGGACAAGGGTACCATCCTAGAAATGTGTTGAATTTCCCTCAACACTAAATTCGCTTCATAACCATCTGAGGTTGTAAGATCCTGAAGCATCAATTGTTAATGAAAACATCCAATTAACCAATTTGAAGAGACACAATAGCTAGGAATGATTTTGTTTTATGTTACTGCTGAAAGATAGATATTGTTAACATGTAAAGAAATTATTATTAACATTTGTTTGTGAGCACATTAAAGTAATGTTGCAAACATGATCAACCTGAGGGAACAATAAAAAGGGACATCAGAAAGAGACTAGCATCTTTGGGATGAGAAAACATGAAACCAGGCGATGCAGTGGTTAAGATGGATGTCCCTTCATTCTGAACTAAGAGTTGATTCAGGGCCTGAATGATGGACTTAAAAGTTACTTCTCCCTGATGACCGCAAGGGTTAGATGTGAAATGAGTCTGAATGGTCATAAGCCATCTCGCTCATGGCTGCAGATCTTCACTGGAGTGGCATTGATCGGCAAACTGACTCAGAAAAGATAAGGAATGGCCTGAGGAAAGAAATGGCTTTGTCTCACTTGCGCAATAAATATTCTGAGACCGCAACTCATTCCTGAGCTAGGATACTGCTGGGAATTTCCCTGCGCTTTTCCCTCTCCGCTATGTGTTTATCCTGGAATCATTACCCGTCTCTCCAATCACCCCAACTGATGAACATCCCAGGTTTCTGTCAAACCTCCCCAAAGAACAACCAGAACAAGGTGCAACGTGAGGAAATGTCTTTTGTTTTTGCATTAGATTGGACACATCTGACCTGTGGGTGTTGGCATTGTGTAAGAGAGGTCCTGTCTCTGGTACTCACGTCCCTTGCTTGAAGTGCCACCCAAGTTAACCAATTAAAAATGATGACGCAAGTGCAATGGTGAATTGTTTGCTGTATGTTGACAGGCAAATTACCATGCAGTTATTCCCATGGTCCACAGCTAGAGACATGTGCATAAATCATCTCTTGGAATAGAGACAATTATTGTGGGAGCAACCAGAAACTTGTGGGATTATAATAACATTTCTGTACCAAAGGTGAAAGAAGAAAAACAATTAGAATGGTTATGTTTATTCATTAGAGACGCCAGAAAAAGTAAATACGTGTTATTAATTCTTTTGATTCTGCGGCATAACAATTTACTTGAAGAATCCAAATGACTCCATTGAATGTATAAGTAGTTTGGAATGTATAAATTATATCAATATTCAAAGCCTTCCTCCTTCGCTCAGTCAGCCTTGGCCTACCTGATCTCCCGGTTGCTAAACAATTTAACATCCCCTCCCATTCCCACACTTACCTTTCTGTCCTGGGCCTCCTCTACTGTCAGAGTGAGGCACAATGCAAATTGGAGGAACGGTTCCTCACATTTTGCTTGCCCAGCTTACATCTCGCTTGGGCACTGATATGAGTGGTGATTTCTCTAACTCTAAGTAACCCTTGCTTTCCCTCTCTCTCCGTCCCGCCCCACCCTGGTCACCCTGCTAGTTTCACTGTCATCCTGCTCAGCTTCTCAGTTTGTATCCACTCATTATCACCTTCCCCACAGCCAACAATGGACCATTGTGGGCTTGACCTTTCCTTGATCATCTGGCTGGCTCCTACGATTATGTCTATGACCTCCTATGACCCCCCTCGACCTCAGCCTTCCACACCTAAGACCAACTACAATTAGCTACGAGTGGAAAATGATCACGTGATAAAATGATGTCATGTTGGCATTTTTTTTCTCGGGCCAGTTACCAAACCACGACTACCTACGACTATCTATGACTACCTACGACTACCATCACGACCTACTACGACCTACCTACGATTTTTTTCAATGCCGACCTTTTTTTTACTTGTGGACATTTTTTATCAGGCTGGAAAAAAATGCCGCGACCTTCTTGAGGCCACGAGTATGCGGAGACCACTCATGAGCATGAGGAAGAGTTATGAAGACTTCCTACGACCTCATGGAGACAGTGCTGCGAGTATGAGTCAAGGGCAAACTCGGCAGAGGTCGCCAATTAGGTTGTGAAAATGGGACAAGGGCTTTATTCCAGCATTTGTCTGACAGTAATGGACTGGTGGAACTGGCCATTCCAGTAATCTGAGATCAGGGCATTTTAATAACATGCAGTGCACAAAACCATCTTATTAGCTGAAGAAAGATAACAGATTACTCAATCAAATCTCCAGAAAACAATCCACTCCCTTGATCTCTTTTCACCACTGAGTCGCTCAATCACTGTAAAATGTTTCATTAAAGGCAAGTTTGTAGTATCAGCTGCCTGTTCATGTTTGTTGCTTACTGAAGCATGTAACAGAGACTGAGGTACAAGGAAAGAATCTTTATTGAAGGCAATTAACTCCCAATTAACAGCAGCAGACAGTGAAACAATGCATCATAAGTCATACTGCATGACATACTCAGTCTTTAAAGGCACACCAACTCTCACATATACAACACTGCTTCCCTTAAATAAAGTAATTATCCATTCAAACCATCAACTATTTACAACCAGAAAATTAGACCTTCACATTATGTTTTCTTCATGCTGTGGTTGCTATGCATCTTCCTGATGGTCTTCCTAGGTTGAATGTATTTTGAAAGTCACCCTCTCCCTCACACTGAAATGTTCTGCAGCATTGCTTTATGTGTTTACGATGTATACATTTAGGTGGTGACACAACATTTCTTGTCCCATCGACTTTCTTTAGACTGATTAATGTGTGTGACTGCATCTATTAACTGTTTATAGGCATGTGATGATAAAATCAACTAATTATTTACAGGGAAGATACAAAATACTGGAGTAACTCAGCAGGCCAGGCAGCATTTCTGGAGAGAAGGAATGGGTGCCTTTTCGGGTTGAGACCCCTCTTCAGGCTGAGAGTCAGGGGAGGGAGAAACTAGAGATGTGGAATAGTACAAAGAGCATGTAAGGTGTGCAAAGGACAGATCAAAGCAGATGCTGCTCAAGGAAATGTACAATGTTTCATTGTTGGCCGAGGAGAAGGTGACAACGAGGCATACAAACAGTAAAATTAATCAGGAGGACTGTGAAACTAGTAGGAGAGGGATATAAACTGTTATAAATTAGCCCAAACATAAATTGACAGTCTCTTTGTTAGCTCAACTACAAACTCTTCATTCATAAGCAGTAGTTTAAATATTTGAAACATTGGCTCCAGGCATTATTAATTCCAGTAAATCATGTACCCAAATAGGCAGCATGTACATCTGATACAACAGTCATTACCTTCACACATTTGTCTCCCTGACAGCTGAGAGAATGGAGGAGCTGGGCTTGTACACTCTGGAGTTTAGAAGGATGAGAGGGCATCTTATTGAAACATATAAGATTGTTAAGGGTTTTGACACGCTGGAGGCAGGAAACATGTTCCCGATGTTGGGGGAGTCTAGAACTAGGGGCCACAGTTTAAGAATAAGGAGTAAACCATTTAGAACAGAGACGAGGAAACACTTTTTCTTACAGAGAGTGGTGAGTCTGTGGAATTATCTGCCTCAGAGGGCGGTGGAGGTGGGTTCTCTGGATGCTTTCAAGAGAGAGCTAGATAGGGCTCAAAAATAGTGGAGTCAGGGGATATGGGGAGAAGGCAGGAACGGGGTACAAATTGGGGATGATCGGCCATTATCACATTGAATGGCGGTGCTGGCTCAAAGGGCCAAATGGCCTACTCCTGCACCTATTGTCTATTGTCTATTGGATAACAATGAATGTATTACATAATTCTAAATATCATCGGTTAACATCACCACTAACATTTAGCTAGTAATTGTAATCAACTCATGCAGTGGCTACAGTTATACAGCAAATTTTGGTAGGTTATTAGATATCATAAACTCCATTACAATAACCTCTACGTTATTTGTGTCTTCAAATATAGGCATTCAAACTTGTTCCAATGAAGGGCTTTGATCTGAAATGTTAATTTTGTTTCTCTTCCTGCAAGTGCAGGATTTCTTACACAGCATTCCCATCATTTTCTGTTTTATTTTGGATTTCCCGCATCTGGTTTGTAATCCCGTGCTACCTGCTGCATCGGCGACTAAACTGTCTCCCCCACCTGGTTTGCCAGGTGAGGAGGGGGCTGTGAACCCCCAGCAGGACTAAAAACAAGACCTGTCAAAGGGCGGATTAACTTCTGGCGTGCCAACGGCCATCCACACTTTAGTAGAAGTTGCGATCACTGTCGTACATAACATTGTAAGGAATGATGATAAAGCACACACACCAAAATCCTATACTTCCAGCAGCGGAAGTCTGCAGGAACTGGAGGATAGAGATTTGTGGTGCGTCTGTCACCGTTCCCGTTGGAATCGAGGATCACTGCAACATCGCCAATGTTTTCAACGATGATGAATGAATGAATAAGCATCTGCAGTTCCCTTTTTTTATCTTCATCTAAATTCAGTGATTCGTCAAAGCAATACTAGTGAAGGTATACTCAGTCCAAAACAATCTACCTGAAAAACATTGCTGGAAATATCAATAACAATATCAGCCTACACTGCAGTAACATTTTTGAAATGTATTCAGACAAAAACTCATGGCAATTCAGTGAAGGGAGCAGGAGAAGTGACCAAACAATTAAAGGGGAGCAGGAAGCATCGTTAATAACCTCAAGAAAATGTTAAGTCTACGTAAGCCTGCTTCAGTTTCCTGGGTCCAACTCAGAGAGAAGTCTCCACCCTTTCCAGGGTTAATTGCTCCACTGTTTATAATGCTCTCTGCATTATGAAATCCTCGACAGTGAACCCCATGGGCAATCACTATCAAAGTATCTGCCCACACAGTCAGTACACCTCTCCTACACTTGTCTCCCGTACTAAGTCACCCCACCCCCCACCCCCCTCCCCCAATATCATCCCATCACCCATTCCTTCTCTCCAGAGATGCTGCCTGTCCCGCCCGCTGAGTTAAAGAGTGTCCACGGTACGGTAAACTCACGGGCTACTGCGTTCTTACAACGAGTTTAAAAGTTTAAAGTTTTTACTTCAAGTGTCAATTTTTCACGAGTTAACAAGTTTCCCGAGTACCTGTACCTGCCGTTAGCGTTACGAGTTCCGACGTTCCCGCTACGTTAATTCTACATGATTACCACGAGTTTGATTTGTTTTAAACTCGGGATCACTTGTGTGTGGACTCGCACTGTGAGACACGGGTTTTATCTTTCTCCATACTGTTATTGAAATACAGACATTGCTGGCAAAGATGTGGAATAGTACACATTATTGTGTACTACTTATTGCTCACCCTAAAGTCCTAGAGAGATGGCAAGCCGACAATGTGAACCACTAGATAGACACAAAAAGCTGGAGTATCTCAACGGGACAGGCAGCATTTGTAGAGAGAAGAATTGGGTGACATTTCTGTAAAATGACTTGATTTCTACTTTTACTGATGGTTTATTATAACACTAACACACACTATGCAATAACTGTCCGTGGTCAGCACTGGAGCTAGAGCGAGAGCTGGAGGTGGGGACCTTACAATTATACGAGAGACAATGGGGAGTGGTTAGTAGTGGTGAGGTCACTATGTTAAAGGAACATGCACTGATCTACAATTTCAGAACGAGCCTCTTCTTCAGACAGACTTCGAAGAAGGGTCTCGACCCGAAACGTCACCCATTCCTCTCTCCAGAGATGCTGCCTGTCCTGCTGAGTTACTCCAGATTTTTGTGCCTATCTTCGGTTTAAACCAGCACCTGCAGTTCATTCTGACACAATGTGAACCACTCTACTCCTGATGGTTGTTTCCCTCAGTGCAGGACATAGAGCATAGAACATAGAACATAGAACAGTGCAGCACAGGGCCATAGAACTACACAGCATAGTAAGCTTTCTTTCTGTGGGTAAAAGAAGGGGGAGGCACGATGGCGCAGCGGTAGAGGTGCTGCCTAATGCCCCTGTCCCACTTAGGAAACCTGAACAGAAACCTCGGGAGACTTTGCGCCCCACCCAAGGTTTCCGTGCGGTTCCCGGAGGTTGCAGGTGGTTGCCGGAGGTTGCAGGTAGTGGAAGCAGGTAAGGAGACTGACAAAAACCTCCGGGAACTGTACGGAAACCTTGGGTGGGGCGCAAAGTCTCCAGAGGTTTCCGTTCAGGTTTCCTAAGTGGGACAGGGGCATTACAGGGCCAGAGATTCAGAATTGACCTTGACAACAGGTACTGTCTGTACGGAGTTTGTACATTCTCCCAGTGACCGTGTGGGTTTTCTCCGGGGGATGCAGTTTCCTCCCACACTCCAAAGTTGGTGAAGTGTTTTTCGTAAATTGTCCCTAGTGTGGAATAGTGCCAGCGTACGAGGTGATCGGTGGTCAGCGTGGATTCAATGGGCCAAAGGGCCTGTTTCCATGCTGTATCTCCAAAGTCGATAAAAACTCTTATATAGAAACTAAAAAGACATGTGCCAAACTTGATGCCGAGTTGCCGAATCCCTGAACTGATCACATCTGCCGATATTTCCTGCTCTTCCTTGTGCCTATCTAAAAGCCTCAAACAATAGACAATAGACAAAAAATGCAGGAGTAGGCCATTTGGCCCTTGAAGCCAGCACCGCCATTCAATGTGATCATGGCTGATCATCCGCAATCAGTACCCCGTTCCTGCCTTCCCCCCATATCCCCTGACTCCGCTATATTTAAGAGCGCTATCTTGCTCTCTCTTTAAAGTATCCAGAGAACCTGCCTCCACCGCCCTCTGAGGCAGAGAATTCCACAGACTCACAACTCTCTGTGTGAAAAAGTGTTTCCTCATCTCCATTCTAAATGGCTTACCACTTATTTTTAAACTGTGGCCCCTGGTTCTGGACTCCCCCAACATCAGGAACATGTTTCCTGCCTCTAGCGTGTCCAAATCCATAATAATCTTATATGGTTCAATAAGATCCCCTCTCATCGTTCAAAATTCCAGAGTGTACAAGCCCAGCCGCTCCGTTCTCTCAGGATATGACAATCCCGCCATCCCGGGAATTAACCTTGTGAACCTACGCTGCACTCCCTCAATAGCAAGAATGTCCTTCCTCAAATTTGGAGACCAAAACTGCACACAATACTCCAGGTGTGATCTCACAAACGCCACTATTATATCTGCCTCTACCACCATCCCCGGCAATGTGTTCCAGGTCCCCACCACTCTCTGGGTAAAAAACTTGCCCCTCACATCTCCATTAAACTTTCCCCCCCCCCCCCCCCCCCCCCCCCCTCACTTTATAGCTATGCCCTCTAGTGTGGGACATTTCCACCTTGGAGAAAAGGTTCTGACTGTCTACCCCATCTATGCCTCTCATAATTTTATATACTTCTATCGTCTTTCCTGAAACTCCGACGTACCAGAGAAAACAATCCAAGTCTACCCAACCTCTCCCTGTAGCTGAAAGCCTCCAATCCAGACAGCTATCTGGTCAGGCAGGGAGTTCCAGAATTAAGATGCAGTGAAGGAACAGCAATACATTATCATATCGGGAGAATGTGGGAGATCATCAGTGCACAGCAGTAACACTAAATTTAACAGGCAAGGCACCATGATTGGTGATCACCTGCTGTCCATAATGTCATGAAGTTATGTGATTGGAGCTGAATTAAACAACTGTAAGGCATAATACGAATAATTTAAATATAATTCTCACCTTTGTTAAGTAAAATACTGATTTTAATTGTCAGTGGTTATGAGGAGAAGGCAGGAGAATGGGGTCGAGAGGGAAGGATAGATCAGCCATGATTGAATGGCGGAATTCTGCTACTAGAACTTATGAATTTACGAACTTCGAATACTAGGTAAACTACCATAATAGTGGAAAACTGAAGAATGTAGTTCACCCCAAACCAGTCTATAGTAGATCGGGCCTGAGGTAGGTTGGTGATTCATAAGAGCATAAGTGATAAAGCAGAATTAGGCCATTCAGCCCATCAAGTTTACTCTGCCATTCAATCATGGCTGATCTATCTCTCGCTCCTAACCCCATTCTCCTGCCTTCTCCCCACAATACCTGACACCCGTACTAATCAAGGTTTGTTCCATACAAGCCTTAGCGGATTATGTGCTGCAGGATATATTCATTGGTGCAAGGAATGGAGTCAGAGCATTACGGTTGCCAGGCTTATGTTGATAACAATGCTGCATTGCAGCAACACCAAGGCATGTCTCCAAACTCATGACAGAACGGAATAAGAAGTCTTTGAAGTCAAAGAAATATAAGGACATGCTCAAATCAAAAACTCACTACAAATCCTGCATAGTTCCCTCAGAGAAATTGTTGTCTCATTGAGACCTGCAACTAATTGCTGTGGGCTCGTATACCCCTAGAGTATTGATTATATTTACAATCCTCTGTATATTTACACCAGTTAACATCATGCGGAAATGTCAATGCTAATTTTTGCTACTTTCCATTGTTCCATTTTGCAAGGAATCACAGCAATAGCTAGAGAATACATGGAATCTTTTTTCAATGTGGATTGCAGTTAAACAAGGCATGTCAGCACCAGCTAACAAACAATGTTCTTTTTCAACCAGGTGATGTTTCTCAACAGTCGCAGGTCGAGAACACTCAACCAAAATGCTTCTTCCATTCTGTTTCAAAAATCAGCCTGACATGAGTGAAGTTGGCCATAGAAGCAAAGCCTTCAATCAATGATGGATGTTCATAAGGTCACCCCTTTCCAGAATAATCACATCACGATAACGGAGCAAGATCCGACCAGCATGACTCCTGCCTGATTGTCTCCATTTAGATTGACCACGGCCTGTAGTTGTTGCCTTACATCCAAACCATTTTGTTCTTTGTTTTTTCAGAATCAGTATCACACTTTATTCGCCAAGTATGTTTTGCAACATACAAGGAATTTCATTGGCCAGGTCAGTCATACAATTAAAAGCAACAGATCGCTCAAAAACACATTTTAACATGAACATCCACCACAGTGACTCCTACACATTCCTCATTGTGATGGAAGGCGAAATAAAGTTCAAGTCCTTCCCTTAGTTCTTCCTCAGTCGTGGGCCTCGAGCCTCCATTGACGGGTCGATCTTGACTCCCGTAGCCGGCAGCTTTCGGGCCCTCCGCGTCGAGGCGAATAGCATCTTAAATAATTACAAAAAATACACAAAACAATACAACCAAATCCACCACCATAATACAAAATAAACAAATGTTCTTAAATATTATATAACTATTTCCCCATCCGTATTGAGGATACCCTCCACCCCACGTGGTGCCCAACGGTCCCGGAAATCCCCTATGGAGCACGTTGACAGCGCGTAGTTCCTTTCCAAAACAACACAGGTGCGGACATAACCCTGGAAAAGGACAGGCAGCCGGCTCGGGCAGAGTCCTCTTCCGCCCGGCGCCATGACTCGTGGATGGCCAGGAAACCGAAGAACTCGGAGAAAACTCACGCAGGTCACGTGTAGAACGTACAAACTCCATACAGACAGCACCCGTAGTCGGGATCAAAGCCGCATCTCCGGCGCTGCATTCTCTGTAAGGCAGCAAATCTCCCGCTGCGCCACTGTGACATCTGTTCTAGCACATGGTTGTCCGCAGAATCACTTGGACATTTTGAAGTGCAAATACTGCAGGCTTTGTAAATCTGAAATTAAAAAAAACAGAAAGTGCTGAAAAGAAGGTAGACACAAAAAGCTGGAGTAACTCAGCGAGTCAGACAGCATCTCTGGAGAAAAGGAATAGGTGGCTTTTCGGGTCGAGACCACTCTTCAGATTCGATGTCTCGAAGTGAAACGTCACCTATTCCTTTTCTCCAGACTTTCTGTTTGACCTGCTGGGTTACTCCAGCTTTTTGGGTCTATCTTCGGTTTAAACCAGCATCTGCAGGTCCTTCCAAAACAAGTGCTGAAAAGAATCAGGTCAAGCAGATTCCCTGAAAGGAGGAACTGGTATTTCAGCTGATGCCCTGTCATTGTAACTGGGCAAAGTTTAAATAAAGTGGCATGACTAATGTTGCAGAGAAGTGGCAGTGGTGGAGAAATTAAAGAATGGAGATAGGATCAAGTCCAAGGGGGACTGTGATGCCAATGCTGGTGGGGGGAGCTGAGAGCATGTGCTGAAGTCATGTAAACTGCAGATGATCTGGCTGCAGGAGATGTAAATAGAAATAGCTGAATGCAGGCAGATGACAAAAGACAGGAATTTTGCTGGAGCTGTGAGATGCAGACATTGCACAGTGACACATCTCGTAGAGAGGCTGCCAGAGACACTGGTTCGATCTTGACCTCAGATGCTGTGCATGTGGAGTTTGCACATTCTCTCTGTGACCGCGTGGATTTCCTTTGGATGCTCCAGTTTCCTCCCACATCCCAAAGACGTGCAGGTTGGTAGGTTTAATAGGTTTCCGTAAATTGCTTCTGGTGTATAGTGAGTGGAAGTGGGATAACTAGTGCGAATGGGTGATCGATGGGTGATCGATGGTTGGTGTGGACTCGGGGGATCTAAAGGCCTGTTTCCATGCTCTATTTTTCAAACAATTGCAGTTACTAGAATTCCGGAGTAAAAGAGATTTCTGTAAATATCCAGCAAGTTGCAGACCCGTGGTTGCTGAAATCAATGTTGACTGTGCTTAGTCAGGGTTACAAATGCTGTGTAGGTAAGACTGCTGATGCGGGTTTAAATCAAAGGTAAGGGTCTGTTCCATTTAGGCTATTTTTAAGCGACTGCCGGCGACTGTCATAGTCGTAGCACGTCGCCGAAAAACCGGCAACTGGACCCCCTTCGATAAAATTTGAAATAGAATCATTACTTTAACAACAACAAAAAAACAAAGTCAGCACCTGGCAACAACCTACGTTAATCTGGCGACAACTACGACAGCACCTACGTCAGGAGAAGTCAAGCTACACTCATTGGCGTCAAACCCACTGCCGCCGACTGCCTCCGAAAAATGATGCTTCAGGTCGAGAACCTTCTTCAGACTGTATTTCAGATTGGCTGTACTTGATTTGCATTGGGCATTGTTGGATTGGTGGAAAAAAGGGGGGGGGGGGGGTGGTGGCAGGAGAAGCAATGGGGTGTAGAGTTACAATGACAAGTCACTGGTAGCTCGAGGTAACCCTTGTGGAATGAATGATGTTGCTCTGCAAAATAACCTAAGCAATCTAAGTTTAGTTTATCTTGATACATAACAATGTACACAACATTGGAAACAAATGGGCGAATGCTTTGCAGAAAACCTCCATTGATACGATACGATACGATATGATATGATATGATAGAACTTTATTTATCCCTAGAGGGAAATTGATCTGCCAACAGTCATAAAACACAAGCTACATGAAACATGAAATTAAAGTGATGAGTGGTAAGGCATGGGGGATGTGCAAAATTGGTGATGGGGGTGGGGGGGGGGGTCAAGTCTCAGTCTCAGTCTACCCCTGGCAGAAGGAGGAGGAGATGTACAGTTTGATAGCCACAGGGAAGAAGGATCTCCTGTGGCGTTCTGTACTGCATCTTGGTGGAACCAGTCTGTTTGCGAAGGTACTCCTCAGGTTGACCAGTGTGTCATGGAGGGGTTGAGCTGTATTGCCCAGGATGCTCCGCAATTTGACGTCAGACTCTCATAGTTCGGATATTGTTGTCCTTCTGTCCTCGTTCCCAACTCTTCCAGACAGATCATCTACAATTCTTCAGCCTGGGCCATTGAGTAAAAGAGTCAGAAAGTCACGTTGCAGCTTTATTAGACTTTATACGATTGTCCACGTTTGGAGTATTGTGTGAAGTTCTGGTCACCCCATCACAGGAAGGATGTGTAGGCTTTGGTGAGGGTGCAGAAGAGATGTACCAAAATGCTCCTTGCATTAGAGGGCAATAGATACAAAGAGAGATTGGACAAATTATCTATGGAGCATCAGATGGCTGAGTGGCGACCTGATATAACTATTTGAAATTATCAGAAGCATAGATAGGGTAGACATTCAGAACATTTTCCTAAGGTGGAAATACCACACAGTTTTAAGGTTGAAGAAGATGTGCATTACAAGTTTTTGAGGTCAGGCTGGGACCTCACAATTGGCGCCTGGAACACACTGGCAAAGGTGCTGGTGAAACAGATACAATAGTAGTATTTAAGAGGTTTTTGGATGGCCATGGATCATGTCCAGGCAGAGGAGACTAGTTCAACTTGATATCATGTTCAACATGGACATTATTGACCTGCATTATTCTATGTTTTAATTATTGGGCTTAAGTGACACATTTAATTTGCGCCACAGTCTCTCTCGGCCACCATTTTATCACAGCCATTCCCTTGGCAACATCAAACGTTGATGTAGCAGAAAACCTCCATTGAGTTCAGCTTTCCAGCAACTGTAGGGTTCAGCATCTCACAGTTCAGATTTGTACTTTTTCTGCCTTCATTCATAACTCTTCCAGACAGATCATCGGCGATTTGCAGGTCAGGGCGTGTCGGTCGGCCAGGTTTTTCCTGCAACATCAAACATTCTGGTTTCAGATTTTGCTCAGTCCGAATGAAAGGTCATCATTCTGAAATGTTCACTCTGTTTTCTCCTTCCACAGACGTTGCCTAGCTGAATGAGTGTTTCCATCATTTTTGGTTTTCACAAATATAGTTTTCTTTTCAAGCAGACCCAGTCTATTTTAAGTGTGTTGACTTTAATGCAGTTCTCAAACTAAGACTCAACTAAATAAATTAATTGAATGGCAACGTCTGTGATTTATGAACAAATGTGTTGTTGTTTCTTCATATGTTAACAATTCTGTATTGTCTCGGTTACCCCTACTCCAATTCAAGCAGACTTTCTAGTGATTGCTTTGCTGACATACACCTGCTTCTGGCCTGTCCCAGTTTAATTCTGATGAATAATGTAATTCCCACTACGAAGCTTCCCTCCTTCATTTGTTCATTTCTGTCTAATCCCTTCTCTATTTCCGTAGGCAATGCGGGTTAAATAAAGAACTGGGCACTAGGAGGAGATTGCAAGGCTTCAGAGTGGAATTACTCCGTTGATCAAAGCGTCACACCGGAGACAGCTCATGTGATGAAAGAGAATTTAAATCTGGTGAGAGCAAAGTTGTTTGTTGCTTTAGGGATTTCATTCAATAACAGTCACCACAGCGAAAGATACATGGACATGTCTCTTGTAATTTGAAGCACAATTTGAAGGGGTCAGAGTTAAATACAAAATCAGGAAAATAGCTATATGACGATCAAACGGTATTGGGATACTATGAACTGTATGATATCAGCAAAATTCTGCCAATTAGCGCAGCAAGTAAATTTGTGTCCTGTACCAGATTGATAAATTATTAAAATATAATGATTTATCGGTAGTTACAGAAAAAACAGATTGAATATTGGAAAGAGGCACAAGCTCAAATACCGTCTCAACGTATACAATTATATTACACGTTCCTCTAAATAAGAGGTCCAAAAGAACAATGGTAATTTTGGGATAGAACACAGTCAACCAAAATGGGATGCAGTTGACTTACACTATCCCTAAGGGCAGCATGGTGGCTCAGCGGTAGAGTTGCTGCCTTACAGCGCCAGAGACCCAGGATCGATTCTGACTATGGGTGCTATCTGTATGGAGTTTGTACGTTCTTGCTGTCACCACGTGGGTTTTCTCCGGGTGCTCCGGTTTCCTCTCACACTCCAAAGACGTGCAGGTTTGTAGGTTAATTGGCTCTGGTACGTTGTTAAATTGTCCCTAGTGTGTGGGATAGTGTTAGTGTAACGGGGTGATCACTAGCCAGCACAGACTCGGTGGGCAAAAAGGCCTGTTTCCACGCTGTATCTCTCAAGTCCACATCCCAAATGCTTAATACATGGTGGGTGTGGTGGGCAATGCATGGTGCAGGTGTGCAGTGATGTGAGTGGAGAAGGAACGGGTGGGGGAATCGGATGAGAAAAATGGAAAGCATTGCAGTTTTACAATGTATCTTTATGAAAAGAAATAATGAGTTGATGTTACAGGACAGTAAAAATGGGTGACATCTATTTGTTAGATCTGAGATCCAAATGTGTGGTGAGAGGGAGCATCATTGTGAAGAATGTCACTATGCTCATGGATAACATTTATAACCATGTGGACTGTACATAGGACACGTCAGGAGTAAACATACCATCATAGGAAATGGAGATTGGAGTGATCTGGTAATCACAGGTGTAAAATGATGTGTAAAAATGTTTAGTTTAGAGATACAGCGCGTAAACAGGCTCTTTGTCCCACCGAGTCCATGCCGACCATTCATATGGTGCCACACATGACTATCTTGGGGCTGCCACAGCCAAAATGCAGGAAACGCCTCAGTAAAACGGCTCCCGCCTTGTGACTAGCAAGCTCCCACAAATCGCAGTGATAACATTCTCGTTTCTCTTTCGATTCATTTCGATAAAAGGGTAAGTATTGGCCAGGACACCTGGGTGAATTTCACACTCCTGCTTTGCATTCACCTGAGATGGGAAGCGTTCCTCTGCTTTTACAATTTCATCCAAACAAAGTCACCATCGACAGTGCAGCAGCCCCTCACTATTACTACAGAAGCGCAGTCTAGTCTCTTGTGCTTAGGTTTCTGAGGTGAAATTTGAACCACAGTATCCTGAACGAGAAGTGGACTCAATGGCTTTGCAGCCAACAATATTCTCTGCAAATGGATGGGATGTTTTGTCTAATATGTAATGCATGGCTCCTGGGAACATTTTACATTTTCTTCAATGGACAATTAATAACAAACCTGAAAATGTCCTTCCTTTAAGTGCAATATCAAAATTCCAAACTCCATTTTTATTATGACGGGATCTCATTACTAGATGTAACTGATGGCAATGATTGTGACCTATTAGCTGATTGAATACACCTTCTTTAATATCCAGTCACATCTTCCAACCAGAATGCCCTTGTCCCAGTTTAAATTACTTGATGATAATGGAGCTTTAAAAATATTGCTGAGTAGCTGAAGTAGAGCTTTGCACCTTGCACTGCTTGAATCTGCTAAGAAAACCATCTCCAGGGATAGCCTTACCGTACCTCTATACCCATTCAAACAGTTCACGTCCATAAATGATTTAGCAGTGCTAGGCACATCAATAGTAACACTATTAAGCACTTGAGTTAAGTGCTACAAATTTAAAGCATTATTCCATTACCTTGCAATCGTAGTGGATGTAGAACATTCAGAAGACGTTTATGATTTATCCCATTCATTTGCAAATATTGTTCTTAAAGTCCAGCATCGCACTGAGAAGCCAGTAATGTCATGTCTTGGGAAAATAGGGCAAGGCCATTGAGAACGGTTGGTATTCAAAATACATTAATGGCTTGCATTGAGTTACATCCTTTGCAATTTTACAATGGGGCATGGTAGATGATCTGATCAGATTACATTACTACAATAGCATGAAGAGTAGTAGTTGAAATCACCAAGCTAAATATTACACTGAACATGGGGAGTTATGCCTCTGTCCCACTTAGGAAACCTGAATGGAAACCTCTGGAGACTTTGCGCCCCACCCAAGGTTTCCGTGCGGTTCCCGGGGGTTGCAGGTGGTTGCCGGAGGTTGCAGGTAGTGGAAGCAGGTAGGGAGACTGACAAAAACCTCCGGGAACCGCATGGAAACCTTGGGTGGGGCGCAAAGTCTCCAGGGGTTTCCGTTCAGGCTTCCTAAGTGGGGACAGGGGCATTAGTGTGATTGTTTGCAGAATACAACAGACAATTGGTTTTGGATGGCACTGTGGCACAGCTGCTGGAGCTGATGCCTCACAGTTACAGATATCTGGGTTCAATCCTAATCTTGACTGGGCAATCTTTTATCCTTGTGGGTTCCCTCTGGGTGCTCGGGTTTCCTTCCACGTCTCAAAGTACGTGGATTGCTGGGTTAATCTGCAAATATGCTCTTCTAAAGCTTACCCCCCAGTCTAGTTCAGTCAAAAACCACTGAGTCAAGCACTGGAACAACTAATCTTTATTTTTAGAATGAACAGCAAATTCCCCAATACGATACCTAAACCACTGCAGGTTCAATCCTTGTCTCTGCCTGGCCAAGCCCTTCTGCCTCGTGCAAGCAGAAACACTCCAAAACGTCACGCAGTCCCAAACGCACTTCCAGAAGATTGACATTGATCTAAGATGGAGACACCTTTTATAGGTCTCCGAACCTTGAGGGGATGAACTACATAAGGGTGGTCTCTTTACAATCCAATCAAGCATATTAATTACATCAGTACATTATTGAGAGTTGCCCAAACTAACAACAGAGTCTCCCATACATTGTTTCTAGGAGAAGCTTCAGGAAGAAGCTAACTTAACTTGAATAATGCAACATTTGCCCTGGAACTCAAACAAACCTGGCAGGGCTTAACATTTTGGCCAATCAACAAACAGCAGGGTAACTGTCTAGCAACATTATTTACAATGTTTCCAATGCTTTTGCAGTAATCCAATCATATCAATGCAAAATTGTTTGCAGAATTTTTATACATTTTATCAATTAAGGGGAAATGTGGAGAACACCTGGACGCTTCACCATCCTGCGTGTCATTCTGAGGCTCAGACTAATCTCCCTGGTGTGGGGGTTTGGGTCCGATGGCGGTGCATCGCGGTCAGTGACTCTGGGTGGGCGGAGGGACCAGCCTGTCCCACACCTTTGCTCCATCTGGCGCTGCTGACACACAGCCCGTCACCGTGAGGGCTGCTGTGCCCATGGGAGAGTGGGGGCTGTCCCGAGGGATGCGCTCCTTCGGCCGCTTACACCTTGGTACTCGGGTTCAGAGTGCCCAGTCACCCATGGCTTGCGTGGGAAAATGACCCCCACCCTCCCGTCTCCATCGGCCAGTGATGTGATGGACGCGGGGGTCTGGACCAATCGCTGACAAGTTCCCCCGCACCACCCCCCCCCCCCCCCCCCCCCCCCCCCCCGCGGCGTCATATCCGTTCTTTGACTTTTCGGCAGTGGCCTTTCAGTGAGTTTGCTTTTAGGGGTCACGCCCTTTCAGTTAGTTTGCTTTTAGGCGCCCCACCCTTTTGGTTAGTTGGCGTTTCGGCTTTGTACGTTTTCGGTTATTTGCCGGTTCGGCTTTGCTTCCATTCAGTTATTTGGCTTCCACTTCTTTGCTTTGGCTTCTTGTCCTTCGACGCCACGTCCGGGTACTGGTGAGGATGTATGGTAATTTCAATGCAGAGAAAGCATGGCATTGTTCAGAAAGATTGTCTTTTGTATGAGATATTAACCCAGATGCTCTATTTGCAGAAGTGCTCCAAACAACAATTATTCTCCAGCATCACTAGAAGCAAATTACATGATCACTTATCTCACTCCCATTTCTTGAAAAATACCACCCTCTAAGATTGGCAGCAATGTTTACATGGTTCACCACAGGGCCAACAGGAACAGTGTAATGGCTGTAAACTCCCTCTTCTTCTTAGGCCCCCTTAGGTCGTGGCTGGCCATGGGTGTCTCCAGGGTGCTATTCCCTATAAGGAGGACTTTATTTAACATGAGGAGGCTGGTGCACAGACAGCCACCCCACGGTCCTTGACAGATCTGGGTCAGGATCCAGTGGCATGGAGTCCAAGACGACCGGAGACCCTTTTCTGCTGCAGCCTTCATCCGCCTTCCCAGCCGTTGTGATGCACAACTAAATTCAGCCATCGTCCTCTGCCTGTTCCACCGTTGAGGTCTTGGTTGGATTGCTCTTCGTCAGAGACCTCCCCCTCGACCTTACCGCCATGGGTGGCCAGGAGCATAGCTCCAGACAGTATCACTCTCAGGATCTCAGGTCCACACAAGCTTCTCCACCACAACAAGGTGACAATCCACGGAGAAAGCCCAGGAACATCCTAAAGTCATGAATATTGTTATATAAATTTGAATTAATCCTTGATTATAAACCATGCATGTGTAAGTGTGGGAAATTTATGAATGATGTATGCACATATGCATAGTGTGACTGGAGAGGAGAGAACAGATTAAATAAACTGAAGGTGTTTTAGTATTTTTCTACATATCTTTGTGATTCATTATGTTCCTGACACTGAATAAAGTTAGAATAATATCCCTCACATAAAGCATACAATATTGTTGCTTCAAAACAGAATGAGCTTATGTGTAGGAAGGAATTGCAGATGCTGGTTTAAACCAAAGATGGACACAAAATGCTGGAGTAACTCAGTGGGACAGGCAGCATATCCGGAGAGAAGGAATGGGTGACATTTCAGGGCAGGACAGTCTAAAGAAGGGTCTCGACCCGAAACATCACCCAGAATGAGCTTAGTTCTGTGGGTTAGATGGAAACAAAATTGAACAGATTTTGTTGAGTAAAAGAACAAATGAGTAATTGGATGAGAGCATAATGCTTACAGATTTAAGAGAGATTAAAGAGGTTAGAACAATTAAGAGTCTTGAAGAAGGGTCTCAACCCGAAACGTCACCCATTCCTTCTCTCCAGAGATGCTGCCTCTCCCACTGAGTTCCGCCAGCTTTTTGTGTCTATCTTAAACTAAACTAAACTTTAAACCTGCATTAGTCTTTCCAGGTGAGGCAGAGGTTCACCTGCACCTCCTCCAACCTCATCTACTGCATCCGCTGTTCCAGGTGTCAACTTCTCTACATCGGTGAGAGCAAGTGCAGGCTTGGCGATCGCTTCGCACAACACCTCCGCTCAGTTCGCACTAACCAACCTAATCTCACGGTGGCACAGCACATCAACTCCCCTTCCCATTCTGAATCTGACCTTTCTGTCCTGGGCCTCCTCCATTGCCAGAATGAGGCCCAGCACAAATTGGAGGAACAGCAGCTCGTATTTCGCTTGGGTAGTTTACAACCCAGCGGTATGAATATTGACTTCTCTAATTTAAGATAGTCGTTGCTTTCTCCCTCCTTGCCCTTCTCCTTCCCAGCTTCCCACAAGCCTGTCTCCAGCTCTTCCTTGCTTTTTCCTGCTCCCCCACCCCCCCGACATCAGTCTGAAGAAGAGTCTCGACCCGCAACGTCACCTATTTCTTCTCTCCATAGATGCTGCCTCACCCGCTGAGTTCCTCCAGCATTTTTGTCTACCGTTAAACCAGCATCTGCCGTTCCTTCCTACACAAGTGTCTTCTCAAGCAGGTGATGGTGGTGTGAATGATACCTCAAGGAAGAAAGACAAAGACGGACTGAAATGAAGGGATCAGGTGGCAGACAGAGGTTTTACCAGAGTAGGAATCTGTCCTCACCCACACAGTGAACAAAAAAATGAAGCATTGCATTAACACTATACTGACAAAATAGATACATGTCTGGTCTATATATTAGCCTGGGAATGGAAGATGAGTAAATTGCCTTGTGCCAAGTGCATAAGATTGGAGCAGATTAGGCTGAACTGGTTCAAGAGGGAAATTAGTCCAATACTATCCTTATGCTGCTATTCCACAAACACATCCTTATTGAATTTTTGCTGGGAAAGTATCCAACCAGATTCAATAGTTCAATAGTTACTTTATTGTTGCATGTATCTAGATACAGTGAAATGCTTTGTTTTGCACACAATGCAGTGAAATTATACTATAAACAGAGTACAACCATAAACAGGTAACAAAGGGCAATAACTGTAAGTGAAACAAAGTAGATTCTTCTGAGGCAGTGCACAAGAGTTGCCACATTTCTGGTGTCATCTTGTATTTTTGAAGTATCAAGACCTTAAATTTATATTTGTCTGTGCAATTATGAAGCTAACTCTGGGAAGTGTGCTATCTTGCAAACAAGCTCATCAGTACGTTTTACGTGGAAATCTTGCCTTAAAAATGCTTTGTGTGTGTCGTGCATAAGACAAGTGTGTTGATATTTCTGCTAGAACACACATCCTATTTACTCCTCTTCATTTTCTGTTGTAAGTGATAACATAAGGTGCCATGGAGGCTTTTGTAACAACAACAGGCTTTTGACAGAAATGACAGTGGCAAATGTAGTATTCTTTAAAAAAAAAAGCAGTATTGACTGTCTGCTGTTCAAGCGATTAAACTAAAGGCCCTGTCCCACGATGCGAATTTACCCAAGAGCTCTCCCGAGTTTAAAAAATAATCAAACTCGTGGTAAGTACATAGAATGTACGTAGCGGGTACGTCGGAGCTCGTGGATGTCTTGTAGCGGCTCGTAATGCTAACGGCAGGTAGTCGGGAAACACGGAAACTCGTGAAGTTTTTTCAATAGTGTGAAAAATTTCCAAGAGTAAAAAATTACTCGTGATGAAATACCACGAGTTTTTTTATTTTTTTAAAAAGCCATGTCCCACTGTACGAGTTCATTCAAGAGTTCTCCCGAGTTTGCACTGATTCGAACTCGGAGATTTATGGTAATGGTCGCTGGTAGGTATTCGGGGCACTCGTGGAGATTTTTCAACATGTTGAAAAATCTTCACGAGTCTTCCCGAGCTTACCACGTTTCCCGAGCACCTGCCGTTAGCGTTACGAGCAGCTAAGATACGTCCCCGAGCTCCGACGTACCCGCTACATACATTCTATATCCTTCCACGAGTTTGATTTTTTTTTTTAAACTCGGGAGAGCTCTTGAATGAACTCGTACAGTGGGACAGGGCAATAACTCGGTAGAGCTCTTGGGTAAACTCGCATCGTGGGACAGGGGCTTAAGTTGTCTTTTGCTCTTGTGATAGGTTTTCTGTTTTTAAAAGATTAATGGCTGCATTTGATGTAAACAGAGTTGGTGAGTGAGCTTGTGGTTTGCTTTCAGAATGTTTGTGTTGGTTGTATGTTAGGTCATAAGGTCATAAAGAATTAGGCCATTTGGCCCATCAAGTCTACTCCGCCATTCAATCATGGCTCATCTATCTCCCCCTCCTAACCCCATTCTCCTGCCTTCTTCCCATAACTTCTGACACTGGCACTAATCAAGAATCTATCTATTTGTGCCTTAACAATATCCACTGGCTTGGCCTCCACAGCCTTCTGTGTCAAGGAATTCCACAGATTCACCACCCTCTGCCTAAATTTCTTCTTCCTAAAAATACGTCCTTGAATTCTGAGGCTATAACCTCTAGTCCTGGACTCTCCCACTAGTGGAACATCCTCTCCACATCCACTCTATCCAAGCCTTTCACTATTTTGTATGTTTCAATGAGGTCCCCCCTTTTCTTCTAAACTCCAGCGAGTACAGGCCCAGTGCCGACAAACGCTCATCATAGGTTAACCTACTGATTCCTAGGATCATTCTTGTAAACCTCCTCTGGACCATCTCCAGAGCCAGCACACCCCTCCACAGATAAACTGCCCAATGCTAGATGGACATTTTAATGAGAGCAAAATCTACATCTCCCATTGCAAGCCCATTGCTAGCGCTTGTATCTTGAGATATCTGTTGAGCCATCAACTACATCAATTGCGTACAGACCGAGTCAGAACCGACCAGCGATCCCTGCACGCTAACACTACCCTACACACACTGGGGACAATTTTACATTTATACCAAGCCAATTAACCCACACACCCGTATGTCTTTGGAGTGTAGGAGGAAACCAAATCTTGGAGAAAACCCATGCAGGTGACAGGGAGAAGATACAAACTCCGTACAGACTGCACCTGTAGTCAGGATCAAGCCCGGGTCGCTGGTGCTGTTAGGTGGTAGCTCTACTGCTACGTCAATGTGCTGCCCTTCATTTCCTGAAGAGTCACTCGCTTCATGGGGTGGGAGATTGCAGCCTTCACGTGTTCCGCCCTATTTCGACCAATGCAATCAACCCGGCGTGCACAATCAAATAAGATCAAATAGAACAAGTTGTCCTACAACTTTTAGGCTGTGCATTCCATACGCAAGAAGAAGAAGACTTGCTTCATAAAGTTTTGATTTTGTATGTGCTTGGACTATAGATGTCCTTATTGGGGATCTCCTATTGAAGTTGCTTCTGGATATCTGTGCTTGGACCTTAGTGTGATTTAGCATCACTGGTCATTCATTCATGCTTGGATCTTGCATCTTCTAATCACTGGATAAATCTGCTAAGATCCATGAGAGTGAATGGAGGGCAATGCTTACGCTTTTCGACTAACATGCCAAAATTTCACTTAATGAGAGAGTCTCTCACAAGAGACTATAGGTGCAGGAAGCTTAAGCAAAAAACAAAGTGTTGGAAGAACTCAACAGGTCAGGCAGCATCTGCGGAAGGAACGAGACAGATGACATTTTGGATCAGAATTTCTTCAGATTTTTCTTCTTATCGAGTCCACTCATAAGATTAGTTGTTCAGCCAGAGCTGAACACACTTCTCGGCATCTGCATACAATGGTGTCTGTCTTGTTGCTTCTTGTGCTTCTTGTACGTGGTGGTGGAGAGATTGGTGGAAACAGGGCCGCAACGTGAAAGCTCTTTCCTTCACTCCTTCTTCAGATTGAAGTGGTGTCCTGACCCAAAACGCTGCGTGTCCACTTCCCTCCACAGATTCTGCTTGACCTGATGAGCTCTTTCAGTACTTTGTTTTTTACCTTAAGCAAGAAAAGCAAGTTCAGATCTCACCATGATATTTTGGGGAAATTTAAGAATAACTTATTGAGTAAATCTGGGGTTTAAAATAATCATGCAACTGCAGGAACTAACAGGCAGGAATAAATATCTTCTTCAGTTGGTCTCAACTATAAGGGACTTACGCCTGTTTTTTGAAATGCACATATCAGACAATAGACAATAGGTGCAGGAGTAGGCCATTTGGCCCTTCGAGCCAGCACCGCCATTCAATGTGATCATGGCTGATCATCCTCAATCAGTACCCCGTTCCTTTCTTCTCCCCATATCCCCTGACTCTGCTATTTTTAAGAGCCCTATCTCTCTTCTTAAAGCATCCAGAGAACCTGCCTCCACCGCCCTCTGAGGCAGAGAATTCCACAGACTCATCACTTTCTGTGAACCTATGCTGCACTCCCTCAATAGCAAGAATGTCCTTCCTCAAATTAGGGGACCAAAACTGCACACAATACTCCAGGTGTGGTCTCACTAGGGCTCTGTACAACTGCAGAAGAACCTCTTTGCTCCTATATTCGATTCCTCTTGTTATGAATGCCAACATGCCATTCGCTTTCTTCACTGCCTGCTGTACCTGCATGCTTACTTTCATAGACTGATGTACAAGGACGCCCAGATCCCATTGTACTTTCCCTTTTCCCAACTTGACGCCATTTAGATAGTAATCTGCCTTTGTGTTTTTGCTACCAAAGTGGATAACCTCACATTTATCCACATTAAACTTCATCTGCCATGCATCGGCCCACTCCACCAACCTGTCCAAGTCACCCTGCATTCTCATAGCAGGTGCTAATATCATGGAGAGAGAGTAAATGCTGGTCAGTGATATGACCCTTGTCATTGTATGAAATATATGGTGTAAGTGAGCTTCATGTCATTCATTTCATTAATAAAATAATATATCCTCTGCCTGACTATCCCGCTGGATTTGGTAATTCAATAATAAATACTTGCATGAGGACATCACAATATATTTCTAAGAATGAAAAACGTTCTTCTATTTTGTGAATGTTTTCAATTTCAAGTCCTGCACTTTCATTTCTCATTGCAAGCAGGTTTTTTCTGGAGTACCTACACGATTCTCTGCTTGAAGAGAGACACAAGATGCCGGAGCAACTCAGCGCGACAAGCAGCATCTCTGGATTGAAGGAATGGGTGCCGTTTAGGGTCAAGACCTTTCTTCAGTCTGAACAAGGGTCTTGACCCGAAACATCACCCATTCCTTCTATCCAGAGATGCTATTGTGCTGTAGCAAGCAAGAATTTCATTGCCCTATCTGGGATACATGACATTAAAACACTCTTGACTGCTGCCTGTCCCGCTGAGTTACTCCAGCATTTTGTGTCTATCTTCTGTGTAATCTGCAGTTCCTTCCTGCACATCTGCAGTTCCTTCCTACACATTAACTATCATTCCAGCTTGGGGTGGGATGGCTGGTTAAAACGTAATTATTGTGATGCAAATAGACTTTTTTTCAACTATTCCAAAATTCAAAGAGCAAAGATGAATTTCAAATACCTTTTCATTTCACACTAAGGTTCAAAATGATGCTTGCCCATAAAAATGGAGAACTAGATCAAAGATACACCTCCACAGGGTGCATGTATTTAAATTTAATTTCAAAACCTAGATACCTGTTTCAATATCTTTGAAAAGCATTGAATCGGGTGGTTGTTGACAGAAAACGGCAGAAATCAATGAGCATTTATACTAAGTCTTTGTTGGACAAATTTGCTGCCATTAGCTGTTGCATTCATCAACTGGTTGGATGTATTTATACGGAGTTCGACATTCACACGTACCATTTACAAAATGTAAATTTACTTATGCTGAGATCATCTTTAAACCTTTTATAAGCAACATCACAAAATTAATAATATTTTAAAAAATAAGATATATTCACATCATCATATCTGCAACTTTATTTATGTATATCATGTATATGCTCATTATAATTTGGTAAAAACTTGATTTTTATTGGAAATGATGTGAAGGAGATTGCTGCAATTTCTGATGCTAATGTCCTGCCAGCAGAAGCATGAAGGGCCTGTCCCACTTAGGTGACTCTTTAGGCGACTGCCAGGGACTAGTTTTAATGGAATTCCCCTACAACATCTGGCGACAACCTACGACAACACCTACGACAACTAACGACAGCAAAAATTGTCGGTACTGTCGCCGAAAAAAATGTCAACATGTTGAAAATTTTGCGGCAATCGCTTGTAATCGCCCAAATATTCGTCTGTGGAATAGGTCAATAGTCAATAGTCAATAGTCAATTTAATTGTCATTTGGACCCCTGGAGGTCCAAACGAAATGCCGTTTCTGCAGCCATACATTACAAACAAATAGACCCCAGACACAACATAATTTACATTTTACATAAACATCCATCACATTGCTGTGATGGAAGGCCAAAAAAAACTTATCTCTCCACTGCACTCTCCCCCCCCCCCCCCCCGATGTCAGAGTCAAAGTCAAAGCCCCCGGCTGGCGATGGCGATTGTCCCGCGGCCATTAAAGCCACGCCGGGTGGTGCGAGGTCGCACACCGGGTCTTGATGTTAGAGCCCCCGGCGTGCGCTCGCAGAGTCCCGCGGCCATTCCAAGCCACGCGGGGCAGTGATGTCAGGCCCCGCTCCAGGAGCTCTTCGACCCCGCAACTCGGGCGGGAGAAGTCGCCATTGCAGGAGCCCTGAAAAGCGGTCTCCCTCCAGGGACCCGCGGGCTCCCGGTGCCGCCGTCCGCCAGACCCGCAGTTGCAGCCTCCGCATCAGCAGCAGCAGCAGCAGCAGCAGCAGCAGCAGCGCTCCACCACCACTCCACCCGCTCCGGTCTCGGCCAGCTCCGCGACGGTGAGGTGAGTCGGCACCAGAGTCCCCGGCTTCTTCTGTTGGAGGCCGCTCCTCGTTGCAGCCCCAACGACAACGGAGACCCGACAAGAAAAGGTCAGGTCTCCAGTGCAGGGAGAGATTTAAAAGTTTCCCCCTCCCTCCCACCCCACCCCCACCCCCACCCCCACCCCCACACACACACACCCCAACAAAAAATAACAAAAAACTACATATAAACATAGACAAAAAATAATAAAAACGCGGACAATAGGCCCTTGAAGCTTACACTTTACACAATGTGCTTCAAGTCAGCACTGAGTCTGAAAAAGACGTTAAAAGGAAGCAGATTTTTCCCATCCACAGAGACTGTTGCTTTCTTAACTCTTCTCTGTGAAAAGTTGATTAACCCACTCTAAATGTTGCACATTTCTGCAATGCTTCAGTTACATTTGTTGATATCGTTTCTCCTTCATAGTTCCATTGATTAAAAAAAAACATGTTTGATTGTTCTGCACGATAAAAAGATAAGCTAATTTAATATTTTGTCTTCTTGAGGAAGTGGCACCTTAAGGTGAGCCGATCATTAATCCGGTACAAATAAGGTAATTGTTTTTCCTGTGGGGCAGGTAGCTGAAGAGAGACAAATAATGGGAGTGGAGAACATGATTCATTTACAGGAACTGTTGCAAAACCATGGAGAGAAGCTATTCTCGGAGGGCACATTACATTGCAACTGTGTGGTCAATGTAAAGCAATTTTGCTTTGTGCTGAGGCTGCAGTTAGCACATAAATGTAGCCTGAACTCATACAGGACTTAACCTGACTGATGGATAAAATGGAGGAGGAAGTCTTGCTCTGCATTGCTTCTGACTTGATAAGGGCAGTGAGAGATGGTTCCAGGGTGCACAGTTAGATCTTAACTACCCATTTACAAAAATATAGTGAAAGGTTGAATCAATATTAAGCTTTACTTTAGACTTTTAGACTTTAAATTTAGAGATATGGTGTGGAAGCAGGTCCTTCAACCCACCGAGTCTGTGACGACCAGCGATCACTCTGTACACTAATGCTATCCCTACACACTAGGGACAAAGTTACAATATTAACGAAGCCTATTAATCTACAAATCGGTACATCATTGGAGTGTGGGAGCAAACCGGAGCAGCCGGAGAAAACACACGTGGTCACAGGGAGAACACACAAACTCCATATAGATCGCACCTGGAGTCAGAATCAAACCTGGGTCTCCACTGTGATGCCGTAAGCATTTGTAAGGGATGCTAAAATACACAAATGGTGCCTTCAATGTATAATCAAGCGTCAAGAGAGAGAGTCAAGAGTCAATTTAATTGTCATTTGGACCCCTGGAGGTCCAAACGAAATGCCGTTTCTGCAGCCATACATTACACACAAATAGACCCAAGACACAACATAATTACATTTTACATAAACATCCATCACATCGCTGTGATGGAAGGCCAAAAAAACTTATCTCTCCACTGCACTCTCCCCCCCCCCCCGATGTCAGAGTCAAAGTCAAAGCCCCCGGCTGGCGATGGCGATTGTCCCGCGGCCATTGAAGCCACGCCGGGTGGTGCGAGGTCGCACACCGGGTCTTGGTGTTGGGGCCCCCGGTGTGCGCTCGCAAAGTCCCGCGGCCATTCCAGCCGCGCGGGGCAGTGATGTAGGCCCCGCTCCAGGAGCTCTTCAACCCCGCAACACGGGCGGGAGAATTCGCCGTTGCAGGAGCCCCGAAAAGCGGTCTCCCTCCAGGGATCCGCGGGCTCCCGGTGCCGCCGTCCGCAGACCCGCAGTAGCAGCCTCCGACTCAGCAGCAGCAGCGGCATCGGCAGCAGCAGCAGCAGCAGCAGCAGCGGCAGCAGCAGCAGCAGCGCTCCTCCACCGCTCCACCCGCTCCGGTCTCGGCCAGCTCCGCGACGGCAACGGTGAGTCGGCACCATTCTATAATCAGTATAGAAACAGCATAATTCTAGTACTTCACACCCTGTTTAACTCACTACTCATATTTATTTAGAAGCAGACAGAAAATACAGAAAGTAAACATTGAAAACACAGCGGGTCTGGCAACATCTCTGGTGGAAATTGATAGGTGGCATTTCAGGTCGGGACCTTCAGTTGGATTGTAGTAAAGAGAGTAGGGAAAAACAGGAGGCGAGAACAAAACAGGACAAATGTGGGCCAGCAACAGATGTCTGGGAAGGAGGTTCCCTGATAAGCCAATTATTGCCTCGAGACAATTTTGTGCCACACGAGGGATACAGAGTTGCAAACTGTGGAATTGGGTAATGCATTTTAATGGGGTGTAAAGGAGAGAAGAGGGCGGGGGGGGATGGTGTTTGTAGAAGTTATCTAAAATTGTGGAATTCAATATTCATACCACTGGGGTGTAAACTAACCAAGCAAAATATGAGGTGCTGTTCCTCCAATTTGCGCTGGGCCTGACTCTGGCAGTGGAGGTGGCCCAGGACAGAAAGGTCAGTGTGGGAATGGGAAGGGAAACTAAAGTGATTAATAATCAGGAGATCCAGTAGGCCTAGGCAGACCGAGTGCAGGTATCTAGCGAAACGGTCTGCAAGTCAACGTTTGGTCTTGATAATGGACAAGAGGCCACATCAGGAACACTGGATGCAGTGGATGAGATTAGAGGAGATGCATGTGAACCTCTGTCTCACCTGGAAGGACTGTTGGAGTCCCTGGATGGAGTCGATGGAGAAGGTATAGGGACAGCTGTTACATCTTCTGGGATTGCAGGGGAAAGTACCTGGGGAGGGGGTGGTTTTTGGTGGGAAGGGATGAGGGAATCAAGGAGTTGCGGAGGGAGCGATCTCTGTGGAAGGCGAAAAGGGGTGGGGATGGGAAGACGTGACTGGTGGTGGGATCACGTTGGAGGTGATGGAAATGTCGGAGGATGATGTGTTGGATGCAGAGGATGGTGGGGTGAAAGATGAACAAGAAATGACCAGTCTAAAACATTTAAGTCATAATGCAGCTTGTTGAGGCTGAACACATTTAGAAAAGGTTCAAAATTGATATATGTTTGACCAACGTGAACAAAGATAATGCAGGAAAGGAAATAAATAGTTTCATTATAAAGGACTACCTGTCAGGAAACATGAGTACATTTTTAACTCTATGGACCCAATGCTTTCTGTTGCATGAAAGTGATTGATGGTACCTCTGAGACATGCTGTAATAGCTAACTTGAAATGCTGGGATTTATAGGAAAAAATATTAACCTCAAACAAAGCCCAATCTAGTGAATTAAAAGGCAGAGGTTTAAGAGCATAATCCTATGATCATTGCCAAATCCTCAAGTATTTATGCAGAAGACATAACGACTTCACCTTAAAATGTATTCTATTGTGCTGTTCTAATTTGAACCTGATTACAATGTCATACTAATATTGTAATTGTAGTTGTGATTAATTTATTAGCCAAATATGTAAAAACATACAAATAATTTGATTTGCCATACAGTCATACCAAAAAAGCAACAAGACACACAACTACATACAAATTAACATAAACATCCACCACAGCGCACTGTGATGGAAGGCAATAACGTATTATCTTCTTCCCTCCTTTTCTCCTGTGTTGGGACAGTCGAACCATCCGCGTCGGGGTGATTGAAGCTTCAACAGTCGGTGATTGAAGCACCCGCGCCGGGCGGTCGAAGCTCCCGTGGTTGGAGCTCCCGAAGTTGATATCTGACAGATTAGTGGAAATGTGTCATGGAACCCAGAATTTAACAGATACTGTAAATCATTCTAGTTAAGTATATGCATTTACTGTCATAACCTCAGGATGTCCTTGAGAAAATGAAAGTAACATGGATAGTGATGTCTTCTCTACTGGATTTAGATCGCATCATAAGGTCATAAGGTCATAGGTGATAGAAGTGGAATTAGGCCATTCGGCCCATCAAATCTACTCCACCATTCAATCGTGGCTGATCTCTCTCTCCCTCCTAACCCCATTCTCCTACCTTCTCCCCATAACCTCTGACACCTGTACTAATCAAGAATCTATCTATCACTGCCTTGAAAATATCCACTGACTCGGCCTTCTGTGGCAAAGAATTCCACAGATTCACCACCCTCTGACTAAATAATTTTCACCTCATCTCCTTCTTAAAAGAACGTCATCTCCCAAAAAGTGTATTCAACGCAGAGCACAATACTTATACTTATGTTAACTCCTCACAGAGACCTGATATTGGTGATATCGATACAGACACAAAGTGCCCACATTCCATGAACTATGATAGTTAGAATTTCTCCCTTATCTGAATTACTAGTAAAACACAAAGTACTTGTGCCATAACACCAGGATAAGCTCTCACCAAAAAAAAATATTTTAACAACATATTTATGTGGGGTCAAAAACATATTTGGGACTTGTGCTAGTGTTCTTACTGGGCTAACAACATTCCTGGTAAGAAGCTGAGACAAAGGAACTATTTAATCAAATATTGTAGGAAGGAACTGCAGATGCTGGATTAAACCGAAGATAGACACAAAATGCTGGAGTAATTCAGCGGGAAAGGCAGCATCTCTGGAGAGAAGGAAGTAAAGAGGTTCTTCTGCAGTTGTATAGGGCTCTGGTAAGACCACATCTGGAGTATTGTGGACAGTTTTGGTCTCCAAATTTGAGGAAGGACATCCTTGTGATTGAGGCAGTGCAGCGTAGGTTCACGAGATTGATCCCTGGGATGGCGGGACTCGAAATATGAGGAAAGATTGAAAAGACTAGGCTTGTATTCACTGGAGTTTAGAAGGATGAGGGGGATCTTATAGAAACATATAAAATTATAAAAGGACTGGACAAGCTAGATGCAAGAAAAATGTCCCCAATGTTGGACGAGTCCAGAACCAAGGGCCACAGTCTTAGAATAAAGGGGAGGTCATTTAACACTGAGATGAAAATAAACATTTTCATCTGGAGAGTTGTGAATTTATAGAATCCCTCCCTCAGAGGGCAGTGGAGGCCAAGTCACTGGATGAATTTAAGAGGGAGTTAAATGGAGCTCTAGGGGCTAGTGGAGTCAAAGGATATGGGGAGAGGCAGGCACGGGTTATTGATTGGGGATGACCAGCCATGATTACAATGAATGCGGTGCTGGCTCGAAGGGCCGAATGGCCTCCTCCTGCACCTATTTTCTATGTTTCTATGTTTCCAAGGAATGGGTGATGTTCCGGTCTCGACCCGAACGTCACCCATTCCTTCTATCCAGAGATGCTACCTGTCCCGCTGAATTACTCCAGCATTTTCTGTCTATTTAAATCAAATACCCTGTTGCAGATTCATAATTATAAATGGCTGATTCCTGGACGGAATTAACATTTTTCAATTGAGTCCAAGCAAGACAAAGGAGATTTTCTTCCCTTGTACACTCGTGTAAGATTATAGAAACGTATCTTTTGTGTAAATGCCACAGATTGAGTTCTCCTAAACTGAATGTGTAGGAAGGCACTGCAGATGCTGTTTATAGTGAAGATTCTCGGTGTAAATCAGCATCTGCAGTTTCTTCCTAAACATTTTACCCTGGCAGCCATGTTACCCTGTCACATTGTGCGATACTCCGTCATAATATCCTCCTGTCTGGCAGAGTAATGCAGCATTGAACCAATGCTTGTGGCTAATGGATGGTGGGCAGATGCAGGGCCACGACCTAGAGTAACTCACGCTGAGAACATGGTGCTCACAGACACTGGAGCAGCTGCTGCTGAGTCTGTCGTCACTGATGGACCGGTTGATGGAAGATGAAGGGACGCTCATAAATGATTCCCCCCATCCCCATCCATCTCTGCATCACGGGCTGCAGATGGTGTTCGTGGGTGGTCCTCCATTTCTTACCTCCTTGCAACACAATCCCCAGCTTGTCCCTTACTCTGGTCACGTGACCAAGCACCGCAGTCTAGCCAGGCAGGAGAGCTGGAAGAGTTCCGTTTAAGCTAGACACAAAGTGCTGGAGTAACTCAGCGGGACAGGCAGCATCTATGGAGAGAAGGAGTGGGTGATGTTTTGGGTCGAGACCCTTCTTCAGACTGGTTAGGAAAAAGGGGAAATGAGCGAAATAGATGGTGATGTGGAGAGATAAAGAACAATGAATGAAAGATATGCAAAAAAGTAACGATGATAAAAGAAACATGCTGTTTGTAGGGTGAAAATGAGAAGCTAGTGTGATGGTGGGGGAGGGAATGCCGGGGCTACCTGAAGTGAGAGAAATCAAAATTCATACTGTTATACCAATAATCATTATTTCGACCCAAAAAGGTCACCCATTCCTTCTCTCCAGAGATGCTGCCTGTCCCGCTGAGTTACTCCAGCTTTTTGTATCGATCTTCGGTTTAAACCAGCATCTGCAGTTCCTTCCTACACATTTAGTTAGCTTTGTTGAGTTTATTGTCACATGTACCAAGGTAACAATGAAAAGCTTTGCTGCGGTAGGTAGTTAGAGGCTTTCTCCCTGGCTGGAAATATCAAATTCTAGAAGGCATAGCTTTAAGGTGCGAGCGGAGTGTTCAATGGAGATTTACAGAGGTTTTAACAAGGATGTTGCCAGGACTCAAGGGCCTTAGTTATGCGGAGAGGTTGAGCAGGCTAGCACTTTATTCCTTGGAGTGAAGGAGGATGATACAGTAGGTGGTCTTATAGAGTTGTATATAATCATGAGAGGAATAGATAGGGTGAATATGCAGTCTTTTACCCAGAGTCAGGGAATCAAGTACCAGAGGACATGGGTTTAAGGTGAAGGGGGAAAGATGACCCGCTGAGTTACTCCAGCACTGTGTCATTTCAGCTAACAAATCCATTATTTCAATGCATCACTAGTCAATTCTATGCATGTCGGGCAACATCATGGTTTTCAAGGTTGCAAGGTTTCTAGGTTTCAAGGTCAGTTTATTGTCAGTAAGGTACAGTGAAATTTGAATTACCATACAGCCACACTAAGTAAAGAAGCAACAAGACACACAACTACATAAAATTTAATATAAACATCCACCACAGCGGATTCCCCATGTTCCTCACGGTGTTGGAAGGCAATAAAGTCAAATCTTCTTCCTGTTTATTCTCCCGCGGTCAGAGCAGTTGAACCATCCATGGTCGGGGTGATCGAGTCCCCTGCAGCTAGCAATCAAATCCCCCGCGTCGGGGCGGTCGAAGCACTAGCGGCTTGTTACCGAAGTCGGTCTATGACCAGAGACCACAAGCTCCACGATGTTAAAGTCTGCAGGCACCCACGGTTGGAGTTCAAAGGTCGATCCCTGGCAAAGGGATTGCGGGCTTTGCAATGCTATGTCCCACAGGCTCCCACGGTGGAGCTCCCGAAGTCGGTCTTCAGCAAAGGGGCCAACGCCCCGATGTTAGGCTGCAGTGCGGACGGAGACACGATATGGAAAGAAATCGCATCTCCTTCAAGGTAAGAGATTAGAAAAAAATTCCCCTAACCTACCCACCTCCCACAAAAAACAAGCTAAAGAATACTAAAAACATACATTTAACACATACAAACAAACAACAAAAGAAGGAAGGGACAGGCAGACTGTTGGCGAGGCAGCCATTGATGGTACCTCCCGGTGGATTGTACATATGCTGATTCCATGCATGTAAACTGCGTTTAAGTTTCTATGATTCTGCCTCAAGTAACATTTTCATTGTACCCCTTATTTTAGTTTAATTTACTGTCATGTGTACTGAGGTACAGTGAAAAGCTTTGGTTGCATGCTAACCAGTCAGCAGAAAGACAATACATGATTACAATCGAGACATTTACAGTGTATAGATACATGATAGAGAATAATGTTTAGAGCAGGGAAAAGCCAGTAAAGTCCCATCAAGGAAAGTCCACGGGTCACCAATGGTAGATTGTAGTTCACGACCGCCCTCTAGTTGTGGTAGGATGATTCAGTTTCCTGATAACAGCCGGGAAGAAACTGTCCCTGAATCTGTAGTTGCGCGTTTAAACACTTCTATACCTTTTGCCTGATGGGAGAGGGGAGAAGAGGGAGTGGCCAGGTTGCGACTCGTCCTTGATTATGCTGCTGGCTTTATCATGGCAGCGTGAGGTATAAGTGGTGTCAATTGAAGGAGATCACTTTGTGTGGTGCTCTAGGCAGCGTTCACAATTCAATGCAATTTCTTGCGGTCTTAGGTAGAGTTGTTCCCAAACCAAGAGTGTGATGCATCCTGATAAAATACTTTCTACGGCGCATTTGTAGAAATTGGTGAGAGTTGTAAGGGACATGCTGAATTTCCTAAGCCTTCCAAGGAAGTAGAAGGTGTTGATGTGCTTTCTTGGTCGTTGCTTCAATATGGGTGGTCCAGGAGAAGGTGTTGGTGATATTGACTCCCTAGGAATTTGAAGTTTTCAACCATCTCTACTTTGGCACCATAAATCGAGAGGTGATCTTATTGAAACATAAGATTATTAAGTGTTTGGACACGCTAGAAGCAGGAAACATGTTTCCTATGTTGGGAGAGTCCAGAGCCAGGGGCCACAGTTTAAGAATAAGGGGTAAGCCATTTAGAACGGAGATGAGGAAACATTTTTTCACACAGAGAGTTGTGAGTCTGTGGAATTCTCTGCCTCAGAGGGCGGTGGAGGCCGGTTCGCTGGATACTTTCAAGAGAGCTAGGTAGGGCTCTTAAAGATGGCGGAGTCAGGGGATATGGGGAGAAGGCAGGAACGGGGTACAGATTGGGGATGATCGGCCATGATCACATTGAATGGCGGTGCTGGCTCGAAGGGCTGAATAGCCTACTCCTGCACCTATTGTCTATTTGTCATGATGCAGATGTAACAAACATCTGGCACAGACTGAAGTCCTCATGTCCATGGTCAGGATGTCAGGCATTTCTTAAACATTGAAGATGCCCTGCCTGAGTTCAGATGGGGGTTGCAGAGTGGATTCCATCTGAGAATTGACATCTAGCGCCCACAATACAAAACACATTCCACGATTCATTTGGTTTTATTGTTCACGTTTACCGAGGTGGAGTGAAAAGCTTTTGTCGCATGCAAATCAGTCAGCAGAAAGGCAATGCCTGATTAAGTCCATCCACCTTGTAACATGGGGCACCTGCTATCCCTACAAGGTCATATGTTCTCTCCAGCCATGCTCTTGTCCAAGAGACAATGAAACATCGTCAGCTCTCATTATGAAGGAAAAAAATCGATGACCTTCCAATTGGAATGAGGAATGGAAAGTCGTGAGAAGATGAGAATATTTCCATGTGAAATGTTTACTTTTTATTGCGAGATACAGCACGGAAACAGGACCTTCGGCCCACCAAGTCCACATTGACCAACCCCGCACACGAACACTATCCTACACACACTAGGGACAATACACAATTCTCACCAAAGCCAATTAAGCTACAAACCTGTACATCTTTGGAAAGTGGGAGAAAACCAGAGGACCCGGGGAAAATCCATGCAGTCACGGGGAGAACGCACAAATTCCTTACCGACAGCACCCTTGGTCAGGATTGAACCTGGGTCCCTGGTGCTGTAAGGCAGCAACTCTAACGCTGCACCATTGTGCAAGTCTGATGCTTAGACATTCAAATGCAATGCAGTCCACACATGCTCCAGATTACATTCATGGCTGTGGCAAGTAGTAGATAAAGGTGAGGGTATACTTGCTGAAAAACACATAGCTCAAAACAATGGAAGATCTTCTCCCCTGAAGACCACAGGTGCACAAAGATCCCAGCTGTGAGGTCTTCTTGCTTCTTCTTCTACCTCTTCCTCTTGCTCTGTATTCCCTCTACTTATTATTTCAGACATTTGGCATTTCAAGAGGAACGTACACTTATGCACCCGGGCCTGGAACTTGCACAGAAGGCTTGAAATCATCAAAAAGCCCCTCAGCACTTGCGACAACACTTCTATCAGATGTTAGCACCTCTAGAAAGAAGCAAGCGCCTCTGACACCACAACCAATAGAAATAAAAGAGCAAAACCTAGCAGTGGTTGATTTAAGCGGTCGGTACTGGTGAGGGTGGACGTACAGTGGGATGGGGCAAATTATTATTCCATTGGATACACATGCAGTTACGCTATTTCAAAATATTCTGAATGATCATTTGAAATTGGGAGCTCAAACTTGACTCAAAGTCAACTCTTATTGCCAAATTAACATTGTACGCTGATGGATGGCATGGTCTGCATGCCATACTTCAGACGGACGTTCAATTATCAGCGTGTTAAGTATCTCATCAACTTGACAGCCAACAGGGCCTGCATCACAAATGCATTTGGCTGCACTCCTGACAGCCCAGCAGGAATGCAATAAAGTGCACAGTTTGAAGAATTTGACCCAAAATATTTGACTGTTGTGTCGCCAAATTGTACATGCTAAACTCAGCTATAATCAGTACCACAAGTGCTACTACTTGAGATGTGCTGCAGAGGTTATGAGTCAGTTTGTACATTTATTGCTTGAAGACTACATTGTGGACTTTTACACTTCATAATGTTTCGTTTAGTTAAATTCAGTTTTGAGAAACAATGCGGACATAGGCCGTTCGGCCCACCGAGTCCCCGCCGACCAGTGATCCCCGCACATTAACACCATCCTACACATACTAGGGACAATTTGCATTTATACCTAGCCAATTAGCCTATAAACCTGTACGTCTTTGGAGAGTGGGAGGAACCCGGAGCTTCCAGGAGAAAACCCATGCAGGTCACGGGGAGAACGTACAAGCTCTGTACAGTCAGCGCCCATAGTCAGGATTGAACCTGGGTCTGTGGCACCATAAGGCAACAACCTTACCACAGTTTCAACATACAGGCAACTAACGTAAGTCAAATAGATAGAGTGGCAAAGAAGGCATACAGGGCATTAGATATAATAGTCAGGAAGGCATGTTGCAGCTTTACAATACTTCTGTTGGGGTGTTATTGGAGTATTCTGTGCAGTTCCAATCACCCCATTACAGGAATGATGTGGTGTCTTTGGAGAGGGTGTAAGAACAATTTACCAGAATGTGGTTCAGATCAAAGAGTATTAGCTATAAGGAGAGATTGGACGTTGGATTTTTTTTTATCTGGAGTGTTATAGACTGAGGGGAGACCTGACAGAAGTATATAAAATTATGAGAGGCTCAGATGTCAGAGACAGTCAGAACCTTTCTCTCAGGGTGAGAATGTCAAACACTAGAGGGCATAGCTTTAAATCTAGCGGGGAATGTTTGAAGGGCATGTGCAGGGCAGGTCTTTCACACAGAGAGTGGTGAGTGTACGGAATGCACAGCCACGGGTGGTAGTGGATGCAGTTAATAGCATTTCAGAGGCTTTGAGATAGACACATGGATATACAGGGAATGGAGGAATATGGATCGCATGCAGGCAGAGGAGATGAGTTTGATTTGGTATTATGTTCAGAATGGACATTGTAGGCCTGGTCCTGTGCTGTACTGTTCTATGTTCTATGAAATTAATTACTTCTTGAGACCCCAAGTTTTTTTTTTAAAATGTGGTAAGATTGGAGCTTAATCAAATCTATGGAAAAGGAGAAACTAACAAGCAGGTTAGCTCAATTCTTCATTTTTATGTGGCATTGGTACCTGATATTGTCTAAATCAAAGGAGAGCAGTAAGGGACAGATATGTTTGAAGCAGGGTGGCACGGTGGACAGGACAGCGGTAACGTCTAGTGCCTTACAGCGCTGATGGGGTTACAGACCCGGGTTCGATCCTGGATACGGGTGATTGTCTCTACAGAGTTTGTACGTTCTCGCCGTGACCCGCATGGGTTTTCTCTGAGTCCTTCAATTTCCTCCCGCACTCCAAAGATGTTGTAGGTTCATTGACTTGGTATAAATATAAAAATTGTCCTTAGTCTGGGTACATAATGTTAATATGCAGGGATCGCTGGTCTGTGTGGACTCGGTGGGCCGAAGGGCTTGTTTCTCCATTGTATCTCTACACTAAAAAACTAAACAAGATGCGATAATTGATTAGGCATTTCAAGCCTTTTTGGAATGCTATGCTGGAAACGGCTACATTTACAAAACACCAAATGTTGCAATGCTGACGGACATACATAATGCAGAACAAAGTTTCCCAGAAAGCATCTTTGCCTTTTCGCATATGGTGCACAGTCACACACATTTATTATCAAATAATTGTTGTGTGATTTAAATAATTTATTTGAATATATTTTTGAAGTAAATTACACATGCCGATAAGAGATAAAAGTCACAGCTATGTTTCCAACACAAATGTTATTTCTCTTATATTAGCTCTCCTGGTGATGAGAGAGAAAATAGGTTTTCAGTTTCGTCACGTCAGTTGCTGAGGAGTTTCAGCAGATGCTGTGCTACTAAATAGCGCAGGGTGAACTGCTGCTAAACTACTTGGCATTCAGCCTTAAACATACAGAGGCAAGACACGGAGCCTTTTCTACAATCAGAGCAATATAGGTTGTCACAGTGCTCAGATAAGGAAGGGAACTAGATGATTGATGTGTAGGAAGGAACTGCAGATGCTAGTTCGCACCCAATATGGACACAAAAAGCTGGAGTAACTCAGGCAGCATCTCTGGAATGGGTGACATTTCTGGTCAATACCCTTTTTCAGACTGTCAGGAGAGAAGGAGTCTAGAGATATGGAAGAGCAAGGTGTGAAAACAACAGATCAAAGCAGATGAAGCTAAGGTAATGTAGAATGGTTCTTTGTTAGCGACAAGGGAGATGACAAGAAAGCACAAGATCAGTAAAATTAATCAGAAGGACAGTGAAACTAATCAGAGAACTAGGGTGGGGAGACAGAGAGAGAGGGAAAGCAAGGGTTACTTGAAGTTAGGGAAATCAAATTCATACTGCTGGGTGGTAAGCTGCCCAAGTGAAAAATGAAGTCAGTTACTGTAAGGTGTATCATTCATCTGTAGATGTATTTTATAAGAGACTGTAAACTATCCTTTGTGATCAAGAGTAAAGAGTGTTTTATTGTCATATATCCCAGATAGAACAATGAAATTCTGCAGCAGCACAACAGAATATGTAATCATAATAAATAATATGATAAAAGTGAGCGAGCAAAAAGGTTCAGTGAGTATATGTACACATACTCACATATGTTTAAATATATATACACATGCACACGTACTCAAGGATAAAACAATAAAAGTGCAATAATAATAATAATCTATTGGAGTTCAGAGCTTATGAGGTTGTAGTGTTTAATGGCCTGATGGCTGTAGGGAAGAAACTGTTTCTGAACCTGGACGTTACAGTTCTCAAACTCCAGTACCTTCTTCCCGATGGCAGTGGTGAGATGAGTGTGAGGCCAGGTTGGTGTGGGTCTTTGATGATGTTGGGCTGTCTTTTTGAGCCAGCAACTACGATAAATTCCTTCGATGGTGGGGAGGTCAGAGCCGGTGATGGACTGGGCATCGGTCACAACTTTTTGCAATCTTTTCCACTCCTGGACGTTCAAGTTTGCCGAACCAGGCCGTGATGCTAGATTTATAATTTTACACCTTAATCACAGATGTTAATATCACTGTTCAGCAAGGAAAACGTTAAAAATTCCGACAGTGAAATTTAACAAAAGTCCAATAATTTATGACCGAATTAACAAATTTATTGAGCAGGTTTCTGGTGAACCACCAGGCTGTCAACTTAATAACCGGTTATTCATGAATACTGTCAGTACAAACATCAGATCATGGGCGATCATTATATAATTCCCAGCTTTTAATATATGACAGCCTTCAAGCAAAGATCCCTCAAGCAAGTAACGACATAAGATGCACATGCCATTGGGAAGGGAATGCAATAATACCCTCGACAAGAGCTCCCTGCAACTGGCTGTCAAGGCTACTTAGATAGTAAATTGGGCCGGGATTATTCACCATCAATTGTTGAATATAGGTTAACATTGTTTTATCTTCTCAGCCCGTCCTATGGCAACTGCTGGACATAGTTTGAGGACTGTACACTGGTAACTGGCAGCTTAGACTTAGATCACCAGTAGTGCTTCTGTGTGAGCCACCATGAGGTCAGGGACTATTGTAGAGTACTCTGCTGGCTCCTCAGATGTTTTTATATACAAGTGTCTCATTTCTGACGTCTGGAGATTCTGTGGTTGCATGTTTAGCTTAGTTTAGTTTAGAGACAGAGCTCGGAAAGGGGCTCTTTGGTCGCGCCGACCAGTAATAACCCCGTACACTAGAAATGTCCCACACATTCCACAGTCAAAAAGGCCCAACAGAGGGTATACTTCCTGCGGCAGCTGAGGAAGCACAATCTGCCTCAGGCAATGATTGTCCAATTCTATATGACCATCATAGAGTCTGTCCTTACCTTCTCCATCATTGTCTGGTTTGGCTCAGCCACCAAGCATGACCACCGGAGGCTACAGCAAATCGTCCGATCAGCTGAGAAGGCTATTTGCTGCAACCTTCCATCCATTGACAAACTGTACACTGCAAGGGCCAGGAAGCAAGTGGGTAAGATAATCTCTGACCCCTCTCACCCTGGCCACAAACTCGTTGAATCATTTCCCTCTGGAAGGCGACTCCGGACTGTCAAAGCTGCCACAGCCAGACATAAAAACAGCTTTTTTCCCACGAGTAGTAGCTCTACTCAATAACCAAAAATCTGTAGCCTCCTTTAGCTCGGGTATTTTATTTAATTCTCATGTTTAATCAATAATTTTTAATTATTAATGTTTAATGTTTTATGTGTCATTCCTAGCTGTCACTGCATGTCATGTTGTCACTTGCGGGCGGAGCACCAAGGCAAATTCCTTGTATGTGAATACTTGGCCCATAAACTTATACATTCATTCATTCACTAGGGATAATTTACAATTTTTACCGAAGCCAATTAACCTACAAACTTGCACATCTTTGTAGTATGGGAGGAAGCCAGAGCACCCGGTTCTCCAAGCAGTCATGGGGAGAATGAACAACTTCCATTCAGATGGCACCCGGAGTCAGGATCGAACCCGCGTCTCACGCACTGTAAGGCAGCAACTCTACCGCTGTGCCACTGTGTTTAATGCAAGCACCCTAAAACAAGAAAAACAAAACTTAAAAAAGATGCTGGAGTAGTCTTAAATGTCCATCATGAAGATTTGGAGCTATGCCATCATTGAAGACTCAAAATGGTGCAACATAGTATGAACTTTAAACTCCCTTGCATCTCTGAATTGGTACGTACAGTCGGCAGGTTGGGACTTTTGCTACAGTAGATGTTGCTTTATACAGTATTTTTTTTTTTTAAATCAAAATCTTTTTATTTAGTTTTCAAGATATAACAAGGTGCAATTTGTCCATTTGTTACAGACAGAGTGTACGAAAAGAATAAATAAAAAACAACTTATGCCAACATATAACAAGAAAATGACAATAAAAGAAAAAAAATAAGATACCAAATATAATCCCTCCCCAGTCACTGCCAGTGAGCATTTGTAAATATCAGCGTCACAGCAATAATCCCCGATAAATGAATGGGTAGACTGTTAATGTACTTGATGATCAACCATTTGAATGTTGAAGTGAATACCTAATTTTCTTGAGCTTTAGGCAGGACATAATATCTGTCAGCCATTGTGTATGAGTGGGCAGAGTAGGTTCCGCCCACCTGAGCAGGATTGTTCGCCGAGCCAGAAGAGAAGCAAAATATATAGCGCGGTGTTTATCTGCAGTTAATCCAACATCCTCACCAGTGACCCCAAAAAGAGCGATTAGAGGCTTTGGTTCCAATTTGATGTTTAACACCTGAGATAATGTATGAAAGACCTCTAGCCAGAACTTGTTAAGGCTGGGGCATGACCAATACATATGGATAAGAAAGGCTTCAGAAATTTTACATTTAACACAGAATGGACTAACCTCAGGGTAAAAAGTAGATAATTTGGCTTTTGAGATATGGGCCCCCTTTGAGTACCACTTTGAATTGAATCAGACAGCGACGAGCACATAGAGAGGTGGAATTAACCATATAACCATATAACAATTAACAATTACAGCACGGAAACAGGCCATCTCGGCCCTACAAGTCCGTGCCGAACAACTTTTTTTCCCCTTAGTCCCACCTGCCTGCACTCATACCATAACCCTCCATTCCCTTCTCATCCATATGCCTATCCAATTTATTTTTAAATGATACCAATGAACCTGCCTCCACCACTTCCACTGGAAGCTCATTCCACACTGCTACCACTCTCTGAGTAAAGAAGTTCCCCCTCATATTACCCCTAAACTTCTGTCCCTTAATTCTGGAGTCATGTCCTCTTGTTTGAATCTTCCCTATTCTCAAAGGGAAAAGCTTGTCCACATCAACTCTGTCTATCCCTCTCATCAGGGATAGACAGAGTTGATGTGGACAAGCTTTTCCCTTTGAGAATAGGTTTAAGAAACCTATTTAAGAAACCAGTTTAAGAATGGAACTCCATGTATCTTCTGAGAGAGAGGAGCCCAAGTCTTCCTCCCATGCTGCCTTGAGCTTATCCATGGGGGTGCGCCTGAGGTCCAACATCCTGCCATTATACAGTATTATTCCCATTTACTGATAGATCTCCATCGCAGTCTATTGATAGAAGCATAGAGCAGTTACAATGCAGAAAGAGGTCCCCTCCCCATCTCATTCATTCAATTCCATAGTCTATTCAGCTTCTTTCCTCATAGCCTTGTAAACCATTTTGCCTCAAGTGATGATCAAATTCCCTTTTCAAACTCCTGATGACGTGATCTACCGCCCTCACAGACACTGGGGTGCAAATTATCGTCACCTCTCCATACAAAAGAGTTGTGTGTCCCTGAGGTTCCTTAAACCTTTTACGAATGGAGGTAAGTTATTTCCATTTACCTTCTCTAAATGTCTCATGGTCTTATAAACCGTTACCAAACCTAGTCACCATTGAAAAGCAAAACACTGCAGATTATGGAAATCTGACATATAAATACTCAGTAAATCAGGCAGAGAAACAATGTTTCAGGTCAATGATGCTACATAAGGAAATCAAGTAGGAAAAAGCTCAGATTCTGCTTCTCCATCCTAACATTCTATTATATTGGTACTTCCACTACCCTGGGTCTGCGGAAGGGTCTCCAGGTGCTCCGCTTTCTTCCTATATCCCAAAGACATGTGGTTTGTTGGTTCATTGGCCTCTGTAAATTGCCCCTGGTGTATTCGGGGTGTGGATGAGAAAGTGGACAACATCAAACTAGTGTGAACAGGTTGGTGTGGACTCGGTGAGGCGAAGAACCTGTATCTTTCAATAACGAAATGAACCAATGCAGTCCCAAATAGATATAGACATGATGACTCTCAGCCCAACTCTCAGACAGTCTAAACACCGAGAAGTCACCTATTCCTTTTCTCCAGAGATGTTGCCTGACCCGATGAGTTATTAAAGTTTTTTGTTCCATCTACCATTCCGGTAAATATTTACGCACCCTATCCACACTGTAATGATTGTGAAGTGGTAGTTTGTGGAAGAACATGTGATCATTTGTCTTCCCCATATACTCTAACTCAATGTTTTCCATTGCTTCCTTTTCATTATAAGCTAAAGTCTAGCAATTTGCAGTTTCCTAGGGTGGAAAGAAATCTCTGCAAAACAGTGGTTCCAGAAACAGAATGAGCAGGAAGACTGTCTTATACTGACATTGCCTTTAGTTTGGTGGCGAGAGCTCCCAAGGAAATAAATTTCATCAGTACCTGCTGTCGTTGGCATCACTATGGTTCAAAACTGTGACAAATTGGCACGCACTGTTGGAATATCAACAACACTGTCAAGCCAGGTTTGGCAAATAACTGCCTAAAGAGAGTTTGAAAACAAAATTTAGTTCTTTAAAAAAAAATCAGTCAAGGTGAACCAATAAACCAGATCTTTAGTGTTAGGAGTTTAAGATAATGCTGAATCCACAATGGATATTTTTAAGGCAAAGATAGATAGATTCTTGACTAATATGGGTGGCAGGGGTTATAGGGAGAAGGCAGGATAATGGGGTTAAGCACCTGTCCCACTGTACGAGGTAATTCAAGAGTTCTCCCGAGTTTCCCCTGATTCGAACTCAGAGAATTACGGCAATAGCTGCTCGTAGGTACTCGGGCCTCTCGTGGACATTTTTCAACATTTTGAAAAAACTTCACGAGCTTACCACGTTTCCTGAGTACCTGCCGTTAGCGTTACGAGCCGCTAAGAGATGTCCCGAGCTCCGACGTAACCGCTGCGTACATTCGACGTACTTACCACGAGTTTGATTTTTTTTTAAACTCGGGAGAGCTCTTGGTTAAACTCGTATAGTGGGACAGGCCCTTTATTAGGAGGGAGAGGTAGATCAGCCATGATTGAAGGGCGGAGTAGACTCGATGGACAAAATGGCCTAATCTACTCCTATCCCTTATGACCTTATGGCCTTATGACTAAACTATCTGATGGCTTGAATACACAATATGAAAAATATTAAAATCTTCCTCTTGGAAAGCAATGCAAAAAATGATGCATGTTTACAACTGATAATAGTGGTGAATTGTGCTTTTCCTTAAACTCGTGCTGAACACCTTCCATGCTATTTTGAGATGGGTGTTAAATATTTCATCTCTTTCACCCATGCGGTTAGTTTAACATGCTGACAGATACCAACACGACTGTGCTGAATGGGAATGTGTCAAGATCACACCAGATGGTGGGAAGATGAACATTCTTGGCCAAGGTTTCTTGCTGGAAAATGGCTGGATATCTTTCATTTCTCGCAGAATTAATTGTATCGCTCAGTGCACTTAATGAGGTCTGACATGGAGCCCAGCTTTGATTGGGTCAGGCACCAATCTTTGACAGGATTGCTGGGGCTATTTATTATTTGGCAGCTGAAGCAGAGGTACAATGGTTCTCAATACTTGAAATTAAATGCAGTGAAAGAATTCAAGCAAATATTCAGAAATGCTGTACCTTTCCACCTGTTAAATATTATATTTCCGAGCATGGAATCAGATGAGTAGTCAGTGAGAGGGTTGAAATACTCATTAAGCAGAGAGAATTCCCGCCGGCACTGAATTCCCATAGTTATTTCTGTCAGAGATAGAAACAAAATGCTGGAGATAACTCAGTGGGACAGGCAGCATCTCAAAATAGATGGAATGGGTGACGTTCCCGATAGAGACCTTCAGACTCACGAACCGAGAGTCTCGACTCAAATCGTCCCCCATTCCTTCTCTCCAGAGATGCTGACTGTCCTGCTGAATGACTCCAGCATTTTGTGTCCATCTTCATTTTAAACCAGCATCTGCAGCTCCTTCCTACACGCTAGTTATCAATATATTTTTGCTTATATCTGCTACCAATTTCAATTGATAATCAAATACAAAAAAATCTCTAATTAATTTTTTTTTTTAAAAATGCACTAATTTCATGTTCTATAGCTTAGTTATTGCTTCCAAAGTTGTGGACCATAAATTGCCTGGTAGCATAAGGGACCTTTGATATCAATGCTTCATTTGATTGTTTAAGAAGGAACTGCAGATGCTGGAAAATAGAAGGTAGACAAAAGTGCTGGAGAAACGCAGCGGGTGTAGCAGCATCTATGGAGCGAAGGAAATAGGCAACGTTTCGGGCCGAAACCCTTCTTCAGACTGAGAGTCAGGGGATAGGGAAACAAGTGATATAGAAGGTACAGAGAACAAATTAACGAAAGACATGCAAAAATCACCAATGATCAAGGAAAGGTGGAGCCTACAATGGTTCATTGTTGACTGTGCGGTAGGTGATAACAAGTTATCCAGACTCAACAGGTGACTGTGAACCTAGTAGGTGACTAGGGTGGGGGAGGGATGGAGAGAGAGGGGGGTTGCAAGGGTTCATTGAAGTTAGAGAGATCACAATTCGTACCGCTGGGTTGTAAGCTGCCCAAGCAAAATATGAGATGCTGTTCCTTCATTTTGTGTTTGGCCTCATTCTGACAATGGAAGAGGCATAGGACAGAAAGATCAGTGTGGGAATGGGAGGGGGAGTTAAGGTGCTTGTCAACCGAGAGATCACGTAGGCCGAGGCGGACTGAGCGAAAGTGTTTAGCTAGACGATCGCCCAGTCTTTGCTTGTTCTACATCTCTTGTTTTCCCTTCCCAGACTCTCAGACTGAAGAAAGGCATTGACCCAAAATGTCACCTATTCCTTTTCTCCAGAGACGCTGCCTGTCCCACTGAGTTAAGGGGCTGTCCCACTTGGGTGACCTAATTGGTGAGTTTAGAAGAGTTTGACATGTTGAAGACCTCATTCGACTATGTAGAAGACCTCCTTCGAACTACTTCGACTATGTTGAAGACCAGCTTCGACTAGCTATGACTAACTTCGGGATAATTTCACCGAATAGTGGAGAGTGAAGACGACCTCCTTTGATCTCCTTCGACCTCCCTTCGACCTCCCTTCGACTATGATGAAGACTATCTACGACTACCTTCGACTACCCTTGATTGCCTACGACTAACATGTCGACCTACTATGACTAAACCTACGAGTAAAAAAAGTATCGATTTTTTCCATGGCGACCTTTTTTTACTCGCGGGCATTTTTTAACATATTTTTTAACATATTTTTAATGCCGCAACCTAACTGAGGCCTCGAGTACATGGAGACCACTCTCAAGCATGAAGGAGAGTTACGAAGACTTCCTACGACCTCGTGTCGACCATGCTGTGAGTATGAGTCGAGGGCAAACTCGCCAGAAATCTCAGATTAAGTCACCCAAATGGGACAGCCCATTTACTCCAGCACTTTGTGTATAACCATGTGACCATCAGTTGTTTAGGTACTGATCTTTAATTGGTTTCATAATGTCTAATACTTTTTCAGAACAATCTCTGTGCATTATTTGTTCATTGCTGATTTTGCTTTTTAAAATCAAATCCAGCGGAGTGACTCATCTCCATTAAACTTTGCATTAACAAATCAAAGCAAATATTGATGTTAATGGTTTATGCCTTTGATTAGCTCAAAACATGCTATAAATTATTTCTGAATAACATGCAGCTGTCCATTCTTATGTTCATTTTTATATTCCACGACTATTTGATGCTCCATAAAACAAATGAACGCCAAAAAAGACATTTGCATTGTAGTATGTAAGACACGCAGCCAAAATATATCACTCATAAGGCCAACGTGACTGAGGCCACAATGAACAAGCTGAGAAAATCACAAACGTGTATGGCAATTACTAACAAGGAAGGACAATGTATTTTTCTATAAATTATGTAACAGATTTCAGTTGTCATTGTCTCTGTCATTGTTTTCTTCATTCAGTGAAACATAATCTAAACACACAGTTTTACTTCTGTGTATGTGTCCCCATTATGCTGCTTCAAGTTACCAAAAGGACACCTTTGTTCGCAATGCCTTATATTGGTTGGTGTACTTTGAATCAGATGAGGGACATCATAGGAACTTAATGCCTGGGAAATTACTACTCCCCAGCCACCTATACATGCTAGGTGCTGTCTATCTGAAGCACCATGAGTGTTTGTAGGAATAGAGTCAAAGAATCAATACAGCACAGAAACAGGCCTTTGACAAAACGTCCATGCCCACCAAGATAGGCCATCTATGCTAGTTTCATTGGTCCACTTATGGTCCATATCACTCTAAACCATTCCTCTCCAAATATTTATCCAGATGTCTTAAATACTGTTATGGTACCTGCCTCGACTATCTCCTCTGGCAGCTCGTTCTATATACCAACCACCAACTGTTGCCCCTCAGCTTCCTAATAAATCTTTCCCCTCTCACCTTAAACCTTGGTTCTTTGGCACTTGATTAAACCTACCCAGAGAAAAAACAATGGTAACCCTTCCTATCCTCCTCGTGAATTTTATACAACAAATGATTTCCAATTTGCTGTTATTCCCCTCCCTTGCATGGAATATGTTTTTCCGACCCTTCACACCCAATTGGTTTCATAATGTCTAATACTTTTTCAGAACAATCTCTGTGCATTATTTGTTCATTGCTGATTTTGCTTTTTAAAACCAAATCCAGCGGAGTGACTCATCTCCATTAAACTTTGCATTAACAAATCAAAGCAAATATTGATGTTAATGGTTTATGCCTTTGATTAGCTCAAAACATGCTATAAATTATTTCTGAATAACATGCAGCTGTCCATTCTTATGTTCATTTTTATATTCCACAACTATTTGATGCTCCATAAAACAAATGAACTCCAAAAAAGACATTTGCATCGTAGTATGTAAGACCCGCAGCCAAAATATACTTCCAGTGGCAGAAGTCCACAGGAACTGAAGGACCGAGATGTGTGATGCGTCCATCACCGTTCCTGTTGGAAACCAGCACCACTGCGTCACTAATGCTTTCAACGATGATAAATGAATGAATCTGCAGTTCCTTCTTAAACACTGAATCTATTTCTTGATTCCCTTACTCTGGGCAAGAGACTGCGTCTAACTGATCTATTTCTCTCATAATCATATACACCTATAGAAAATCACTCCTCATCCTCCTGCATTCCAAGGAATAGAGCCCTAGCCTGCTCAACCTCTCCTTATAGCTCAGGCCCTCAAGTCCTGTCAACAACCTCGTAAATCTTCTCTGCACCTTTTCCAGCTTGACAACATCTTTCCAAAATAATCTACATAATTCAATAAGTAAGTTTAAAAAATGTCTAACTTAATTAAAACATCACAAAGCACTAAAAATAATTCAAATCGTTAAAATAAAGTTCTGTGAAATAATACATACACTGATCTTTGAACTGAAAAGTGACTTGGGAGTGCTGGTGCAGGACTCCCAAAAAATGTATTTGCAAGTCGAATCGGTAGTAAGTAAAGGGCCTGTCCCGCGAGCATGCGACTCCATGCGGCAAGCGCGACCTTAAGGGCTTGTCCCACGAGCATGCGGCACGCGCGACCAAACCAGAAGCGGGGGCCATGCGGAGGTCGAGTGAGTGACATGAAGTTCGAGCGAAGTCCGCGGGAAGTTCGCGCGTGACGCATGGCATCGAGGCGGCTGCGAGCCGGCAGGCCGTTGCCGCGCGGAATTTTTGAACACGGACAGTTTTTCGGAGCCCCGCGCGATGTCAGGACCAGCTCCGCACACATCCATACGGCTCCGGCGATCGAAGTGGGACCGGCCTTGCCGCATGGAGTCGAATGCTCGTGCGACAGGCCCTTTAGGTCGCGCTTGCCGCATGGAGTCACATGCTCGTGGTGCAGGCCCTTAAGGCAAATCCAATGCTAGCATTTATATCAAGAGAACTGGAATACCAAAACAGGTATGTAATGCTGAGGCTCTATAAGGCGCTGGTCAGACCGCATTTGGCCAAATTGTGAGCAAATTTGGGCCCCATATCTGAGGAACAATGTGCTGGCTCTGAAGAGGGTCCAGAGGAGGTTTACAAGAATGGTTCCAGGAATGAGTGGATTAGCATATGATGAGCGTTTGACAGCACTGAGCCTCTCCTCGTTGGAGTTTAGAAGTTTGAGGGGGGACCGCCTTGAAACTTACAGAATAATGAAAGGCATAGATAGAGTGGATGTGGAAAGGATGTTTCCACTAATGGGAGAGTCTAGGATCAAAGATCCTAGCCTCAGAATTGGAGGAAGCTCTTTTGAAAGGAGGTGAGGACAAACTTCTTTGGTCAGAAGGTAGAATAGTAAGATTAAACGAGCTTACCAGTTTAAAGTGTGATCTTTATTTTATGAGGAGTAACGTTGAGGGATTACGTGAAGAACCCGCCAGGACGCATGTGTGTCAATCTTCAAAGCAGCGGTGTGAAATCACGGATAACAGTAAATGAACTGAACATAGTAAGATTAGAGAAATAGGATACCAGTTGAACTTTATGATCGAGGGTGGGCGTGGAGGGCACGTAATCCCTCAACGTTACTCCTCATAAAATAAAAATCAAACTTCAAAATGGTAAGTTCTTGTTTAATCTTACTATTTTACTTCGGAGTCACGTGAGTGACTACGTGAAGATTTTAAAGCTCTGTGATTTCATGCTGTGGAAACGAGTCCAGGCATCATACACAGCATCAGTGGGCCAATGATGAGTGAACATTAATATAGCATTCAGACATGACATAGATATAGACATGTTGGTGCCATTAATGAACAATAGTGGGAATCGTAACCTCCCTCAATCTGGAGGAAGTATGAACCATACCTAACATAGAGTTGGCAAATACCCCTGATCTGGCAATGGGTTTATTCTGAATATTTTTACAGATTAATAGTTTGACCATCCTGCAACCGCTAGGATGTGGTCCATCCCTGCTGCTGAGGTATAGCGGTCCTGGTAGAGTGGGACTCAATTTCAATGTACACTCCTGTATATGCCAGACCCATTTAACCCTCTGGAGAAGATTTGTAGTGATTCCTTGTAACGAGGTTTTATGTAACTAACAATATTGCTAGTCAGAGTCTATGAGGCTCTTAGGGACCTTGACATACTGGTGTAGATGCGTGATCACACGCAACCCAAGGTCCATGGGATATGCAACATCTGGTTTGGTCTGTGTCCCTGTCTACTCTGCTTGACTAATCATAAACAAAACATGTTATTATAGCCCACAGATATGATCATTCTATCCAGTGTAGCAATGACTGGACCCGTAGCGCTGTACTCAGCACCATGGCATAACCACTAGTACGTGAGTTTGACCAAGGACAGGGATGTTGCTGGTGCCTATCAGCGAAGTGACGTAGCACAATGTTAACAACCCATATCTCTGCGTCCCTAGACCTAGGAGGTTTTTAGTTGATGATACCCTTCATAATCTAGACGTCAGAGGGTGAGACCGGACAGAGTGGTTTATATTCTCTGCAGTCAAATGATGAGGAGGTACTTCAGGCACAGGAAATTTTAACTTGATGTTATAATCCCATAAATCTGAATTTCAATGTGTCAGTCATTCGTGCCGAGTTAAACGTGAATTGTAATTGTAATTGTAATTGTAAATCTTTATTGTCGTTTCCTGAGTATTCGCATACTCAGAGGAAACAAAAAAAAACGTTTCTCAACCAGTGTCCATTCAGTTTTCGTTACAAAATAAATAGCAATTAAAATTAAAATACATGTCATGAACAATTTAACCCTCTAATAACATTCAATAACATTCAACAGCCGTTCCGACCAGCAGCGGCACAACAGTGGCTCTGCTGCAGTGTGGGGTGTTTGTGCGCGATACTTGGCAGGGGGGAAAGTTCATTTAACAGTCTTATAGCCTGTGGGAAGAAGCTGAGGAGCATCCTGCTGGTTTTGCAGCTGATGCTCCTGTACCTCTTCCCAGATGGGAGGATGGTGAAAAAGTCATGCGAAGAAGAATAAACAATACTTCCCATCTCCTATTCGGTTTGCTGCTATTTGGTGCTATTCCTGCAATCTGCAGTGAGCACCCCTAATGCTTATGGTTAGACAACCCGAGCCGCAGGAAACGGCCTCTCAGTCTGTAAGTCTATGAATTGATTATATCATGCAGAGGATGGTTTCAACATCACAACTGAACCAGCATCTTATTTATCCGGAAATAACCATGTGAGGTTTTATGCTCATTCCCCACATCAGCGGGACTCATGGGTATAAAACCCAGGCAGGGACTATGAAACCTGGAAGCGGGAATCTTGCTGAATTTTGCAAGACCCGTCTATTGAGGCCAAATGGAGGAAGACATAAAGAATATTCCTCCCTTGTGTAGCGAGAATGCACCCTTCGCCACTAATATGCCTTGTATTTTTTGCAACTGTTGATTGAGCCTGGATGCAAGCATCTCAATCGTTACTGTTCCATCGATCCACAATGTTATTAAATGCTTTGTGATCACACATTCATTCTGTGTTGTCATTGATTTTGCACGATAATACACCAGTGCTAAAAGTGGTTAGGTAAAACTATCACTGGATACTTTGATTTGATTGTACCTTTGTGATTAACATATACCACCACCAAAGTTTATCACCTTGGACTTGTGCATGCAGGTTATGCATATCCACATGCCCTTTAATGCACAGAATTGCACCTGGTGTCCATTGGCAATTGATACCATAACTGAACGCTTGATAACTCATGCTAATCCCATCTGCCTCCGTAACTAGAGATGGCATTAGTAGATTTCCCATCTTTGGGCAATAGCATCAGTTTGGAAATGACTGAAGATTTCCAGATGAGAGGTTTTTAGTGGAGCAACACTGAATACTGTTTGTCCATCATTGTGACTTTGTTAGTTTCAGCTGAAAATAGCAGAGGTCTAATATTTTGTCTCAGAGCTGATCCCAGCCAAATAAATGGTTTGATTGTATCCCAATAATCAATAGTTTCAGTTGGTATCAACTTAATTTGAATTTAACTGGACGGGTGAGAACCTCAATTTCTCAAATATAGCTATGTGGCTGATAAGGCTACTTTAGTAAAAAATACAGTATGATCAATATCATCCAGATTGGTCATGTCACTTATTTGTTAGCTCTGTGCAGTCAAAGCACTGATTGTAGTGATTTGGTAATAATCTGGAAACTGAAGTTAGCCCATTTTGCAACGCCACTGAGTGTATCATTGCCTCATCCAGTTAAATTTCAAATATCTTCTGTGAAAAGAAATAATCACATGGAAGTTATTCAGAAATGTCTATACTGCACATGCAGGGTGAGGCTGTTGACATTGATCAGTCCACATCCCATATTGTGAGCGTGCCTTGAAAGGCAAACTCCACCATACCTGTTGTGCAGTATAAACTAATCTTTTGTTATCCCAAACCAGTGTAAATATTCAAACCAGTTTAAGTATTACTAACTAGTATCCGTGACAGGAGACGTCATCGATGAGGCTCCATACCTTTATCCGAATGGGAGGACTTATGCAACCCGACCCAGGAGCTGCCTCAACCATGTGTGCATGATTTTGCACTTCTGCTCCTGAGAGGTAGAGGAGCTCGAGGACGGGGTTGGCACATCTTCCAGGAAGGCCGTTCTGGGCTATGGCCAAAAAAAGACCTTTGTTCTGGTTGTACGGCCTTCAAGCTTTCACCAGCTTCAGTGCATCGTGGTTTGCTGGTGGGTGCGTAGGGGTGCTGCTGCCAGAGATGTGAGGTCTTGTGTGATGATGTGGCCTTCCGGAGCCCGATGGCCCTCGTCAAGCTCCTGCTGCTGGTTTTGTTGTTCCTGCACCCCCTGCACACTTGTGGTATCTTCAGCCAAAAAACCCTGTCTTCAGAGTCAGCCCAGAAGTGACTCCTAATGCTCCCCTCTGTCGAGGGAGATGCATTATGCAGCCCTCAATAAGGTGCTGCCTTGGGCGTCCTAGGACCCCACGGTGACTAGACTCCATATACATGTCACATTGGAGCCTCTGCTCCATCAACCGCTCCATGCGGGATATGCGATCACAGTGCTCCCACTGGCGGTGAGTCTTCACAGCCCGACTTGTCCGAGTCATCGGGCCTGTCCGACTTTGCTTGGCCTTCCCGTCAGTCTGAGGTGTCGATTCCGACTGTGCATGTGCCAGGTCGGAGACTGATGATCGATTAGCGGTCCAGGTGCAGCCAACCGCTGTTGTCTGCCCGCACTCCCGCGGTCCTCCGCAGTCAGTCTCCATTTGGACTTAGTCCATGGTTCCTTTCCTGTAACACATCCTCACAGAAATAGAACTAAACAACTTGAGAGTAAAGAATTTACCTGCAGTTCCTGTTTTAAATTTTCTGCTGCGGGGGCAACGCTCCACCCCCCTTCGAACTTGTTCTCGAGGTCATTGTATGCAGCCGGGGTTCCCTAGTAGTTGGGCCTTCCCCCTCCCCCCCCCGCCGTGCTGGGTATCCCCGCGGTTCCTGCAGCAGGGATATCCCCGCGGTCCCTGTGAAAGGGGTAGCCGCGATATACATTGTCGGGTGGTATCCCCGCTATATAGGTGCCACTGGCACCAGTATGAAGCTGCCGGCTCCAACGCCAACGGCCCGAGAGACGACTTCTCCGCCGCCCGCTACCCATATTTCGGGGTCTTTCAAGCAGCTTATGTCGTGGGGTATTCCCGCTGTTTCCCAGGTGCCGGTAATATGAAGCTGCTGACTCCAATGCCAGCGGCTCAAGAGGCAAATTCACCGACGTCCGCTCCCGCCTTCCGCAGTCTTAAAAAGCCGTTTGTGTCGCGTGATATCCACGATGTTCCCCCCCCCCCCAGGTGCCACCGGCACCAGGTGAAGCTGCTGACTCCAATGCCAGCGGCCTGAGAGGCGAATTCACCGCCGCCCGCTCCCGCATTCCACGGTCTTTAATGCGGCTATATGTCGGGTATGCCCGAGGTCGTGACCGGTATTCCCTAGACTGGGTCCACCGGACTTCGCCACGGGCTTTAACAGGACCTCTAAGTAGAGGTTCCTGTAGGAAGATAAAACCTGGAAAAAGTTTAAAAAACGTACCTTCAGGTCTTACTGTTGGCAGGAGAATCACGTTCAGCCTGCCAGTCGTACGCAATGTGTTAGACGATATGACACGCATGCGTCCTGGCGGGTTCTTCACGTAGTCACTCACGTGACTCTGAAGTAAAATAGTTAGTATCTGTAGAAGTCATTGCCACAGAGGGCTGTGGAGTCCATCAGTGGATAATTTTAAGGCAGAGATGGATAAATTCTTGATTAGATTCTTGGTTCGTGGGTGCCAAGGGTTATAAGAAGAAGGCAGGAAAATGGGATTAGGAGGCAGAGATCAGCCATGATTGAATAGCAGAGTAGACTTGATGATCCGAATGGCCTAATTCTACTGCTATAACTTGTGAACTTGTTGAACTTGTGAACTGGAGATAAAGCAAATCTGACAGGTACTTTTTGTTCAATTTCTTCAATTATGATCGCAAACATATCAGCAAAGTTGTTCAGGTGCTGCTATACAAGAATCAATCTTTTTCAGCAAACAGCTGAAATCAGCTGTATTGATAAAAAATTCATGTCTCAATAAACTGATTAGCGTAAAATTCCCGAAAATCATAAAAAAATGTTTGGGATAATTTAGTCACGTCAAGTCACATTTATTTATATAGCACATTTAAAAAAAACAACTCTCGTTGGCCAAAGTGCTTTACATTTGTTATAAGAATAGTATAAACAAACAAACTACATACATATATACATATAGCCCTCGCTCAGTGGACGTCAGGAAAGGCTTGGGGGTATAGATAAGATTTTAGTCTTGACTTAAAGGAGTCGATGGAGGGGGCAGTTCTGATGGGAAGGGGGATGCTGTTCCACAGTCTAGGGGCTGCAACCGCAAAGGCGCGGTCGCCCCTAAGCTTATGCCTAGACCGCGGGATATTCAGCAGCCCCAAGTCGGCCGATTTAAGTCCTCAATGACATTCTGATCCTCAAGGTCATTTTAGCTCATTCTCAGCATTAAAAAAAAAAAAAACTTTAATGATGTGGATTGAAATACGTGAACATATCCAAAATAAAATGAATTTTAAAATTATACTTGTGTTATTTTTTAACAAGTTTATTTGTGGTGTTTTAGCATTTCCTTAATCTTCTGTGTGTGTTCCAATTTTTAGTTCACACTTTGTAAAATTATTAAATATACCAGCTAAATTGTGCTTTTTTTATGTTTACTGTTCTCTTGGTGAATTCTTAAAATTGGCTGCTGAGGCACCTTGGTTGCTAGTTGCCAGAGATCCCTACAAACTGATGCTCGAGAGCAACTAATACTGGGACGGCGGACATCCACAACAACCAGCTTTCCTTGTGAACGGTTTTCTTCATGGTCAGGAGTGCAAGTCCTCACTTCTGTGGTGATTATAAAGTGTACTTCACAGAAAACGTATGTTATTTACAGTTATATTTTATAAAGAGCCTGCAGCAAACAGAATAGATGACCAGAATTGCAGCAATTACTGGCAATTAAAATTGACTGATTCCTCCAACAAATTACAATAAGTGGAGGGCAGTTATATTCACATTATTTGGGTAAAATTAATACTTGTTCCAGGTATTAGATCATCGGGGGTTGGCTTGGGGTAATCATAGAAACATAGTAACATAGAAAATAGGTGCAGGAGTAGGCCATTCGGCCCTTCGAGCCTGCACCGCCATTCAATATGATTATGGCAGATCATCCAACTCAGTATCCTGTACCTGCTTTCTCTCCATACCCCCTGATCCCTTTAGCCACAAGGGCCACATCTAACTCCATCTAATCATCATAGGTTTGTACATGGGGGGTCGTGTTTTTTGAAGTATCCAAGATGTTTAACAGGGACAGGGTGTAGTTAGGGTCTACATGGACTTCAGTTACCGTTTGATAAAGTTCCACATGGTAGGTTGCTCTGGATGGAAGATTGCATGGGATCTAGGGAGAGCTAGTTCACTGGGTACAGTGTTGGCTTTATGATCAGAAGAAGAAGATGACAGTGGATGGTTACTTGTCGGACTGGAGACCTGAGACTTGTGGTGTACCTCAGGGTTCAGTGTGGGAGCCCATTGTTGTTTGTCATCTATATCAACGATATGGATGTACATGGATGTACAAGGGATGAATAGTAAATTTGCAGATGACACTAAAATAGGTGGTATCGTAGACAGTGAAAGTGGTGATCAAGAATTACTGCGGGATCTTGATCAGCTGGGAACGAGGGCTAATGGAGTTCAATTCTATAAGTATGAGGTGTTGCATTTTTGTGGAACCAATGCAGGACTTTCACATGGAATGGTGCTGTGAGCAAAGGGATCTAGTGGTGCAAGGGCATAGTTCCCTGGAAGTATCATCACAGATAAGTACAGTGGTGTAGAAGGCTTTTGGTACATTGTCATTGATCAGGCATAAAAGTGGAGGTGTTATGCTTCAGTTGTACAAGACGCCAGTGAGGGAAGTATTGGAGGGAAGAAATGGTTGACGTTTTGGGTCGAGGCCCTTTCTTCAGACAAATATTATTGTACTTCTTCCATAACGAGTAGCAATCTTGGTGCAGTGAGAATGGGCCCATTCCAATTGAGTTAATCATTATAGAGGAAGTACAGTAATATTTATGCTGGATAAAGGTTTTCTTGATGGGCTGTTTCTTCCATATCAATGCATCTGATTGATAATTTCTGCTCGATTATAGGAACCCCCTTTCATACCATGATACTTCCTCCTGGAATTTCACAACCATTGTGGAATTGCTCTGCGAGACACTGTGTTATCACGCGTTAGTAGAGTAATTGCCTTTCACGCGCACAATTCCTCATGTCAGAGAGCAGAATGAGAAAGTTGCTTAACTGACACTAACGATGGAAATTTAAAGCAGGTACAGCCGCATAAAAAATACAGATTAATGGTGCATCAAATTCCTATTTAAAATCGCTAGTTCAATGATTCATTGTTACACTAAGTCCTGTGAAGTGAATTAACAGATTTTATCACATTTTGAATCCAACATTAATAGCTCATGTCAGACTGCATGTACAGTTGCACCTTCTCACTTCCTTGAGGGGGAATTAAAAGAGGACTGCAGCCCCATTAAGAATGCATTGTGGTAACTTTGCAATGTTAAAACCATATTCATAGTCTTGTAATATTTATAGTATCAATAATCATGAAGCGAGAGACTGAAGCAGCCGAATAATAAATTATTAAAATATACTCTTTACGGTGCATTAACTGAGGTGATTTCAAAACTTAAATGAGTGTTAGAAAAGTCGCCCCAGTCTCCCAGTCGCACAAATGAGGCCCCATTGGATACCAGAACTTACTCAGCAGCAGTGTGTGTGTGTGTGTGTGTGTGTGTGTGTGTGTGTGTGTGTGTGTGTGTGTGTGTGTGTGTGTGTGTGTGTGTGTGTGTGTGTGTGTGTGTGTGTGTGTGTGTGTGTGTGTGTGTGTGTGTGTGTGTGTGTGTGTGTGTGTGTGTGTGCTCGCTCCGTGGTCAAAAATGCAGGGGGTGGAGATTTAAAATAAGTGGTCAAAGGATAAGAGAGAAGATGAGGAAAGCATTTTCACTCCGAGACTTGTTGGGCTCTGGAGCTTACTGTCAGACAGCATAATGAAGGCAGAAACCCTCACAGCATTTCAAAATGCCTGGAGGTGTATTCAAAGCCGTGACCCTTGGTCTAAGAATCCAGTGCTGGAGATTGGGGTTAGTAAGCTCGGTAGCAAAAGGCACCACCATGATGAGTTCAATGGCCTTGCCGTGCATCACAAATCATGAATATGGGATAACTATAAAATATATTCCATAATTCAAGCAACTATTACTGCTAACAGCTAAAGGGAAGGAGAGCCCAGGAGAGGTTACTGAAGTCTCCAGTATAAGGAATAGAACAGAAAGTTTAGAAAGGGATGAGTCCAAACGCCTGGCAAAGTCGAGCAAATTTGAGGAGAGGGGTGATGAATACAGAACTAAAGGTGTTATATTTGCATGCACACTGTATGCAAAACAAGGTGAGTGAGCTTACAATGTGGTTAGAAATTGGCAGGTCGGACTTTGTGGACATCACAGAGTTGTGGCTAAACGAGGGCCAGAGCTGGGAGTTGAACATCCAAAGATACACATCCTATCGAAAAGACAGACTGGTGAGTAGATGGGGTGGGTTGGCAAGGAATGAAATCCAATCCATAGCAAGAAACCACAGAGCCAGAACATGTAGATTCCTTGTGGGGAGAATTAAGAAAATGCAAGGGGAAAAGGACCCTGTTTGGAGTTATATATGGGCCTCTGAATGGTAGCCAGGATATAGGATACAAATTACATCAGGAGACAGAAAAGGCATGCAAATAATTTTGCAGTGTTCATGGGAGATTTCAATATGCAGGTAGTCTAGGAAAAACAAGTTGCTATTGGATCCCAAGGGAGGAAATTTGATGAATGCCCATGAGGTGGCTTTTGGGAGCAGCTTGGAGTCAAACAAGTTTGACTACAAGCTGCTCCAAAAAACCACCTCTTGAGCATTCTTCAAATTTCTGGATTTGGTGTTGTGCATTAAACCAAATTTGATTAGGGAGTTTAAGGTGATGGAACCCTGATGAGGTGATGATCAAAATATGATTCAATTCAATCTGCAGTTCGAGTGAGAAGCTATAATCAGATGTATCGATATTATAAAACTTGGTATAAAACTGGGTGATCCTTTCGTTCAACACCTTGGCCTACATGATCTCCCAGTCGCCAAACATTCTAAAGGATCTGAAGAAGGGTCTCGACCCGAAACATCACCCATTCCTTCTCTCCAGAGATGCTGCCTGACATGCTGAGTTATTTCAGCATTTTGTGTCTTATCTTAGGTTTAAACCAGCATCTGCAGTTCCTTCCTATGCATTCTAGTTCCCCTTCCCATTCACATACTGACCTTTCTGACCTGGGCCTCCTCCTCCACTGTCAGAGTGAGGCCAAGCACAGATTGGAGGAATAGTGCCTCATATATCTCTTGGGCAGCTTGCAAACCAGCTATATCAATATTGATTTCTCTAATTTCAAGTAACCCCTGCATTCCCTCAGTGATCGTATGGCAAATGCAACGTTAGTACTCAAGAGGACTAGAATATAAAAGCAAGGATGTAATGCTTAGGCTTTATAAGGCACAGACAGACCACATTTGGAAAATTGTGAGCAGTTTTTGGTCCAATATTTAAGGAAGGATGTGCTGGGAAAGGGTCCAGAGAATGAATCCAGGGATGATTGGGTTAATGTATGAGGAACGTTTGATGGCTTTGGGCCTGTGCTCGCTGGAGTTTAGAGGGATGAGGGGGATTCTCATTGAAACCTACCACGTAATGAATGGCCGAGATATAGTGAATGTGGAGAGGATGTTTCCGGTAGTGGGAGGGTCTAGGACCAGAGGATATAGCCTCTGAATAAAAGGAGGTACAATGATGAGGAGGAATGTATTTAGCCAGAGGGTGGTGAATCTGTGGAATTCATTGCCACGGACAGCTGTGGTGGCCAAGCCATTGGGTATCTTTAAAACAGAGACTGATTATTAAAGGCTTTAAAGATTATGGGGAAAGGGCAGGAGAACGTGGTTGAGAGGGGAAAATAGATCAGCCGTGATGGAATGGTAGAGTCGACTTGATGGGCGGAATGGCCAAATTCTGCTCCTATGTCCTATGATCGTATGATATTACAATTAATGCTAAACGTTTTCCTCATTGTTTAAAGTCTCCTTTTATATTGCCACGCATTCTTCTGACCCACTCACCACCTGTATGGGTCTGACATTTGTTATCATAATGTTATCTTGAGCTGTATGGTGTAAATTATTTGGTTTGGTTCGATTTGGTTTCGATTTTGGTGGGTTAAAATATGATGAGCGTTTGATGGCACTGGGTCTGTACTTGCTGGAGTTTAGAAGGATGATAAAGACCTTTGAAACCTTTGAATTTTGGGCCCCCATATCTGAGGAAGGTTGTGCTGGCTCTGGAGTGGGTCCTGAGGATGTTTACGAGAATGATCCCAGGAATTAGTGGGTTAAAATATGATGAGCGTTTGATGGCACTGGGTCTGTACTTGCTGGAGTTTAGAAGGATGAGGAGGAACCTTATTGAAACCTACCAAATAGTGAAAGCCTTGGATAGAGTGGATGTGGAGAAGCTGTTTCCACTAGTGGGAGAGTCTAGGACCAGAGGTCATGGCCTCATCATTAAAGGACGTTCCTTTAGGAAGGAGATTAGGAGGATTTTTTTCAGTCAGAGGGTAGTTAATCTGTGGAATTAATTGCCACAGAAGGCTGTGGAGGCCATTAATGGATATTTTTAAGGCAGAGATAGATAAATAGATTCTTAATTAGTACGGATGTCACGGATTAGTGGGGAGAAGGCAGGAGAATGGGGTACAGAGGGAAAGATAGATCAGCCATGATTGAATGGCAGTGTAGACTTGATGGGCCGAATGGCCTAATTCTGCTCCTGTCACTTATTAATTCATTGAGGTTGGCTGGGAGTCCAAGATGACCAGTCTCACAAAGCACTTCATGAAGTTAGATATCATCATTAAGGCACGTTACCTTGCTTTTTTTACACTGGGATGGTGAGATCCTCAGATTGGAGTACTGTGAAGTTAATTATGTCCATCAATACTCCAGCTAGCTTGTCCACACTGGTTCTGAGAACACAGTCAGGAACTCCATCTGGATCATTTGCTTTCCACAGCTTCACTCTCACGAAGGCCGATCTGACGCCTACAACATTGACTATGGGTACAAGTGCACCCGAGACTGACATATGTTTGCCCGCTGCCTTCCGAGACTATTCATCTATCTCTAGGCACCAAGCATTGTAAAAGTGAGTATAATCACTTCCATGTCAATATCTTTTCTGTCTTTGGTTGCTCATGTGCACAAACCATTAGGATTTTATAAGATAGACACAAAATGCTGGAGTAACTCAGCGGGACAGGCAGCATCTCTGGAGAGAAGAAATGGGTGACGTTTCGGAGCAAGACCCTTCTTCAGACTGAATTTATAAGTGCTTTGCGCACAAACCCTTTAAAAGCCACAAAAAAAAAATGTTGTGAGCCTGTTCTGTATTAATTGCAAGCTGGGAAATTTAAGTTTGGTTAATCAAAACAAATTAAAATTAGTGTGGATTTAAGAAGCTAGTCTCAGTGATAGTGAGTAGTAATAGTAATAGTACTTCAAAGATGTACCGGTTAATTGCCTGGTATAAATGTAAAAAATGGTCCCTTGCGTGTGCAGGGCCGTGTTAATGTGTGGGGGTGGCTGGTCAGTGCGTACTCGATGGGCCAAAGGGCCTGTTTATCATGCTGTATATCTAAAATAAATGAAGAAGAGGGTTAAGGATCTGGATGGCCAAGTCCCGAATCAACTAGACATGGGCTTAGACCACTTACGCAACTTTTTCGGCGACTGCCGGCACCCGTCATAGGTTGTTGCAAAATGTTCAACTTGTTGAAAATCCAGCAGTGACCAGAACAAGGTACGACTCTTTGGGCGACTACTCATGACCATACAGGCTTCACCTCGCGACATGTCGCCAGGGTATCGCCTCTATGCCGTGAGTAGTCTCCTTAGACTTTGAGTGTGCCTCGTGTATGAAATGTGCTATATAAATAAAGTTGCCTTGCCTTTCCTTGCCTTAGTTGCCCAAAGAGTCTTAGCGCCTTTCTGGTCGCCACTGGATTTTCAACATGTTGAAATTTTTCAGCGACCTGCTATGACCTATGACAGGTGCCGGCAGTCGCCGAAAAAGTTGCGTAAGTGGGACAGGCCCAGACTTTAAGTCAGAAGCTGTTGGTAAAAGAAATAACACAATGGAGAAATTGACTTTGTACACAACAATCTACCTGCTGCTGATGCATGCATTCATGACAGTGCTGACAGCGTCATCCCATGCTAAATAGGACAGATTCAGAATATATCTAGCAGCTCCTGGTGCATGTGAGACATCAGAACAGCAGAACTGTATTATTCTGCTATCTGTAGCCTCTCGGCACATCACGTTCCACACTCTACCATTTTCATCGAGCTAGGAGATCAACCCCGGTTCAGTGAGGAATGCAAACGAATATGCCAGAAGCATCATCAAGCCTTCTAAAAATAAACTCCCAAACTGCTGAAGCAACCACACAATACTAAGTGCATACTAAATTGCAGCCTGAACACACTGTGCACAGAACTGACTTTTTCCACAATGAAAGGATCAGATTAAAGCTCCGTAGTTCCACTTGACAATGTAGTGAATGGTGGTGGATAGTTACGTTGGGGGAGAATACTCCATGAATACCGACTGTGTCAATGATGGTGGAACGCAGCATGTGTGTGGGTGGAAAAGACAAGGCAGGAACATCCACAAACATATTCAGCTACAGGTGGGGTGGTTGATCAAGTTGATCCATTCCATTGGCACTCCTAACAATGTCACTCCATCCTTTCAACACAGGAGTCAGAGTGGATGCCTTGAAACTTAGAAAATAGGTTCAGGAGTAGGCCATTCAGCCCTTCGAGCCAGCACCGCCATTCAATATGATCATGGCCGATCATCCAAAATAAGTAACCCGTTCCCACTTTCACCCCATATCCCTTGAATCCGTTAGCCCTAAGAGCTAAATCTAACTCTCTCTTGAATACATCCAGTGAATTGGCCTCCAGTGAATTGGCCTCCAGTGCCTTCTGTGCAAGACAATTCCACAGATTCACAACTCTCTGGGTGAAAATGTTTTTCCTCATCTCAGTCCTAAATGGCCCACCCTTTATTCTTAAACTGTGACCCCTGGGGAATATCTTTTCTGCATCTCGCCTCTCCAATCCCTTAAGAATTTTATATGTTTCTATAAGATCCCCTCTCATCATTCTCAATTCCAGTGAAGATAAGCCCAGTCGAACCATTCTTTCATCATATCAGTCCTGCCATCCCTGGTGAACCTATACTGCACTCCATCAATAGCAAGAATGTTCTTCCTCAAATTAGGAGACCAAAACTGCACACAATACCCCAGGTGTGGTCTCACCGGGGCCCTGTACAACTGCAGTAGGACGTCCTTGCTCCCAATACTCAAATTCTCTCGCTATGGCCAGTATGCCATTTGATTTATTCACTGCCTGCTGTTCCTGCTTTACCTGTCTGAGGTATTGTTTAGATAACGGTGAATTCAATGATCCTTCATAATGTTGAAGTCATGGGAAGAGGCAACATTTGAAGTTAATTAGAGTATAGTTCTATCTAAGTTACCTACAGATAGATGCTGGTACCGAAGATAGATACAAAATGCTGGAGTAACTCAGCGGGACAGGCAGCATCTCTGGAAAAATGGAATAGGTGACGTTTCGGGTCGAGACCCTTCTTCAAAATAAGAGTCAAGGGAAACTCTCAACCTGAAGAAAGGTCTCGACCCAAAAAGTTACCTATTCCTTTTCTCCAGTGATACTGTGTGACCCGCTGAGTTACTCCAGCTTGTTGTGTCTATCTGGAGTACAGTTCTGGTCATTGCTGCTCACCATCTCAGATCGAGGATATTGTTGCAGGACGTCAATCCAGCAGTAGCGTCCAATGTCCAGCCTTCTTCAGTGAATTCAACAATTACCTTACTTTCATATTTCCTTACAATTTTACTTTGGGCTCATAAATATACACCAGCATTCAAAGCAATGGTGGCGCAATGGTCACACAGCGGTAGTCTTACTGCCTCACAGCGCTTGTAGTAGCAATGTTACAACATTTTGAGATTTTAAAAATCAAGTCTTTAATTTATCCCATCAGATAAAGCATAAAAAGAAGTTTAATTTAACACCTAATTCACTTTCATATCTTCAGTATTAAAAAAGTTTTCATACTCGGAAATTGGCATCTTGTTCCCTATTGCTTTTTTGACTTAACACAAAAGCTGTGATCGAGAACATTTAAAAGCCCATAAATTTCTTAAAATTTAAGAGAACTGAAAGACATTTTTAGTTATTATAGATTGAAGCATTCTGAAACAAATATGAAACAATCTTACTTAGATGACTTGAAATTAAAGCATATAATCTATAATCTATCTATAAAATCTATCCATTTCTTAAGAATAGATTAACATTTTTAAATAGCCCGTGTCCAAATAACATTCACACAAGAATTCAGAATAAAACATAATTTTTAAATCTCATTGTCATAGGTTTATAGGCCAAATGGAAGGAATTTAATACCTGTAAATTAATGGCCATTTAAATCAGCTTGCGAGTGGGATATTCTGGAACTGGACCATTTGGAATGTTGAGGATGAGGTGTTTTTAGTCCCCATATCGTTAGCAAATACACTGCCGGTTCTTCGGGGGGGGGGGGGGGGGGGGGGGGGGGGAATCACCATTTTGCAACTTAAAATGTGAATTAAATACCTTAAGAAACACTTTTATACATAAAAATAAACCACTTTCTTTTACCTGGTCCTCCATAGAATCCGTCCATTGACGGCTTCAGAAGCTGATTTTAAAATCATTCCAGTGATTAACTTGTCGGGTGAATTTTTTTGTAAAACACACAGAACGGCCGTAGGAATGATTCTTTAGCAACATCTTGCACTCCAACAAATATAATTTAGGACCAGGTCAGGAAAAAACCCCGTTTTAACCCTGCCCCATCCTCAAACGCGCCAAAATTGCGCACACAGCCAGTGACAGAATTGCAGCGCCGCTGAAAGTAAGTTTTGTAACATACCTACTTGTAGCGCTGGAGACACGGGTTTGATCGCGACTACGGCTGCTGTTTGTACGGAGTTAGTACGTTCTCCCCTTGACAGCGTGAGTTTTCTCCGAGATCTTCGGTTTCCTCCCACACTTCAAAGACGTACAGGTGTGTAAATAAATGTGCTTGATAAATGTAAAAATTATCCCTAGTGTGAGTAGGGTAGTGTTAATATGCGGGGGGTCACTGGTCGGTGTGGACTTGGTGGGCCGAAGGGCCTGCTTCCTCACTGTCTCTCTAAAACTAAACTCTAAACAAAACAAATCTCCAGCAATCCCATTCCCCTGCTTATTTACCCTGTTGCCTGGTCTCTCTCATGTGCCCTTTAACTCCCCCAATTCTCGTCCTGGCGTACACCTTGTCTATAGGATGTGGTGGGCAAACTGGAGCACTCAAGGAAGCCCACACATTAATAGGGGAGCATGCAAATGCTGTGCAGATATCACCGGAGGTTGCGATCAAACCACGGCCGCTGGGATTGAGAAAGAGCACCTGCACTAGTTGGTGCAGTGGGCCCCATCCCCACCTCCATCGTACTAGAAGTGAAGACAATGCTGCCTTACAGGGCGTGGGCAATGTGGGAGATGTTTGTTGCTTTGCTGATGAGAATGCTAAACTGAGCCTGTCTGAGTTCGCATTTGAATATTTAAAAAATAGTTAGGAAATACTCCCTGGCACACAGTCAATATTTAATCTTCAACCAATATCACAAAAAATGCTTTGCCTGGCCTGCACTGTGCTGCAGTTTGTGGAATATGTATAAATTGATGGCTGGGATTACCAAATTAAAAAAATAATTACACTTCAAAAACATGTCATACACTGTGCAGCGAGTTGGGACATCCAGGACCATGAAAGGTGATGCAGGAAGGCAAATCATTCTTTCTTTACTGTGGAAATAGTAATTAATATATTCAACAACTAATATATGCTAATGTGCAAGCAAGTTGATGTACACGAGTAGGAAATATTGCCACTATGGCTCAGGGCTTTGAGATTCCTACTTCTCTGACGTATTATGTGAAGCTGAGGTCTCTATTCTTAAGTAAGGATCTGCTTGCCTTGGAGTAGGTGCAGCATATTGTCTTAGGTTACTGAGGATCCAGAGAGGGAGCAAGGATGCTCTTGTCCATTAGAGAGATTGAGTGAGATTGGCTCACATTCAGTGGGGCTTAGAAGAAAGAGGCATGCTAGACTTTGAAGGGAGAGGCAGGGTTGAGACCAGACACCGTTTAATCAAGCTAGTAAACCTAGAACTTATCACAAGATAAGAAGACGGCCATTTAGGGTTGAGAGCAGAAGAATTTCCTTTTGCAGAGAGGGCTGTCAATCTACGGAATTGTTTGTTTCAGCAGAAGGTGGATGCAAGTTATTGAGTTTATTCCAGACTGATTGGTGGACATTTGAAATATGAGGAGTTTCGGAAATGGTGTTATGGTTGAGGATTTGTCTCTAATGTACTGGATGGTAAAACAGTTTCAAGGGCCACACTGCTTGCTCCTGCTGCTCTTGCTTATGCAATTACACTTACTAATAAGGAATGAGACCAATTGAAATAGGTCAAGTATTGATTTGGCATCTTAAATGTTGCTTAAAAGCCAAATCCCCCTGCTATGAGGAGAGAGGAATCAATTGGTTCCATATCAATGGGCAGAGCTCCCTTTTCTGCTTATGACAGTGGTTACTGTGGTTTGACAGTGGTTACTGTGGAATGGCGAATGAGGTGAGGACGTTTCTTTGGGGGGGGGACACTACCATCTACCTCTTTGGTGATTCCCGGACTATCCTTGATCGGACTTTGCTGGCTTCACCTTGCACTAAACGTTATTCCATTATCATGTATCTACACACTGTAAAAAAAATCGATTGTAATCATGTATTGTCTTTCTGCTGACTGGTTAGCATGCCACAAAAGTTTTTCACTGTACCTCAGTATGCGGGACAATAAACTAAACTGAACTGAATTGTCCTTATCTCTGTTTGCTTTGTTGTTGCCTTGTCCGAGCTAACAGTAATCTAGTCTACCTGTTTAAGAAGGAACTGCAGATGCTGGAAAATCGAGGGTAGACAAAAGTGCTGGAGAATCTCAGCGGGTGCAGCAGCATCTATGGAGCGAAGGAAATAGGCAACGTTTTGGGACAAAGCCTTTATTCTACCTCTTCCTTGATCGCCACCCCCTTTGTCTCATTTTCCTACCTTACATTCCCTTATCTCTGCATCACCCTCTCCCCTGATTCAGTTTGAAGAGGGGTCTCGACCCGAAACGGCACCCACTCCTTCTGTCCAGAGATGCTGCCTGTCCTGCTGAGTTACTCCAGCATATTGTTGTCTATACCAACACAGGAGAGCTGAGATCATTATTTTCCCAGCAAAGCATCAAGTGGTGCTAAATAGCTATATGTCTGTTGTTTACTGCTCAGTAAGTAGTGCCATATGCTACCCAATGTACAATCACGTAGTATCGGCTTCTGTGGTTGAAGATGTTTTGCCAATAACCACGTTGGAAGAAAGACGTTTGCTCATATAATGCCTTGTGACGTCTAGCAGAAACATTTCACTGCCGTGTGTCACCAGCCGTGTCAGTGTCACTCTGTGACAGCCGCTGCTTTGCCCATTAACCGTTTGAAAAACAAGAGTGGCATTGACTCAACACCTTATCATATCCTTCAGAAATCCCACACTGTCACAGATCAACAGTGCACGAACCTCCTGTCATTTACTGTCATCGCCTGTAGCTGTTCTAAAAGGAGGATTTTCATTTACATAAGCTTATCACCTTTCCCGGAAATGTCTCAAAGGGCTTCACATTTAAAGGGTGACTCCGTGATCTGGTGCTCCTAATCAGAAGTAGTCTTGCATGGAGAACTTCACAGGTGCTCCGCTGTGATTTATTTGCTGGTTAGCTACAATGCACGGAAAATTGTAGGCTCTGCACCAAACAATTTCAAGGGACAAATGCTCTTCAGAATTACCATCAAATGCTGCGACTATTAAGAGGGGTGCAAATTGGTCAATGGCTGCATGATAGACAAAGTGGTGATATTTAGTGTAGTTAGAGATACAGCGCGGAAAAAGGCACTTCGGCCCACCGAGTGCACATTGACCAGTGATCCCTGCACATTAACACCATCCTGCACACACTGGGTGCAATTAACCTACAAGCCCGTACGTCTTTGGAGAGTGGGAGGAAACTGAAGATTTGTGGAGAAAACCCACACGGTCACGAACACAATTTCACAAGCAGAACGTACAAACTCCACACAGACAGCAGCCGTAGTCGGGATCGAACCCGGGTCTCCGGCCCTGCAAGTGCTGTAAAGGGCCTGTCCCAGTTGAGCGTAATTTGCGCATCATTTACGCAACAGGCCGGTATTGACTGTCGCGCAAAAATTGTCTAGCAGGTGGAAGTCGCGCGCCAAATGCTTTTGAGGGTCCTGCTTCTTTTGGGAGCCATTTGCGATGTCGTTCGTGTCGATCTCCATGGCAAGGATTTTCCCAGTGAAAATCAAAGATACTATGGTGAAAGATTTTCAAAATTACGCACGCTTATGCCCGGGGGGTCATGTGCTGCGGAGCTCAAATGCTGACGACATACGGGCGGTGCATGGTTATGCAGGGTGACGCACAATAAATTAGCAATGTTCGTGCGACACCGTGCGTAACCATGCGTCACATCGCGCTACAGGTACGCCGTCAGTACGTCAGCGTATGCCATCAGTATGTCAGCGTGCGCAAGGGATACGTCACGCAGATCGCGCAAGGATTTTGAGCTTCACAAAATCCTGGGGCGCTGCGTGTTACCGCGCTTCACTGCGTACGCTGCCACACCTCACCACGCGCCATGCGTGCGTCACGACACGCCAACCAATTTTTAGGATGTCGCGTAAATGACGCGCAAATGACGCCCAAGTGGGACAGGCCCTTAAGGCAGCAACTTTATGGCTGTGCCACCGTGCCACCGACTCATAGCACCTCTGGAGACTGAATCAGAGGTAACACTGTTAGCCGGGCACCATTTACCAAATGGGAAATGTTACAGATGTTTAAGTACAATGTAAGTTGACAAATGAATCTTTAAAAATTTCGCTCTGGAGTAGTTACTCAATCAGTGCAAATATTTGTGGAAGTTCCACATTTTGAATCCTGCCTTCTTCAAACATTGCTCCTGTGAAGAAAAAACTGGTGCATCACAAACCTAGGCAGAGGAAATTTCTAAACAGTCTGCATAAAATCAAAGACTAAACAGTCCACTCAAGAGCACCCTTGTGTTTTATTGCATATTGAAAAGACTTCATGCTGCCGGTTTTAAATTCAGCCTCAGCTAATTTATCCATCTAACCAGAAAATACAGGAAAGTCTCAATGGGTGAAGCAGCATCTGTAGAAAGCAAAGCAAAGTTAATGTTGCTTGCTGCTGACCTTTAGACAACTGCCAATTGATGATTATAATGACTCTAAACCTGCAGCCAGAGACTTCATATCAAGTTTCCCGATGGTCTTTGCGGGCGATACTGCTCGCTAGACAGGAGCAGATAGAAGGGCTGGAAAAAAAGCAGTGTGGTGAAGGTCACATGAGTGAAGTGAGGGCATGGCTAACTGAAGATAACTTCATGGCTACGCAGTGTGGCCTTGAGAAGATAAGGTGTCTGGGAACAGGCATTGAGCAAAGGGAATATATAATGAGCAGGAAAATATGAACAGGTAACATAATTCTGAACTCTCAAGGCTGATAAGGATAAGGATATGGATAACCAGCCAATTTCTCTCTACTGCCACTCCTCCACCTAGCGGAGCTGGTCCTCTCAACATCTTCTATTTTGAGTTCTCCCACGTCCTCCAAATCAAATCCACTCGAATGGGCCCCAGGTATGCCCACCTCTTTGCAGGGTACGTTGAAGAATCCCTGTTCCAGGCACACACTGGCCCTATCCCCGAACTCTATCTCCATTAAACTCCTCAAGGAATGAAGACGTGTTTTGTTTATTCAGCTCTTGGATGAGTGACTACGTGAGACGACAGACTTCAGAGCTGTGAGAGCCTTGCGTTAGACTTCCTTTTGATGCTTGAAGGACAGTCCGAGACGTCAGCAGCGACCACCACCTTTTGCATGGAGGAGGGACCAGAGTTCAAAGCACAAAGAAGGCTACCCCTCCCGACCAGCAAAGTGCATTTGGCCAATTCATTCATGTGGGTAATATCTGAGGGTAATAAAGTCATGGACCTTGTGATTTAGTGTAAGAAGTGATAAGCTGGAACAGTAAAGCAAATAAGAAGTTACTATGTCAATGGCTTGCATGCTTGGTCATAAGGTCATAAGTGATAGTAAAACTAGGCCATTTGGCCCATCATGTCTACCCTGCCATTAAATCGTGGCTGATCTACTCCTAACCCCATTTTCCTGCCTACTCCCCATAACCTCTGACACCTGTACTAATCAATTTATCAATCACTGCCTTAAAAATATCCACTGACTGCCTCCACAGCCTTCTGAGGCAAAGAATTCCACAGGTTCATCACCCTCTGACAAAATTAATTTATCCTCATCTCCTTCCTAAAAGAATGTACTTTAATTCTGAGGCTATGATCTCTAGTCCTAGACTCTCCCACTAGTGGGAACATCCTCTCCACATCCCCTCTATCGAAGCCTTTCACTATTCTGTATTTCAATGAGGTCCCCCTCATTCTTCTAAACTCCATACTTGCATACTTAAGTAACTTGAATGCTAATAAAGATAACATTTTACGAAGCCTTGGTGTAGAGCCTTTTGTTTGATATATCAGTGGATACGGTATACAAGTACTAGGGTCAACATTTTAAATGGTGCTGGACCTTTTGAGACAAATTGGCAAATGTTGCAGTTATAATGGCTTTAAAACCAATGCAGAACAAAGGGGAGCAATTGGAAGAAAGGACTGGGCCTGAAACGTCTCCTCTTCCTTTTCTCCAGAGATGCTGCTTGACCCGCTGAGTTACTCCAGCATTTTGTGTCTATTATAGGAAAGGCCAGCAGAATCATTGTCCATGGCACAGCGGCACATTCGGTGGAGCTGCTCTTTTAGCACCAGATTGCCAGATTTGATCCAGACCTCAGGTGCTGTCTGTGTGGTGTTTCCACGTTCTCCCAGTGACTGCGTGAGTTTCATCCTGGTGCTCCAACTTTCTTCCTTTCTCCTAAGACGTGCAGGTTTGTAGGTTAATTGGCCTCCGTAAATTGCCCCGCGTGTGTAGTGAGTGGATGCGCATGTGGGATAACATAGAACTAGCGATTGGCATGGACTCGGTGGGCCGAAGGGCCTGCTTCAGTGCTGTGCCCTTCGATTAATCAATCGATTGTCAGCAGCTGTCGTGAAAAATAAAATCCACTTGCTCTTTATTATCTGAAATTATTGATTTCTCTTCAACCCCAGGATTTGTGAGTTCCCACTAAAAAGCAGTGAAGCTGCTGTCATGGGTTTTGTTGAGCTTCATTAGCCTAATGCAGGAGACCCAGGCAAAGGGGGCAGGGTGGAGGTGAGAGGGAGAATTACAGTGACGGGGCTGGAAGCTTGGGGTCGTGTTTGTGAACTAAACAGAGGTGTTCAATAAACCGTTGACCCAATGTTGAGGAAAATATAGTGAGGACAGCAAATAATTATCAAAATTAAAAATTCAAGTGAATTGCAGCAGTGTTGGTGCGGTGGCAAATAGGCTGGGAGGAGTATAAAGGTCACTATTACAACTCTGATGTGTCATAGGGGGATGCCATGAGAAACTGAGTCGTTATTCGGGCAATGGAAGGGTGGCCCTGGCAAGCAAGCGGAACAGTCCCTTGCACTTAGGACAAAGAGCTGGAGGAATTCCGTGAGTCAGGCAGCATCTGTGGGGGGAATGACCAGATGATGTTTTGGGTCAGGACCGTCCTTAAGGCTCAGGACAGTCTATTTGCAACATTGCAAGAAGAGGATATTGATGTTGGTGCCACGATGGAGTTGGCAGAAATGACAGAGGACGTTGTGTGGGACACACTGGGAGCACAGGTTTGGGAGGGAGCCGAACAGGGTAAAGAGATTTGTTGACTCGGATGGAGAGAAATCCTTGGCTGAGGTCAAAGGAAAGCACATTGATGGCACCAAAGTAGAGATAGTTCTTAGGAATAAATATCACCACAAGTAATAGCCGAGGCCTAGAGCTACCTCCTTAGATACCTGAGGAAGTTTGGCATGTCCCCAACAACCCTCACCAACTTCCACAGTTGCATTATAGAAAGCATCTTATTGTAGTGCATCACAGCATGTTTTGGGAACGGCTCCATGCAAGACTGCAAGAAATTGCAGAGAATTGTGGACAAAGCCCTGACCATCACAGATAACCAACCGCCCTTCCATGGACACCATCTACACGATGATTCTGCGGAATTCTCTGCCTCAGAGGGCTCAGAGGCGGGTTTTCTGGATGCTTTCGAGAGAGAGCTAGATAGGGCTCTTAAAAATAGCGGAGTCAGGGGATATGGGGAGAAGGCAGGAACGGGGTACTGATTGGGGATGATCAGCCATGATCACATTGAATGGTGGTGCTGGCTTGAAGGGCCGAATGACCTACTCCTGCACCTATTGTCTATTGTCTATTGACTATAGACCTATGATTAAATAACCGACCCGAGACTTGTGGGAAGGCTTGTTGTCTTCCCACTTGGCTCCTGCAAATGAGTACAACAGACAAAAAGAGTACAAAAAGACAAAAAGGAATGGCAGATGCTGGTTTAAACCGAAGATAGACACCAAAAGCTGAAAGTAACTCAGCGCGTCAGACAGCGTCTCTGGGGAAAAGAACAGTTGTAGTTTTGGGTCGAGACCCTTCTTCAGACTGAGAGCCAAGGAAAGGGAAACGAGAGATATAGATGGTGATATAGAGAGAAAAATGAATGAATAGAGTGGCCTTGTGTGGGCAGCTTCACTGCAACCTACGGCAGCCCCCCATACTGGAAGCTGTCATCATTGAGCTGATTAAATCTCTGGAATTCTCTGCTACAGAAGATAACTACCAGTTCATGTGCTATATTTAAGAGGGAGTTAGATGTGGCCCTTGTGGCTAAAGGGATCAGGGGATATGGACAGAAGGCAGGTACAGGATACTGAGTTGGATGATCAGCCATGATCATATTGCATGGCAGTGCAGGCTCGAAGGGCCAAATGGCCTACTCCTGCACCTATTTTCTATGTTTCTAAAGTCAAGCAGCATCTTTTGCCGAACTCCATTCAACTTAAGGGAATGTGGAGTGTATTCAGTTAATGAAACCATGAGATCATCGGGCAAAGTAAAGATCTATTTACTCTGGAGCCTCTCTGAAGCAGCATGGGTTTATCACCTATACACACAAAACGCTGGAGTAACTCAGCAGGTCAGGCAGCATCCCTGGGGAAAATGAATATATTTGGTATAAACCAGCATCTGCTTTTTATTACATTGAGTTTCTCAATAGTTTCCTCTGGGAGTTGCCATTCATATTTAAAGGGTTTGTGCACAACTTGTAGGTCAGTTGCATCTTATAAAGGTAACAATGCTCATTAAAAGTTGGGTGTCTGGCTTTCTGAGTGAATACTCGTCTCCACCTGCAGAGAACTTGCTTTTTTTCTCTAGGGAACACTATTTTTTTTGGCTTCATTCCCAATTAATGTTGGTTGGCAGAGCAGATTCAGATTCAGATTCAATCCTGACCTCAGCTGCCTATGGGGAGATTCACATTCTCCCTGTGATCGTGTGGTGGTAGATTAACTTGCCTTGTAAATAACCCATGGCATGGGAGGGTGCTGGCAGAATTAACAGGCAATGGAGAGAGAGTTGATTTTAGGGAGTTAAGTAAAGAAATGGGATGGATGACATTGCTCTGAGTGCCGGTATCCACTCTGTAGGTGGAATGGCATCCTGTGTCAATATTGTTGGATTCATGGGAGGTGGACTTGGAGTGAGGATGCTCCTCAAACTACGGAGCATCTTGGACAATACAGCTCACCCCCTCCATAGACACACTGGTCACATTAATGATCACATTAAATGGTGGTGCTGGCTCGAAGGGCCAAATGGCCTACTCCTGCACCTATTGTCTATTGTCTTTAAGAGCTCTATCTAACTATTGAAAGCATCCAGGTAATTGGCCTCTACTGCTTTCTGAGGCAGAGAATTCCACAGGTTCACAACTCTCTTTTCTCTTTTCTTTTCTCTGTATCTCGGTACATGCAACAATTCCACCATTTTATGGCAATGGCCTGTATGCTGATTACAATTGGAAGCCTGGTGACCCCACAAGGTTTCTTTTTCTTAAACAGTTTCTCATCTTGATGGTAACTTGCTTCCGCTCTAGTTTTGTGAGTTTCAAGGTGCGTGGCTTCTCAGTTCTCAATACCCTCCCAAATGCTCCATCTCCACTTTGAGTGACCATGGGTACGGGGCTCCACATGATTCAGTGAGGACTCTTCATTTTGTCCAGGAGGCTTTGAGTACATCATTGAATCTTTTCCTCTGTACACATTGGAGTATAATCCTGTGTCAATATTCATGGATTCATGGGAGGTGGACTTGGAGGGGAGGATGCTCCTCAAACTACAGAGCATCTTGGACAATACAGCTCACCCCCTCCATGACACACTGGTCAACCTGAGGAGTACCTTCAGCAACAGACTGGTTCTGCCAAGATGCAGGACAGAACACCACAGGAGATCCTTCTTCCCTGTGGCTATCTAACTGTACAACTCCTCCCCCTACTGTTGTGGGGTAGACTGAAACTGAGACAGACTACCCTCCCCCAATCTTTGCACATTCCCAATCCTTTCCACTCGTCACTTTAATTTCATGTTTCCTGTATTTTGTATTTTTATGACCATTGGCAGATCAATTTCCCTCCCGGGGTGAATAAAGTTCTATTGTAGCATATCACCATATCATATCGTATAGATTGACTTATTGAAAGAGACAACATGGGAACACGCGCTTTGGCCCACCGAGTCCACGCCCACCATTGATCATCCATTCAACCTGGTTCTGTTGCCCCACTTTCTCATCCACTCCCTACACGCCAGGGATCATTTCTCGAGGTCTCTTAACCAACAAACATGCAAGCCCTTGGGATTTGAAAGGATACTGGAGCACCCGGAGGGAACCCATGTGGTTACAGTGAGAACGTGCAAACTCCACACAGGCAGCATGCAAGGTCAGAATCAAACCCAGGTCTCTGGCACTGTGAGACAGTAGATCTAGCAGCACCGCCACTTAGTCACCCTCAAGATATTTACTGTATAAATATATGGTCACACAATGGTCACACAATGCCCAGAGGCTTTTAGGCAACCCTCCTGAAGGCTCCAGCAGACAATGTTAGTGACATCCACAGTTCATGGTTCCCTGTGGCTTCAAGAGAGAGCAACAGATCTCATCACCATAATTGTTTATCTTTGTGAAGTGAAATTCCTTTCTTCCACACAACACAGTTATGCCCCTGTCCCACTTAGGAAGCCTGAAATGAAACCTCTGGAGACTTTGCGCCCCACCCAAGGTTTCCGTGCGGTTCCCGGAGGTTTTTGTCAGTCTCCCTACCTGCTTCCACTACATGCAACCTCCGGCAACCACCTGCAACCTCCGGGAACCGCATGGAAACCTTGGTTGGGGCACAAAGTCTCCAGAGGTTTCCGTTCAGGTTTCCTAAGTGGGACAGGGGCATTAAAATCTCACCAACTTAAGCACAATTATAGTTTAGAACAAGGGTTTAAGAATAGCAGATTTCACCGAGGCAGTACACAAGAGTGATCACTTTTCCTTCTTGCCATCTTGTATCGTTCCAGTTTCAAAGTTGATAAAAATGTAGAGTCTTAACTTGGCCTCAAAGCCCCATTGCCCTGATGGTGGCACTGGGTCGGAGTTGCTGGGATCAACCTAGCCAGGCGATGATGGTGATGTCAAAGATAGACAAAAAATGCTGGAGCAACTCAGCGGAACAGACAGCATCTCTGGAGAGAAGGAATGGGTGATGTTTTGGTTCGAGACCCTTCTTCAGACAAAGATGATGATGTCCTTCACGGCTGCTCCACCGTTCTGTGTTGCTGCAGGCCACGTCCGATCAATGCGATCAGATTCTTGGAGCAATGCCCGATCCAATTGATCCCCAAGCTGCTAAATCCCCAACCTCCACAGCCCACTCCACCAACAAATCAAACCAGACATGTCAACCCGCGAGATCGCTTTCCAACCCCCTCAGCTGCCCCTTGCAAAGGCTGAGGTTTGCCCCTACCAAACCTACAAGGCTGGGCCCCTTAATATTGTGCTTCCCTGCATAGAATGGGCAGCCATGTGTTGCTAGAGGAAGCAAGCTCTGTGTCTAGTGTTTCCCCCTGATCATTGCCACTTCTGTAACCCCCACCCCTCACCCCCGCCCATGGTCACTGCTCTGACCAGGCACTGGGTGGCTGTAAGGGTGCCGGACACTAATAATGTCTCCTACAATGTGGAAGGAAACCCTCCATCCCCCTCACCGGCACAGTTCCTCTCCTCCATCCACCGCCACCATCTTGACATCAACACACACAGCGAGCTGTGCGTTCCCCGTCTGTGGAAAGAGAATTCACTGAATGGGTAAGGCTAACTGCATACCTGAGTCAACTTATTGGGTTGGAGACTCCAGTCCTCTTGCAGTGCTCTGAGGTCCCAAACAACAAATTTGCTGTGTTGCTATGACAATGTCAACAGACATTGCCACAGAAGGCTGCGGAGGCCAAGTCAGTAGATATGTTTAAGGCAGATCGTTAGATTCTTGATTAGTACGGGTGTCAGAGGTTATGGGGAGAAGGCAGGTGAATGGTATTAGGTGGGAGAGATAGACCAGCCATGATTGAATGGCAGAGTACACTTGATGTGCCGAATGGCCTAATTTTAATCCAATTCCTTATGACTTTATAACAGATGATAATTGTGGGGTTAATCAGATTTCTAATCCCACATGCAGCACCTTGCCTGCTCCTTTTGTGCAGTTAGTATTTCCAGTGACTGTATTAGGGATATTACATTGGAAATCAGCATCACATTATCATAATGTCACCTTAATGGGCCTGTCCCACTCAGGCCACTTTTTAGGTGACTATGCAGTCGCCACATGGTCGCCACATGTTCGCGGGTGGTTTGCTGGGGAGTCGCCTGCATGGTCATGAGGAGTTCCCGCATTCTGGGAACTAGTTGCGGCCTCAAATTTTTCAACATGTTGAAAAATTAGCGGCGACCAGAATGAAGCCGTCATGGAGAATAGCGAGAATGCTCGTGCTTTAGGTGGGTCGCCAGGAGGTCCTAGTGGGTTGCCAGGAACGAAGGTTCTCGTAGGCGGTTGTAGCCGGTGCTGACGGGTGAATTGGCTCATTGGGGGAAAAAAAACGTAAGCGGTTGTTTTTAGAACCAAGGATAACCGACCGCTAATGTTAAATGTCCGCCGAGCTTCACAGCCGTGTTTCTTTGGCTTCTTAAAAGTTAGCTTCACTACTTCTCCCTCCTTCTCCCACCTTCTCCCCCCCTCCCCCCCTCCTCTTTTAAAGGACTTACCGTACACTTACCGTCCATCTTAATTACAGCGCCAACCTTCCTGTTCATCGCGGTGTATGTCTGTATCACCTTGGCTTTGCACCGTGTGAATTTCACTCTGACAGCACTCCCCCGCTTGCCTGTCCCCAGCCTGCATAACGGGTTGGTGAAGGAAGCGGTGTGACAGTCGCCGTTCCAGTTGCCAGTTTTTTAAGGCGACGGCCGGCAATTTGACAGTCGCCAGCAGTCCCCTGAAACATTGCCTAAGTGGGACAGGCCAATAACTCATGCTTGTTTCCTCTTTGCAGATTGGCTGATACACAGTTTCTTCACAGGCCATTCTGGAGCCTGTGAGATTTTAGTTTATTGAAGGTGCTTTCAAAAATTGATGTCTCCTTTATAATTATGCCCCGTCTTCTCGCTGTGATAACTGCCTTTAAAATTCCCTTTGCTGGAAGAGCAATTTCCTCCAAAATTAAGCCGATAACATTTATATTGTGCAAAATTTTGGGAATCAAGGATCTTCTTTCTACTTTGATAAGCTGCCTCGCAAAATATATTGACAACTTCAGCCGACCAACAATATATTTTTTTACTAAGCAGAAAGTTGTGAGATCCTTCAGAACAGTCATGGTGGCCCAGCGGTAGAGTTGTTGCCTTACAGTGAATGCAGCGCCGAGACCCGGGTTCGATCTCAACTTCAGGTGCTGTCTGTATGGAGTTTGTATATTCTCCTCGTGACCGTGTGGGTTTTCTCCGAGATCTTCGGTTTTCTCCCACACTCCAAAGATGTACAGGTGGGCCAAAGGGCCTGTTTCCACGCTGTATCTCTAAACTAAACTAAACTAAAGAACCTTGGATAGACACTCTGGATAGAAGGAATGGGTGGCATTTCGGGTTAAGACCCTTCTTCAGATTCGACCCGAAATGTCACCCATTCCATCTATCCAGAGATGCTGCCTGTCCGGCTGAGTTATTCCGGGATTTTGTGTCTATCTGCAGTGTAAACCAGCGTAAATCTGCAGTCTCTTCCTACACATACATCCTTCAAAATGTTGCAAGATTCAATGAGATCAGCTCCATTATTTCTAGACTCCATTGATTAAGGGTCCAATTTCCTCCACCTTTTCCCCAGGAAACAGCCTTCATCAGCCCAAGAGTCAACCTAGTGATCTACTTCCAAATCGAGTATATGTGCTTTAGACTAAGGAGAGCAAAACTGTATGCAGCACTCCAGGTGCGCCATCACCAATGTCTCAGACTCTTGTAACATGCCTTCCCTGCTCTCATACCCCTTTCATCTTGTGATAGAAAAACTGTTACATCCCACCCCAGCTGCGGCAGTTCAGCCAATATCTTCCAACACACCAGGACTCCAAGGCAGCGGATATGAATTTATGTGTGGCAAATATATTTCAACAAATGGAATCATCTATGTTATTGTTCAGGTTCCTAGAGGACTTGTATGTTTCTTTACTGCCAGTTCCTTTTTGACCACTCACAGTTAAGTTAATCAGTCTGTGGAAAATGGTGCAATGAAAAGAGATGGGATTTTGTTCTATTGTTCCACTGCTAGATTTAGCAAGGGTAGATAAACTGGTTAAATTCAGCAATGTTTGTCACTGTTAGAAAATGAACAGGTTTAATGCTCTGCACGGAAAGGATTTTTCTGTATTCTTTGTACATCGAGGAATGAGGTTGCTTGCTACAGCCACTTAATGGCAGAAGTTGGTGATTGTGGTGTTGTTAAGCCATCAATATTTTATGTTACTTTATAGTTTCCACTTTAAGAATAAACTTGTGGGTTCTCATTTTAGGAATACTGTATAGTTTGGAGCTTTAACAGAAGATTGTAAAGCACCAGGGACATTGCCAGTGAATTCTATTCTGTGAAGCAGTAATATATATATATTTAAGCCAGGGTTAAATTGTTAGAGTTTACAGCGATAGAGCTGGCAAAAGCCATGTATGGACATTCTGTCAGTTTTATAAGATTCTTTCCTGCACTACTCCAAAAAGTTGTCAGGGTTTGGACACGCTAGAGGCAGGAAACATGGTGCAGCGGTAGAGTTACTGCCTTACAGCACTTGCAGCACCAGAGACCAGGGTTTCAACCCGACTACGGGCGCTGTCTGTACGGAGTTTGTACCTTCTCCCCGTGACTGCATGGGTTTTCTCCGAGATCTTCGTTTTCCTCCCACATTCCAAAGACATACAGGTTTGTAGGTTAATTGGCTTGGTATAAGTGTAAATAGTCCCTAGTGTGTGTAAGATAATGTTAATGTGCGGGGATCGCTGGTTGGTCCGTACACGGTGGGCTAAAGGGCATGTTTCCCCGCTGTACTCTAAACTAAACTAAACTAAACATTCATATTGGGCTTTCAGTAAAATGTGCAGATTAGTTTTGGTGGATTTGACACACTGAAGTGCCTGTCCCACTTTCACGACCTATATCACAACCTTTTTCACTCGTCGACATTTTTCATCAGGCTAGAAAAATGCCCCGACCTACTTGATGCCACGAGTACCTACGACTAGCATCACGACCTAACTACGACTTACCTATGACCTCCTACGATCTCGTGACAACCATGCTGCGAGTATGTGTCAAGGGCAAACTCGGCAGAGGTCGTGAATTAGGTTGTGAAAGTGGGACAGGCCCCTGATGGAGACTGATTTCTGCACATAGTTGGAAGTCATTTTGTCATGAAGTTTGGAAACCATTTTAGCAGACTAAAGGCTCAATGTGGATTTTACAAGTTTGTGGAACATGTGTCCAAGTTCCCTCAGAGATGAGAAACTCATCCACCCCATTCTCGTGATCTATTATCCAATAAATTCTCCACTCACTGGAATCTTAAACATCTGACTCAGGGTCCTTTTTATAGAATAGCAGTAAAGGTTTATAAGCCTCCAGTGCATTGCTGAGCTGTGTGCTTGATATTCCTCACACAAAGGTAAAATAAATCATGGACTTTGCATTTTTGGGTAAATTGTTAAAGACACCATGATGAACACCACTCGTTATCACCTTCCCCACAGCCAACAATGTATCATTGTGGGCTCCACATTTTCTTGATCATCTGGCTGGTTCTTTCCATACATTTCATACATTTGTTCTTTGTACCTTTTCATATCTGTAGTTTCCTTCTCCCCTGACTCAGCCTGAAGAAGGGTCTAGACGCGAGACATCACCTATTCCTTTTCTCCAGAGATGCAGCCTGACCCGCTGAGTTACCCAGCTTTTTGTGTCTATCTTCAGTGTAAACCAGCATCTGCAGTTCCTTCCAACACAGAACTAACTGAGAAATTGATTCGGGTAACTTTGAACACTGCACAAATTTAGGAAAGGTTTCAATTATGTTTTGATTTCAAAACTTGAAGGCAATGGAAAATGACCTTTGCATCTATATCTTTCAATGTCTGAATATCTGGAAAAGATTTTGTGAGTGAATTGGGTGTTTAAATCTGCTAGACTTCTGCAGAATCCCATTTGAGAGTCTTCCCCCATGCTTGGTTGGTTAAATAGCTTTAATCCATTTGAGAGGCACAAATTGAGCAGCATTGCAGGCACATTGTGAGTGTTCTAGATATTTAGCTTAGTTACATTTAGCTTTGAGATACAGCGTGGAAGCTGGCCCTTCGGCCCACCGAGTCCACACTGACCAGCAATCCCCGCACACTAACACTATCCCACATGCACTAAGGACAATTTATACATATCAAGCCAATTAACCTACAAACCTGTACATCTTTTTTGGAGTATAGGAGAAAACTGAAGATCTCGGAGAAAACCCACGCATGTCACGGGGAGAACGTACAAACTCTGTACAGACAGCACCTGTAGTCAGGATCAAACCCAGGTCCCTGGCGATGTAAGGCAGCAACTCTAACGCTGCGCCATCTTGCCACCCCTGTTACATCCATAGAACATGCTCACCCAGTGAAAAAGAAAATCAAGGCATTCATATATTTATATGTTGTCTTTAAAATTCACAGAATGGCAGCATTAACTTCCTCTTTTCTAACTGGAAACATATATCCTGCGGTGTCCTCTGCTGCTCAGCATTTTTTGACGCGATATTCATCAAGCACCTTTTTTCCAATAGCGCGGATCAAAGCTACCTCCAGAGACTCTGAAACAATAGCAAGCTGAAACGACGTTGTTCCTGGACACAAGCCAGGCAAGATAGGCAAACAGAACAAAGATTCCTCTTCATAGTGACAGCTTCCCTCATGTGGGATCAATATTGTTAAGAAAAACTCTAAAAAGAGTTAAGCGGTCCCCGAAGGATGCCCATTAAGCATCTGCTTGCCAGTCAACTGTTTCAATTCTTAAATGTATTCTAAATCAAAACATCTTCGTGGTAGCAGCACACCTACAAAATGCTTCTTCAGGTTTCTATATAGGAATGAAGTCACTACAGTGCAAGAATATAAAGAAAAGGCAACAGGGGTGGGTCACATATCCCTCTGGTCTTTTCTGCCATTAGATAAGATCATGACCACTTTGTTACCTCAGTTACACTTTGGACCTTTCATTTTTGGGTAAATTGTTAAAGACACCCTTCTGCTCCTTATTCTTTTCTTTTTCATCCAAGGCAACCTAATGCCCTGGAATGGTGTTTGCATTTATGAATACAGCGAGTGCTTAAACCATTTGCTGAATACTGGGAACCAAGCAAATTGAAGATACAGAGTGCTGGAGTCGCTCAGCGGGTCAGGCAGCATCTCAGGAAAACATGGATAGATGATGTTTTGGGTGGGGTCCCTTCTTCAGGCTGATTGAATGGAGGAGGGGGAAGAGAGCTGGAGAGGAGGAGGGGCCGGAATAAGCCTGGCAGGTAATAGGTGAGGAGGCTTACAGGTGAGGAGGCTCACAGGTGAGGAGGGTTACAGGTGAGGAGGCTCACAGGTGAGGAGGCTCACAGGTGAGGAGGGTTATTTGTTGGCAGATGGTTGGACGAAGGCCAGAGATGAAAAGACAGGAGTAAAGCAAAATAATTGGAGGTGTGAATTATGAAGCCGGAGGAAGGAATGTAGGTGAAACATAGAAGCATAGAAAATAGGTGCAGGAGTAGGCCATTCGGCCCTTCGAGCCTGCACCGCCATTCGATATGATCATGGCTGATCATCCAACTCAGTATCCCATCCCTGCCTTCTCTCCATACCCCCTGATCCCTTTAGCCACAAGGGCCACATCTAACTCCCTCTTAAATATAGCAAAAAGAAGGAGGTGGGAGAAATAGGTATGTCCAGGTGGGCGGAGGAAGGAAAGGGGTTGTTATGTATGGGGGGGTTATGGGGAAGAAGGGAGAGAGGGTGGGTTATGCAGTTACCTAAAACCAGGGAATTCAATATTCATACCGTTGTGTTGTGAGCTACGCAAATGGAATATGAGGTGCTGTTCCTTCAGTTTGTGTGTGGACACTCACTCTTGAAATGGAGGAGGCCCAGGACAGAAAGGGCAGTGTGGGAACGAGAGGTGGTTAGCAACCGGGAGATCCGGTAGGGATTGGTGGACCACACCGAGTGAAACGGTTGCCGGGTCTACACTTGGTCCTGCCGACGCACAGGAGACCTCATTGGGAACACTGGATACAGAAGATGAGATTAGACATGATGCGCGTGAAGCTCTGCCTCACCTCAAAGATCTGCTGGGGTCTCTCGATGGAGGTGAGGGGGAAGGTATAGGGACAGACGTTACATCTCCTGCAGTTGCAGGGGGATGTACCTAGGGAGTGAACCAAAGAGTTGTGGAGAGACTGGTCTCTGTGGAATACAGAAAGGGGGAGGGAAGATGTGATTAGTGGGATCACGCTGGAAGTGATGTGTTGGGTGTGGAGGCTGGTGAGATGATAGGTGAGGACCAGGTGAACTCTAAACTTGTTCTGTCTGAGGGGAGGGGGAGCGAGTGCAGAATTGCAGGACACAGAGATGATGTGAGTCTTCTTTCATGTCCATCATCTATGTTTCAAATGTTCGGCCAGGCTCTTGCACAGTGGACAGCCTTCTCGTCTGCCACCTCTGGATCTTCCAGGCAGCATTGTTCACCAAGAAGTGGGCATCTTAGTAGGTGTGGCATGGATTGTACAGATGTTCTACATTCACATTCTGTGTCTGTCGCATCTGCAGAGCCCTATTTGCTCTTATTGTAGCAATGTTACAAAATTTTGAGATTTAAAAAATCAAGTCTGCAATTTATCCCATCAGATAAAGCATAACAATAAGTTTAATTTGACACCAAATTCACTTTCATATCTCAAGTATTAAAAAAGTTATGGCCATTTTCATACTCGGAAATTAGCATCTTGTTCCCTATTGATTTTCAATGGACATTACAAAAAAGCTGTGATCTTGGATAGTCAAAAGCCCATTTCTTAAGGAAAGATTAACATTTTTAAATAGCCTAAGTGTCCAAAGATTATTCACAAATAATTCACAATATAACATGATTTTTATATCTAATTTACATTAATTTATAGGCCAAATGGAAGGAATTTAGTGTTCAATTGCTGTAAATAAATGCCCATTTAAATCGGCTTTCTAGTGGGTTCATGTGGAACGCGCTGGTTTAGAACGTTGACATCGCGCTGGATTAGTGCCCTCAAATGCCGAGAAAAATACTGCGGGATATAAAAAGCCCAAAATGAACTACTCGCTATAGATAACTTGATATATAGGGTTATATATATGCCCCATTTAATGTAAAAATAAGGTACATACCTTTAATTGTTTGCTTTATAAAACCCTGGGGCTGCGAGAGGTTGCGGAATGAGACAGTAATTTTAAAACTATTAGAACTATATTATCGAGGCCTATAAAACTAATAATACCTTTTGCGACCGGGTCTTGCAGCGATTTTTCGTTAATGATTTACTAGGCTGAACATGTGCGATTAGAACAGCCTAGTAAAAATCGCGTTTTAAACCCGCCCCCTCCAAACAGCGCCAAAATCGCGGACATGGCTGAGGGCAGATTCCCAATGACGATTCAGGTAGGTTTTGTAACATACCTACTTATTGGTCTTGCATTGACCCATCCCTGTATGAAGCCTATTGAGGGACTTCCAGGTCTTCCAGTCACACCTGTGGCCAGATGTGAGTGACTTGCCAACTCCTCTTTCTCCTTTTTTTTGCAAATTAAATAAAACATTGTGCTTCCAGGAAGACTTGCTTTTCCTACAAGCCACTCCCAGGGCTTCTCTGCTTTAAGCATCATGAAGCCACAGGACCATTCACATGAGCAGCACAAACAAGTTTGTAAAGCAGATAGCCAATGCAGTTAGAAAAAGCACAAGCTGAGCTTACGAGTATGTAGCCAAAGTGCTCTAAAGTAAATGGATATCAGCAACAACCAGATGGTCTGTCTGCATCTAAGAGTGTAAACATTAACTTTAGACTTTAAGTGCCTGTCCCACTTGGGGAACATAAGCTGCGAGTTTAGAAGAGTTTGCCCTCGACTCAAACTCGCAGCATGGTCAACACGAGGTCCTAGGAGGTCGTATGAGGTGGCTGGAACCCTCCTTCATGCTCGAGGGAGGTTTCCGCCTACTTGCGGCCTCAGCTAGGTCGTGGAAAATTTTTCAGGATGTTGAAAAAATTTCCACGAGTAACATTTGGTTAGCATGGGTCTTTTTCACTCGTAATGCATTGGAGCCGGGTCACTATTTAGTTACAGGCAGTCTAGGGCAGCCGTAGGCAATCTCCTTCGCTGACCGGTCATCTTGATTGGCTCATTGGAGTTTCAGGACCCAGGAAGACCGACCGGTAGATAAAATGCCTGCTAAACTTTATTAAACTTCTTAAAAGTGTCTCCACTCCTTCTCTCCCCCTTCCCTCCCCTTCTCCCCCCTGCTCTCCCCTTCTCTTATCCTTCCCTCCCCCTTATCTCCCCTTCTCCCCCCTTCTCTCCCCTTCTCTTACCCTTCTCTCCCCCTTATCTCCCCTTCTGTCTCCCCTCTCTCTCCTTTTCTCCCCTTCTCTCCCCTTCTCATCCCCCCCCACCGCGCTCTCTAAAGAATTTACGGTACTCTGTGGCAGCCGTTTACCTTCCTCTTCATCGTGCAGACAGCGCTCCTCCGCTTTCCCTGGCCCCCACCTTCGCGATGTGTTTGTGTGTGTGTGTGTGTGTGTGTGTGTGTGTGTGTGTGTGTGTGTGTGTGTGTGTGTGTGTGTGTGTGTGTGTGTGTGTGTGTGTGTGTGTGTGTGCGGTCAGTCGATGCAGCTCGCGGTTCGGTCGATCCAGCTTGAGGTTTCAACGTGGACGGTCGATCCAGTTCGAGGCTTTCCAGGAGAGTGCCCTAGAGCTTGAAGGTCGAAGGCACTCTTCTGGACTCGCGGATTAGGTCACCCAAGTGGGACAGGCCCTTAAAGAGATACAGTGTGGAAACAGGCCCTTTGACCCACTGAGTCCACTCCGACCAGCGATCACCCCATATCCTAGTAGTATCCTACACACTAGGGACAATTGATATGTGAATTACTATACAGCCTTACGAAAAGAAAGCAACAAGACACTTAACTATATAAAAGTTAACATAAACATCCACCAATGCAATCAACCTGGCGTGCACAATCAAATAAGATCAAATAGAGCAAGTTATCCTACAACTTTAGGCTGTGCATGCCAAACGCAAAAAGAAGAAGGCCATTCAGGTCATCATGCCTCTGTGGCTGATCTATCTGCTACATCCCTGTGTTTCACTCTTTTCCCCATAGTCCTGTAAGATTTGTTAAGGGCGGCACGGCGGTGCAGCGGTAGTAGAGCGACTGCCTTACGGCGCCAGGGACCTGGGTTTGAACCTTACCAAAGGTGCTTACCTGTACGGAGTTTGTACGTTCTTCCCATGACCTGCGTGGGTTTTCTCCGGATGCTCGGGTTCCCTCCCAAACTCTGAAGACGTACTGGTCTGCAGGCTAATTGGCATCAGTAACAATTGTAAATTGTCCCTAGGGTGCAGGCTAGTGCTATTGTATGGAGATCGCTGGTCAGCTCGGACTCAACGGATCAAAGGGCCAGTTTCCACATTGTATCTCTAAAGCTAAAAAAAAATGTCTCCTGTTAATATATTTAAATTTCAGTTGCATCTGTAGCATTTGAGCTCTACCGCTACTGACTAAATGCAATGGTTGTTATAAACATAATGCTAAAATGAATTCCCGCTGCAATATTAATGGTTTACCTTACGGAAAATGTTAGTCGTGCTACAGGAGTTGATTAAATTAGTAATAGTTACAGCGTGTCATCTTTGATAACCCTGGGAAGAGTGAGCTATCTTATTTCATTTGAATTGTGTTGTAGCTCTCTGTTAATTGACTTGGGGATACTATCAAATTACTCTGGACTTGGTGTTGAAGATGATTCGGAGATGAGTTAATTTGGCATCACACAAACGTTTGAAAAGCATCCAAACGAAGGCAGAATTTAATTCCAGTCTGTGCATATGAGGGAGGACTGGTCTTAGTCCTCCAATGTATTGAGTCAAAAATTCCAAGAAGCTATTCTGTATGCACAAGATGAATGTCACCATCAACACTCATTACTTACTGCTAGCTCCAGGTTCTACATTATTCATTGAATCTGAAGCAACGATCCTATTCAAATAATAGTCTGTAATGCAGATTTCACTGTGTCTAATTTTCTCTCAGCTGGAGATGAAGTGTAGTTCCAACAAAGATCTTTCCAAACCAGTGCAACTTGTAACCCACAGAGCATTTTAGCACTTATTATCTCAGAACTCATGCTTCCCAATATTGATGAGGATTTAATTGTTGCATTTACCTGCATTGCCTACAGTGACTCCACTTCAGAAGTACGTCACAACCATAACATAATCTCACTCTCTCTCTGCAAGTGTTCTCTTTACTCTATCTCTTGTATTTGTGTACAGCTCGATTGCATTCAAACATTATCTGATTTAATTGGATAGCACGCAAGTAACCGTATCTCAGTACACATGATAATAACAAATTAACACCAAATTGCCATATCAATTTTTGTAAATGAAATTGTTATTTCTTAACTTTCTCATTCCAACAGATTCTCATTTGAATAGCATCATGGAAATTGATGGATTGATTGAAAGATTCACCAGGGAAACAGGCCATTCGGCCCACTGAGTCCACGCCGACCATCGATCACCCATTCACACAAGTTCTATGTTATCCCACTTTACTGTGCGAAATTTAGAGACAAATTAACCTACAAAGCTGCACGTCTTTGGGATGTGGGAGGAAAATGGAGCACCCGGAGAAAACCTATGTGGTCACAGGCAGCAGTGCAACGAGGTCAATTTCCTGAGTACCTGGGTTTCTGGCACTGTTATTTATCATTGAGCTATTTAGCATCACGTTGGGCTACAATTAACAGCAAGAAAATAAGTATTCTTTTCTTCCACTTGTAAATTCATATACAAGAGCGCAGCTGTGAATGGAGTGGGCACTAGGTGTCAAATGCTGTATTACATTCTACCTTTCTTATCTTGCCTCATTAATTTGGAACAATCATTATGGCACTATTGTACTAAATTATTCTCTACATTAATGATCAACCAATAATTGCCAAGAAAATTGTACCTTAAACAGGCTGTTCTGTGTGTGCGAAATGAAGGGGTTCTGTTTTTGCAGATGTCCATTTGTTGATTTTGTCAGTAAATGCGGAAAATACATAAGAAATACTCGGCGTGGGATCAAACCACCACAGAGTTGTAAAGGGCCTGTCCCACGAGCATGCAACTCCATGCGGCAAGCGCGACCTAAAGGACCAGTCCCACGAGCATGCGACTCCATGCGGCAAGCGCGACCTAACGTGGTCACTTGAGCCGTACAGCCTCGCGGGGCCGGTTCCACTTCGATCGCCGGAGCCGTATGGAGTTGTGCGGAGCTGGTCCTGACATCGCGCGGGGCTCCAAAGAACTGACCATGTTCAAAAATTCCGCGCGACAAAGGCCTGCGGGCCCACAGCCGCTTCGACACCGTACGCACCGCCTCAATGTCGTACATCACGCGCGAACTTCCAGCGGACTTCGCTCGAACTTCATGTCACTTACTCAACCTCCGCGCGGCCCCCGCTTCTGCTTTGGTTGCGCTTGCCGCATGCAGTTGCATGCCGTGGGACAGGCCCTTTATGAATGACATCCAAAGCATCTAAGACTGATAAGAAAGACCAATTGCTGAAAGTGGAGAGAGAGAGGAAACTAGGTCTGCCACTCACAGGAATGGTTTAGGTTAGGATTTATCATTGTCAAGTGCACCAAGGTACAATGAAAACGGAAGAATCTAAAAGAGGGTCTCGACCCGAAACATCACCTATTCCTTTTCTCCAGAGATGCTGCCTGACCCGCTGAGTTACCCAGTATTTTGTGCCTATCTTCGGTGTAAACCAGCATTTGCAGTTCCTTCCAACACAGATTTAGCGATTCCTTCCAGCGATACTGCCTGACCTGCTAGGTTACTCCAGCCTTTTGTGTCTGTCTACAATGAATGCTTTGATTTGCATACTATATAACCAGATTAGATAATACTATGCATACAATCAAGTTAAACTCAAGTACAATAGATAGAGCAAAGGGGAAGAAACACTATGTGAAATATAGCTCTCAGCCTTGTGGAGCTCCAGTTCGACAGACAAAGTCCAAGGTCCACAATGGGGTAGAGGTAAAATGGACTATATGAAAGGACCACTCAGTAGCCTGGTAAAAGAGGGGAAGAAGCTGTTCTTGAGTTTGGTTGTGCATGATTTCATGCTTTGGTATCTTCTGCCCTAGGAGATCAGGGAGAAAACAAAATGGCTGGGTGGGGCAAGTCTTTGATAACGTTGGCAGCTTTGCCGGGGTAGGGCGAAATGTAGATGGAGTCAATGGTGGAGAATCTGTGTGGTGGACTGGGCTACATCTACAACTCTCAGCAATATCTTGCAGTCTTGTGGAGAGCTGCTCCCAATCCAAGCTCTGATGCAAACCAACAGTATGCTTTTTTTATGATGAATCTGTATAAGTTTGAGGAAGTTTGTCTCATCTCTCACAGTCTCACAGCCAAGGATGTCTTCTTGATAGTTGGTCCATAAGGTTGTTTGTAATATAAACGCCAAGGAACTTGAAGCACTCAACCATTTCCACTTTGGTACCATTGATGCTGATTGGGGCATGTCCTGCGTGTATAGAATAGAATAGAATAGAATAGAATAGAATAGAATGCCTTTTATTGTCATTCAAACAGCTTGTTTTGAACGTAATTGCATTTCTACAAGTCCTATCATTACAAAAAAAAAACAAGACTCACACTTAACACAATTTACACAAACATCCATCACAGTGAATCTCCACCACCTCCTCACTGTGATGGAAGGCAAAAGTCTTATTTCTTCCCTTTGTTCTTCTCCCGCGGTCTGGCAGTCCAACTGCAACGTTGAGGCAACTGGGGCTCATATGTTAAAGCCCCCGGCGGGTGATGGTAAGTCCCGCGGCCGTTAAGCCACGCCAGGCGATGTTAGGCCCCACTCCGAGTTATTTAACCCCCGCGATTCCGGCGGGAGAAGTTGATGTTGCGGGAGCTCCGAAAAGCGGTCTTCCACCAGGGACCTGCGAGCTACTGATGTTCCGGACCACAGGGCCTGCGGACCGGAGCCCCCGATGCGTCGAAGTTGGGTTGCAGCCGCGCGCCACCACAGCTTCCCCGTTCCGAAGTGGGCCTGCTCTGCGATGGCGAGTCCGCAGGTTCTGCAACTGGAGCCCTTAGGTAAGTCCCCGGCTGGAGGCCACCACCGGCTCCACGATGTTAGGCCCAAGGACATCAGAGACCCGAAAGGGAAAATGTCAGGTCCCCGTCCAGGGAAGAGATTAAACGGTATAGCATATAGTTAGGGGACTGAGAATGCATCTTTTTGATGCACCCATCTTGAGGTTTATTGTGGAGGAGGTGTTGTCACCAATATTTACTAATAGTGGTCAGTGGGTCAGAATATCAAGGATCCAGTGGTGTGGAGGTTGCTGATTACTAGGTCCAGGAGTTTGGAGATGAGTTTGGATGGGATTATGGTGTGGAAGGTAGAGGTATAGTCAATAAATAGGAATCCTTGAAGAGATGAGTTTCGGGCCAGGTATATGGCCTCTGCTGTGGATTTGTTATGACAGTAGGCAAACTGCATTGGATAAAAGCGTGAGCCATCACCAATCTCTCAAAGCACTTCATAATGGTGAATGTCACAGACGCGTGACAGATATTGGGGCATGATATCTTACTCTTCTTTAGCACCGGGATGATCGTGGTCTTTTTGAAGCAGGTGGAGACTCAGAATGAACTCGAGAGGTCAAAGAGGTCTGTGAATACCTCTGCCAGCTGACCCACATAGGTCATGAGGACATAACCGAGAACTCCATTTGCTCCCGTTGCACAGATTCACACTCAGGAAGGCTAATCGTACACGTGCCACAATAATTGTTGGCACATGTGCCCCCAAGAGTGGCGGGGTGGGTGATGTTACTCCACTGACCTTCTGTTCAAAGTTGGCATAGATGCATTGAGCTCAATGGGGTGGGTCCCAATGTTGCCATCAATACTGCCCGCTTTGTAGCCTGTTACAGGGTGCAAGCCTTGTCATGATCTACGTGTATCCTTGTCATTGCTTCAGGCATCCATTTTAGTCTGGAATTCCCAGAATTAACCTGTGTACATATGTTCAGGATTTGAATTTAATGATATCATAACATACGTTTGATCGTATACAGGGGTGTCTTTAACAGGGTTACGCCCTGTCCAAAATTCACACTAACAACAAAATAGGTAGTTCCATAATTATTCCTTCCTTGAAAAATTCTGTCAGCTTTGCAAGCAAATTATTTCACATGAGCTTCTACAAATATGAAATATGATGGGAAGGCCTCAAGGTAATTAAATGCCAATGTATTACTGGGTAAACCATTTCATCCATGAATTTAGACAACAAGAAACGACAAGGTTACTAAAACAATTTCAGTTCAACCTTTATATTACTCTGAATAAAACTCAGACATACTTGGTTTTGGTCAATTGTCAGTATGTATTTAAGTCCTACAGTCCTGGTTTAATTTCATCTATGAATCCCTTTTCACTTGGGGTTTTCTGCAGCACAATAATATCACAGCATGAACTGTTTAGTTTAGTTTGGAGATACAGATACAACATGGAAACAGGCCCTTCAGCCCACCGAGTCCACGTCAACCAAAGATACCCATATATTAACACTATCCTATACACACTAGGGACAATTTACATTTATACAAAGCTAATTAACCTACAAACCTGTACGTCTTTGGAGTGTGGGAGGAAATCAAAGAGCTGAGAGAAAGCCCATGAGATCATAGGGATAACGTATAAACTCTGTACAGACAGCACCTGTAGTCAGGATCGAACCCGGGTCTCTGGCGCTGAAAGCGCTGTAATGCCCCTGTCCCACTTAGGAAACCTGAACGGAAACCTCTGGAGACTTTGCGCCCCACCCAAGGTTTCCGTGCAGTTCCCGGAAGTTGCAGGTGATTGCCGGAGGTGGTGGAAGCAGGTAGGGAGACTGACAAAAACCTCCGGGAACTGCACGGAAACCTTGGGTGGGGCGCAAAGTCTCCAGAGGCTTCCGTTCAGGTTTCCTAAGTGGGACAGGGGCATAAGTCAGCAACTATACCACTGCACCACCGTGACGCAGTCTCCCTACTGGACTTTAGGATTCAAGCTACTGTATTATAATCTCACAGTTCAATTCATTTCTTTATGCATTCACTTGTCTTACTGTTTTTGAACTATTTTCCATAGCATGTTTTCAGTTGCATGTTAATGAAGGAGATGAGGAGGAATTTCTTTAGTCAGAGGTTGATGAATCTGTGGAATTTATTGCCGCAGAAGGCTCTGGAGGCCAAGTCAATGGCAGGGATAGATGGATTATTGATCAGTACAGGTGTCAGGGGTTATGGGGAGAAGGCAGGAGAGTGGGCTTAGGTGGGAGAGATAGATCAGCCATGATTGAATGGAGGAGTATTGACCTGAACAATCAAAGTACTCCAAGATTGGTTTAACCAAGGTTCAAGCCATCAAGATTTTTACTGTTTTGTTCAGGTTTTTACCCATTGCTCATTAGTATTTTAAGTTGCATTCCAAAAGGGGTACATGTTTGTGTAATGTCAGTTACCACCAGTATAATATAAATTGGAACCTCCAACCCAGGTGGGAAGTCTGAGCTGAATCATGAGGCTTTTTCTATTGAGAGTGAAACTTCGCTGACCTGAGGAAACCTGAGGAAACCTCACAGGGTACCTTCAAGACTGTGTGCGTGCATCAAACAGCTTCCATACCCCACAATATGTGTTCAAACAAACCTCAAGAAGACAGAATCTATCATCAAGGACCCCCATCATTGAGGCCATGTCCTCGCCTCACTGAACATTGACACAGTGACAGAGACCCAGCTTCGATCCTGACCCCGAGTGCTCTCTGTGTGGAGTTTGCATGTTCTCCCTGTTACCATGTGGGTTTCCTTCAGGTGCTCCGGTTTCCTTCCACATCCAAAAGATGTGGATTGTAGGTCAATTCAGTGCTGTAAATTGTTTCTTGTGTTGGGAAGTGGAAGAGAGAGCAGTATAGCACATAACTAGTGTGAATGGGTGATAGATGGTCAGCATGGACTTGGAGGGCTGAAGGGCCTGTTTCCTAGTTGTATCTTTCACTGAATCAATCAGACAGGCCCTGCCTATTTTCCAAAACATTGCATACACCAGTATTAACACAGCTGGCAAAACTCCATTACTGGAAGTATTAGTATGGTCAATTTCCCTCCTGGGATAAATAATGTTCAATCATATTGCGTTGTATCGTATCAGATGGTTGGCAATCAGAATAGGTCAGGAATCTTGGGGAAGGGTGCAAAGACATGCCCATCCATTAGGAAAATGCTCCCACAGACTCTTCCAAGAGTCTTCCAAGGGTGGTACGGTGGCATTGCAATAGAGTTGCTGCCTTACAGTGCCAGAGACCCAGGTTTGATCCTGACTATGGGTGCTTGTCTGTACGGCATGTGTACGCTCTCCCCATGACCTGCGTGGGTATTCCCCGGGAGCTCCGGTTTCCTCCCACACTCTAAACAGGTACAGGTTTGTAGATTAATTGGCTTGGCTAAATTGTAAATAGTTCGTGGTGTGTATAGGATAGTGTTAACCTATAGGGATCGCTGGTTGGCGCGGACTCGGTGGGCCAAAGGGCCTGTTTCCGCACTCTATCCCCACAACTACAAAACTAAAACTAAACTAAAAGCATGATATCATACCTTGACTTCTCTGAAGAGCAGTTTTTCCCGGGCCCAGGTTCTGCAAGTTTGTCAGTACTGAGGCAGATGTAATTCTGCCAGCAAATTGTCAAACACAGGCAAATAGGATGAGCTTCATTGAGAACATGAGACATAGGAGCAGAATTAGGCTCTCAGCCTATCCAATCTACTACACTATTCAGTTATGGCTGATCTTTTTTTCCCTCTCAACCACATTCTCCTACTCCTTGTAACATTTGACAGCCTTACTTATCAAGAACCTATCAATCTCTGTTTTAAAGATACCCAATGACAACCTCCACAACAGTTTGTGGCAATGAATTCCACAGATTCACCACTCTCTGGCTAAAGAAATTCCTCATCATCTCCTTTTTGAAGGTATGTCATTTTATTTTGGGTAAACGAGCCAAGATCGTCCCGTCAACGGAAGGCTCGAGGCCCCCGACTGTGGGAGAACAAATAAGGGGAAAGATTTAATTTTTTTTTCGCCTTCCATCACAGTGATGAATATGGAGGAGTCACTGTGGTGGATGTTCAAGTTAAAATGTATTTTGTGTGTTCTGTTGCTTTTTATTGGTATGACTGTATGGCAAATGAAATTCCTCGTATGTTGCAAAACATACTTGGCTAATAAAATTTATTATGATTATGATTATGATAGGAGTCCATACACAAGAGAATGAAGGGTCTCGACCCAACGCCTATTCCTTCTCTCCATAGATGTTGCCTCACCCGCTGAGTTTCTCCAGCATTTTATTTCTACGCACAAGAGAATTACAGTTGGTTTTAGAAAACATAGAAACATAGAAATTAGGTGCAGGAGTAGGCCATTCGGCCCTTCGAGCCTGCACTGCCATTCAATATGATCATGGCTGATCATCCAACTCAGTATCCCGTACCTGCCTTCTCTCCATACCCCCTGATCCCCTTAGCCACAAGGGCCACATCTAACTCCCTCTTAAATATAGCCAATGAACTGGCCTCAACTACCCTCTGTGGCAGAGAGTTCCAGAGATTCACCCCTCTCTGTGTGAAAAAAGTTCTTCTCATCTCGGTTTTAAAGGATTTCCCCCTTAGCCTTAAGCTGTGACCCCTTGTCCTGGACTTCCCCAACATCGGGAACAATCTTTTAGAGTCATAGAGACTACAGCACAGAAACAGGTCCTTCACTGCAACCTGGTGAACAACTAGAATTGTAAGGCCTGTTTCTGTGCTCTATGACTAAGACCACCAGTCATCCTCTCATGTATGGACTCCTATTTCCATGGAGGTCAAGGTCTCTACTACCTCACCACAGGATCTTTGGAGGCAGCTGCAGCTCTAATGAGTTACCCACTTTTGCTGCTTTCAGAGAAAATCCAGAGGTGCTGCATTTGCCAAGAGATGACTTCATCCAACTGGGTTTCAGTGAGAAACAGATGGCATCCCATGAACTAGGATTTGTCAGCTCCAACTGGCACCTCCTCGAGTGTAACCAATCTATTTTCTAGGCATCTATGTCCATGGCCTTTGCAAGGTTGACTGTATAATTCATTTCACTTTTAGCTAAAGTTTTTCTTTGCTACTGATCTTCATCATTTAACACCATCGGTTGATGTAGCAATGCTTTTAGTCTCATAGACCATATACTAACTTCTGCTTGATTGTGCAACAAGGGTTAAAACCAAGGGAAACGGCATAGCCTGTTTTGACTGAATGAAACAATTTAATTTAAGACACAAATTGAAATGTACTTTATGTTACAGTGTAGGAAGGAACTGCAGCTGCTGGTTTACACCAAAGATAGACACAAAATGCTGGAGTAGCTCAGCAGGACAGATAGTATCTCCGGATAGAAGGAATGGGTGATATTTCGGGTTATGCTGAGTTACTCCAGCATTTTGTGTCTATCTTCCTTTATGTTATTGCTCAGCTCAGTGAATCTACTCACAGATTCCCTCTCTTGTGTTCCTGTGAATCACCTTGAATCACTTTGGTTCACAGGGGCAGGTAGATGGAAAGGGGTGGGAGAAGGGGTTGATACTAATCAGATTATCCACTCTGCATGACTGGCATTCGAGAGATCTGTTGAAAACTATTTTAAACTGCCTGTCAAATGTTTTTCAGGCGTATATCAGGCTTGGCAAAAGAGAGGGTGGAATTGCAGCCTTTTTAAATAGAAACCAAGAGATTTGAGCTGAGGATTTATTTTTGGGTATCTTTGCTCAGCTCAGGCATCAGTGTTACAACAATAATGGGAAGTCTTTGTGAAAGCTGGCAGCCATTTAACAAGTGAGCAAGTGTTTCGAGAGTGTCTTGCATGTGGGTTAATATAAGTGTTAGATATTTACTACTTGATGTTTTAAGATTTCTATTAATACACCATTTGTAATTAATGCCTATTTTACACCTATGTACTGATAGCTGGTGATTTACACCCTTGCTAGAATTATATTCTTATGTCTACTAATAAGTTAAGGTGATCACATCCAATTACCAGCATTGGTCCTCTGTTTGATTTCTGCTTTCCCCGAACGTTAACTGGTCACTGATTGGAAAAGGTTAAAACTCTGACTCATTAGCAGTGTGAGGTCCACTTAAGCGAGTGGTGCTCCCAAGAAATATCTAATGTTAAAACCTAAAAAATTAACACTTGGTTTTAAATATCTCTGATGTCCAATCAATGCATCATTTATTAAAAAGAACGCAATGCTTTCATCCAGAACCGCTACAAAGAAAATAACATTATTCTTAAGATACCTCTTCGACAACAAGTAATCACTTAATAATAACTCAATTATCCATTTGATTATAAAACATTAGTAGTGGCAAGCAGTTGGGAATCGAATGCATTCAGCACCGTAATGAGTCGAAACTCATGGGTTTACACAGCTGTCTGTTAAGCCTTGCTTGCAATAAATTACGTCTGAATCACAAGAATGGTTTGCAGCAGCAATTTTCTGGCTAGAAATTATTGAAGAGGTAAATTAGTAGAAGCCCCCAAAGACTTAAACAACTTAGCTTTTACTGTCTGAGAATTTGCCTTCAGTGTAGGATGCTAACATGTAAATAATTTAAAATATTGAATCAACTCATCCTTGGCCTTTGATGCCCTTTGGAAAAAAAAAGTGATAATCTAAGCAAGATGCGTATCACTAATACCAATCAAACCGGAATGATGTGTAGATTTAACTGAAGAACTGTACAGTAATATGTCTCCAAGAATAGATAATGGGCATTTCATGGCATTTTAGGAAGTCTAGCATGGATCTGAATTTGCTTTTTTAAATTTGCTTTTAAACTTCAATCATGCAGATCACCTTCTGTCAGGTCTCCTAGATCAAAGCTGCTCAAGGTCATTCTCTAAAATTAGCTGCAATCCATTCTTGAAAGTCATTTACCTTCAACCAGTCATCGAGGAAGTATTGTCGAGCAGCGCTAATAAAAAAATCAACAGCAACCAAACAGGTGATGGGAATGAAGGGAAGTGTAAAGGTGACAAATTAACTTGATTTGGTGCATAGATGTCGTTCGTTTTCAGTTTCTGCTTATTTGTCTGGTGTAGCCAAGCAGATGCTGAGGTGGTGAGTGGCAGGTGGAAGATAAGGAGCAGGAATGCTGGCTAGCAGGGAAATTACAACAATGCAATGATGAACATTTCCTTGACACCTCAAGGCTTCGACAACAGATTTCTTCTTCCCCTCCATGTTCTCCTCATTCTCCATCCAATTCTCATATTATGGATCTTGATTCACTATTACTATTTTTAGGACGTTCTGGACAATGCCCCCATTGTAAATACGAACACAAAGCATTCGCTCCACATATCCACCAATATCTTATTTCCTTTTGAAATGACTTTTTTTTTAAGTTTTCAAAAAGCTATCATTCCTGATTATCCCCTTTTTTCCTTGCATAATTATAAACACAACTATTAGTTTTGATATGCATTGTTTGGTTCTATTCTAAATTTCTAACGTCTGCATTGTCACTTTTGTTGCGCTCCAGATCTGTGCCTTGTGTCTGCTTCTTCCTTGGTTTTGTCTCGTCTCGTCTCGTACTTGCTCAATCATCCATATAGTTATTTTCTTTATAAATATACCTCTTGCCCTTGAGGAATACAAACCAGTGTCTGTTTCCTATTAAATTCATTTTGAACATTTCCAGCCGTCTGTTGTCATTTTACCCATGAACAGGTTTTTTGAAGGAGATCTTTGCCTCATTTTACTGAAGTCATCTTTTGCGTGGACTGGAACCTTAAAAGTCATTTCATGTTTGTCCCTCTTCAAACAGACCGTTGAAAAAAAACGAATCGTAGTCACTTTCGATACATATTCCTGTTTGTGTTGGTCTGTTGATTAGATCTGGCTTAGCACTCGTTGCTGAACCGAAAATAGCCTAGTCCTTTGTTGTTTGTGGGACAGATAGTTACAGGGAGGGATTGTGCAGGCATGATTGATGACAAAAAATGCCGAGTCGGTGGTCCTGAGTGCTGCTATTTGACCTGGAGATCACCGCATCCAATGCCACTCTGGACTCAATCAATTTTCCTGAAAGAAAGTACATGAATTTCTAGCCTGCATTCCTTCTCTTTTCACCCGACCAGCATTTATCAGGTCAACGTTTGGCATTTCCATCTCCTCGAGAATGATCTCTTCACTGTATATGTGTAGGAAGCAACTGCTGATGCTAGTTTACACCGAAGATGGACACAAAATGCTGGAGTAACTCAGCGGGACAGGCAGAATCTCTGGAGAGAAGGAATGGGTGAAGTTTCAGGTCGAGACCCTTCTTAAGGCCGTCTGAAGAAGGGTCTCGACCCAAAATGTCACCCCATTCCTTCTCTCCAGAGATGCTGCCTGTCCCACTGAGTTACTCCAGCATATTGTGTATGTCTTCACTATACAGTATATGTACATTCTGAAGGAGTTGTTCTCTGCTTAAAGAAATGGTCATAACCAAAGGCATATAAGCAGAGAGAGCATGCGCAGAACAGGCAGCACCTATGGAGAGAGTTGTGGAGCCAATGTTTCAGGCCAATATCCTTTCATCAGAGCATATTTTAAAATATATATATATTTTTGGCTTTGCTTCAGCTTTGTTCCAGCTGCCGTTTCTGATGCCTGAGAAGTTTCTGACATTAGCTATGGAACTGCAGATGCTTGTTTACACTGAAGATATACACAAAATACTGGAGTCACTCAGCGGGTCAGGCAGCATCTCTGGCGAAAACATTCAGATGCACTACTTGAGAAAGATGACCAGGCAGATCACTGACTGTGTCATTCTGAGTCTGTGCATTTGGGATGACAATTTTCCAATTCTGAAGTCTGAAGAAGGGTCACGACCCTATTCCTTTTCTCCTGAGAAGCTGCCTGACCCGCTGAGTTACTACAGCTTTTGGTGTCTATCTTTAGAAGGATGCGGGGGATCTTATAGAAACATATAATATTATAAAAGGACTGGACAAGCTAGATGCAGGAAAAAAATTCCCAATGTTGGGCGAGTCCAGAACCAGGGGTCATAGTCTTAGAATAAAGGGGAGGTCACTTAAGACTGAGGTGAGAAAAAAATGTTCACCCGGAGAATTGTGAATTTATAGAATTCCCTGCCACAGAGGGCAGTGGAGGCCAAATCACTGGAGGGATTTAAGAGAGAGTTAGATAGAGCTCTAGGGGCTAGTGGATTCAAGGGATATGGGGAGAAGGCAGGCACGGGTTATTGATCACAATCAATGGCGGTGCTGGCTCGAAGGGCCGAATGGCCTCCTCCTGCACCTATTTTCTATGTTTATGCATTTCGTTGTCTCTGTACTGTACACTGACAATGACAATTAAAATTGAATCTGAATCTGAATCTGTATATGTTTCCAACACTATACCTCTTTAGAATATTAGTGGATAAACAGGCACATTGTTTCGAGGAGTGTTTGGCTCAGAAATCTTGTTGAATATATTTACTACTCCTTTCCTTAGGAATGGGAATTATACTTGGGAAGCAGGAAAGTTCCTTTAAAATTATTGAGTTATTCGGCCCACTAATTCCATTCACTCCAAATCCTTCACCAATCCCACCTAATTGTCCTTACATTCCGATCACCTCCCAGGCTCCATCACTCACCTTTCATTGCTTAGTACGGGTGTCAGAGGTTATGGGGAGAAGGCAGGAGGGAAAAATAGATCAGCCATGATTGAATGGCGGAGTAGACTTGATGGGCCGAATGGCATAATTCTACTCCTATCCCTTATGACCATATGACCTACAGTCAAGGGGCAATTTACGCTGGCCAATTGGCCGACCTATCTGCACATCTTTGGGATGTGCGGGGAAAGAGATCAGGAGGATACTCACGTGGTCTCAAGGAGAGTGTGCAAGATCCATGCACACAGAACTAGAGGTCAGGATTGAACCCGTGTCACTGGAGATGTGAGGTAGCATCTCTACCTGATGCTCTACACTGTTTTCCTGGCCTACATCCACTCCTTTTTTCTCCCCGATCATACTGTAATTACTTCCTCCAACACAAACGTATGTTGACTTATTCAAAGGTAGACAAAACAGCTGGAGAAACTCAGCGGGTGAGGCAACATCTGTGGAGCGAAGGAAATAGGCGCCGTTTCGGGTAGAGACCCTTCTTCAGATTCTGAAGTCTGAAGAAGTGTCTCGACCCAATACGTCACCTAATTCCTTTGCTCCTTAGATGCTGCCTCACCCGCTGAGTTTCTCCAGCATATTTGTCTGCCTTCGCTTGTCCAGCATCTGCAGTTCCTTCTTAAACTTTGGCTTATTCAATGTGGGCAAATGGGATTACTATGGACGGGACAAACCGTCAGCATGGGTATAATGGGTCAAAGGGTCCATTTCTGAGTTGAACTTTTCCATGACTGTATGACCCTGCACTCCCTGATTGTCCCTTGTTTCATGGCCTGCTGACTCAGGCCCCAGCCCTCATCATTCTCTGAGAGTTGACTAACCACCTGTACTCTGCCTACCCTCCACCTTCCAGTAATAAACCCTTGACTTCCCAACACCACCCCTAATCGATCCTCCTTTGGCCCTATCCACCTCCAGCCAACCCCATTATTGCCCCGAGCTCATCCTTGTGGCCCTTGTGGCCCTGGTTCTGCTCCCATTGCCCACTACTGGTCCCTCTCTTCTATGAATCTCGCACCCCAAAGATACCTGAGACATTTCTTGCCATATATAACAATGGGGCAGCAGGCGATAGGAGACATTCACTGGCCATGTTATGGCTTTTGAGCTTTGGTGCATCTGAATCTTGCTGGAGGAGGCACACAAATGCAACGGCTGCAATGGCTACAATGATTCCTCAGCCCAACCTTCCCATGTTGTATTGCACTGGCTTCAGATGTTTAAAGTTCTTGGCACGATCCTGAAACATAAAGTCTACCCATATCTTGGGAGCCACCTCTCAGTGAAGGAAAACGTTGACGATGAGGTTCGTCTTTGCCTGAAGAGCTCCAACATGGGTTTTGTTGACTGAGGAACTGATTGAAGAGCAAGACCTCAGATCTGGTGCAAAACCCATGATCTAAGTGGCTGCGGTGATCCGTCCCCTCCTGTATGTTACTGAGACATGGACTGCCGACAGCTGACACTTCAAGGCACTGGAAATATACCATTAGCGTTGTCTCCACAAAATCCTCGCTGGAAGGATAAGTGAATCAATGTCAGCATCCTCTACCATGTCAACAACCCCAATTACGTTCAAACAGCACTCAAGAGAAGGCCATATTATTCATAGGCCCAACACCACTCATGAAATAGATTATACTCCAATGTGTACAGAGGAAAAGATTCAATGATGTACTCAAAGCCTCCTGGACAAAATGAAGAGTCCTCACTGAATCATGTGGAGCCTCGTACCCATGGCCACTCAAAGTGGAGATGGAGCATTTGGGAGGGTATTGAGAACTGAGAAGCCATGCACCTCGAAACTCACAAAACTAGAGTGGAAGCAAGTTACCATCAAGATGAGAAACTGTTTAAGAAAAAGAAACCTTGTGGGGTCACCAGGCTTCCAATTGTAATCAGCATACAGGCCTTTGCCATACAATGGTGGAATTGTTGCATGTACCGAGATACAGAGAAAAGAAAAGAGAAAAGAGAGTTGTGAACCTGTGGAATTCTCTGCCTCAGAAGGCAGTAGAGGCCAATTATCTGGATGCTTTCAATAGTTAGATAGAGCTCTTAAAGACAATAGACAATAGACAATAGGTGCAGGAGTAGGCCATTTGGCCCTTCGAGCCAGCACCGCCATTTAATGTGATCATTAATGTGACCAGTGTGTCATGAAGGGGGTGAGCTGTATTGTCCAAGATGCTCCGTAGTTTGAGGAGCATCCTCCCCTCCAAGTCCACCTCCCACGAATCCAACAATATTGACACAGGATGCCATTCCACCTACAGAGTGGATACCGGCACTCAGAGCAATGTCATCCATCTCATTTCTTTACTTAACTCCCTATAATCAACTCTCTCTCCATTGCCTGGTAATTCTGCCAGCACCCTCCCATGCCATGGGTTATTTACAAGGCAAGTTAATCTACCACCACACGATCACAGGGAGAAAGTGAATCTCCCCATAGGCAGCTAAGGTCAGGATTGAATCCAAATCCGAATTTGCTCTGCCGACCAACATTAATTGGGAATAAAGCCAAAAAAAATAGTGTTCCCTAGAGAAAAGCAAGTTCTCTGCAGGTGGAGACGAGTATTCACTCAGAAAGCCAGACGCCCAACTTTTAATGAGCATTGTTACCTTTATAAGATGCAACTGACCTACAAGTTGTGCACAAACCCTTTAAATATGAATGGCAACTCCCAGAGGAAACTATTGAGAAACCCAATGTAATAAAAGGCAGATGCTGGTTTATACCAAATATGTTCATTTTCCCCAGGGATGCTGCCTGACCTGCTGAGTTACTCCAGCATTTTGTGTGTATAGGTGATAAACCCATGCTGCTTCAGAGTGGCTCCTGAGTAAATAGATCTTTACTTTGCCCGATGATCTCATGGTTTCATTAACTGAATACACTCCACATTCCCTTAAGTTGAACGGAGTTCGGCAAAAGATGCTGCTTGACTTTAGAAACATAGAAACGTAGAAAATAGGTGCAGGAGTAGGCCATTTGGCCCTTCGAGCCTGCACTGCCATGCAATATGATCATGGCTGATCATCCAACTCAGTATCCTGTACCTGCCTTCTCTCCATATCCCCTGATCCCTTTAGCCACAAGGGCCACATCTAACTCCCTCTTAAATATAGCACATGAACTGGCCTCAACTACCTTCTGTGGCAGAGAGTTCCACAGATTCACCTCCAGAGATTTAATCAGCTCAATGATGACAGCTTCCAGTATGGGGGGCTGCCGCAGGTTGCAGTGAAGCTGCCCACACAAGGCCACTCTATTCATTCATTTTTCTCTCTATATCACCATCTATATCTCTCGTTTCCCTTTCCTTGGCTCTCAGTCTGAAGAAGGGTCTCGACCCAAAACTACACCTGTTCTTTTCTCCAGAGACTCTGTCTGACCCGCTGAGTTACTTTCAGCTTTTGGTGTCTATCTTCGGTTTAAACCAGCATCTGCCATTCCTTCATACACACACTCTTTTTGTCTGTTGTACTCATTTGCAGGAGCCAAGTGGGAAGACAACAAGCCTTCCCACAAGTCTCGGGTCGGTTATTTAATCATAGGTCAACAGTCAATAGACAATAGACAATAGGTGCAGGAGTAGGTCATTCGGCCCTTCAAGCCAGCACCACCATTCAATGTGATCATGGCTGATCATCCCCAATCAGTACCCCGTTCCTGCCTTCTCCCCATATCCCCTGACTCTGCTATTTTTAAGAGCCCTATCTAGCTCTCTCTTGAAAGCATCCAGAGAATCTGCCTCCACCGCCCTCTTGAGGCAGAGAATTCCACAGACTCACCACTCTCTGTGCGAAAAAGTGTTTCCTCATCTTCGTTCTAAATGGCTTCCTCCTTATCTTTAAACTGTGGTCCCCTGGTTCTGGACTGCCCCAACATCGGGAACATGTTTCCTGCCTCTAGCTTGTCCAAGCCCTTAACGATCTTATATGTTTCAATGAGAATCCCTCTCATCCTTCTAAAAAGATAGTGGAGTCAAGGAATATGGGGAGAAGGCAGGATGGGGTACTGACTGGATGATCAGCCATGATCACAGTACTGATTGTGGATGATCAGCCATGATCACAGTGAATGGCGGTGCTGGCTCGAAGGGCCGAATGGCCGACTCCTGCACCTCTTGTCTATTGTCTATTGTCTATTGTCTATTGCTTGTGTGCAACCCAATGACATAATACTACACATGGACACAATCAAGCCGTATATAAGCACAACAGTGTAGCAGTGGTACAGCGAGTGAAGGCAGGTCAGAGATTAAACGGATATAGGAATGTGGAAATTGAAATCATCATTTTTATTTGTTTTTTTTGTTTAAGATATTACAGAGTTCTTTTTTTTCCATCAAGATGTAGCCATCAGCTTTTACCTCACTGCTGAAAAAAGCAGTTTGGTTTGAAAGCGCTTTGGAGGCATCAGGCAGTAAAGGTCATTATCATTCTGAAACCACATCCATCAATAACATATTATATTAAAACTGTCTTCTGTGTATGACGGCTGTCAGCTCTTGACTCCTGAAGACTAAACGCTTCTGCTGTCAAAAATGTACAAAATATTCCAGATCAAGGCGGGAGCATTAAATGCCACTGACAACTTATCGATGTTGTGGCAAAAGAAGGTCAAACAGGGGACTTGAGCAAGAACAAAGAAGTGTTCAACTGATGTGATGAAAGGATAACGTATAGCTAAACCTCACGTGAGTTCCCAATGTGACACTTTTATCCAGAAGCAGTGAATGGAATTACAAGAAAATTTTGTACTAAAAGTCAGGCCCATCCGGACCTCAATTGGCTGTCCAATGCCACAACACTTTGCCATTAAAAACAAGAGAAGTGCAAAGAGTAGAGGAGGCATTAAAAGGAAAATTTGTTTCATAGAAACATAGAAAAATAGGTGCAGGTGTAGGCCATTTGCCCTTTGAGTCAGCACCACCACTCAATATGATCATGGCTGATAATCTAAAATCAGTACCCAGTTCCTGCTTTCTCCCCATATCCCTTGATTCATTTAGCTCCTTCAACTCTCCCTTGAAAACACCCAGAGAATTGGCCTCCATGGCCTTCTGTCGCAAAGAATTCCACAGATTCACAACTCTCTGGATGAAAAAGTTTTTCCTCATCTCAGTCCTAAATGACCCACCCCTTATTCTTAAACTGTGACCCCTGGTTTAGTTTTAGTTTAGTTGAGTTTAGTTTAGAGATACAGCGCGGAAACAGGCCCTTCGGCCCACCGGGTCTGCTCCAACAGCGATCCCCGCACACGAGGGACAAATTTTACATTTACCAAGCCAATTAACCTACAAACCCGTACATCTTTGGAGTGTGGGAGAAAACCGAAGATCTTGGAGAAAACCCATGCAGGTCACGGGGAGATCATACAAACTCCATACAGACAGCACCCATAGTCAGGATCAAACCCGCTTCTCCGGCGCTACATTCGCTGTCCCACTTTCACAACCTAATTGGCGACCTCTGCCGAGTTTGCCCTTGTCTCATACTCGCAGCATGGTTGCCACTAGGTTTTAGGAGGCCGTAGGAGGTCTTCATAACTCTTCCTCATGCTTGTGAGTGGTCTCCGCGTACTCGTGGCCTCAAGTAGGTCGCTGCGTTTTTTCCAGCCTGTAAATAATGTCCATGAGTAAAAAAAAAGGTTGGCATGGAAAAAATTGATACCTTTTACATGTAGGTAGGTCGTAAGTAGGTCGTAGTAGGTCATGATGGTAGTCGTAGATAGTCGCAGGTAGTCATAGGTCGGTAGCTGGCCCGAGAAAAAAAATGCAAACACGACATAATTTTATCATGTGATCATTTTGCACATAACTAGTCGTAGTTGGTCTTAGGTGTGGAAGACTAATCGGCCTGCCCGACTTTCACGACCTAATTCAAGACCTACTACGACCTTGTGACGACCATGCTGCGAGTATGAGTCAAGGGCAAACTCGGCAGAGGTCGTGAATTGGGTCGTGGAAGTGGGACAGGCCCTTGAGGTTGAGGGGGGTCGTAGGAGGTCGTAGACATAGTCATAGGAGGTCGTAGACATAGTTGTAGGAGGTCGTAGGAGGACTTTTACTTCGGTGAGTCAACACGACCTTGACATTTTTTTCAACTCATCTAGGGTCTTCTAAACTCATGGATTAGGTCGTCCAAGTGGGACAGGCCCTTAATGCAGCAACTTTACCACTGCATCACTGTGCCGCCTGGACCATACCGGTTCTGGATTCCCCAACATCGGGGACATTTTCCCTGCATCTAGCCTGTCCGATCCTTTAAGAATTTTATATGTTTCTATAAGATGCCCTCTCATCCTTCGAAATTCCAGTGAATACAAGCCCAATCGACCCATTCTTTCATCATATGTCAATCCCGCTATCCCGGGAATAACTACGCCGCACTTCCTCAATAGCAAGAATGTCCTTCCTCAAATTCGGAGACTAAAATTTCATGAAAATAAATCTAGTTTCAGCTAGACTTTCCCAGAGTCACAACTTGGCACAACTCTTTATACCAAGACCTCCGCAGAGATCAGTTTATTGTTCGTCTTGACAACGTAATATTTTAGTGTGAAAAAGGAGAGTTTCCAGCTGTCACGCATGGAAAACAGTTTCAATGAAAACTTTTATTTGTGTGTTGCAGAAATATAATTGTCCTTCACAGGTTGAGACGTCTAAGGGGCCAAAATGAATAGTCTTTCACGAGGGAATTGGAAAATGGTGGCTACATTGCACAAGCAAAACTACATGTTGTTTTTTTCAAAATCCACTCAAAGATATCTAGCTCTTGCTATCAGTATATGTGTCCATGCCAAGCTGATGCCATTTAGAAGATCTAATGGGCTACATTCATTTTAAATGACAAAAATGTTTTTCCCGATCCCAGTGCTTCAATGCAGCCTGGCACCAGTCAATTAGTTCCCTAATTCAGTGAGCACATAAAATGCCAACCATCAAAGCTTTAGGCAGCTCATTACAGAACAATGATCTATAAAATCCATGAAAACACAGAGGAGAAGGAGGAACTGCAGCTTTGCCAACTATGTGAAATACTGGAAGTATAATTTAACAACTGATTCATAGAACATAGAAAAGTACAGCACAGGAACAGGCCCTTCTGCCCTCAAGATTCATTTTAAACATTATGCCATGATAAACTAATCTCATCCTCCTACAAATATCTTTCCATTCCCTGACCACAAGGGACGCCGTGGCGATGGCTGCCCTGCCAGCAGTCTGTTTGTTTTTTCATACTTTTTGGTATTTTTCAGTGTGTTAAACGTTTGGTTTAATGTTCTTCAGTTTGTTTTATGTGAGGGGAGGGGATCTGGGGAAACATTTTTGCAAGTTCTTACCTTGCCGGAGATGTGATTAATTTTCCGATCACATTCTTCGGGATCACTGCCGCCTTCCATCGATGGAGCTGGAAGCCTCCTCGGACTGAGTTTGAGCCCTATCGCGGGTTGCGGACTTAACATCGGAGCTGGTCCCTTGCCTGGGATCGCTCCCACTGCGGCCACCGCGGACTTTTCCATCAAGCTCGCAGTCGGGAGAGGCTAGTCAGGAAGCTCCAACCAGCCCCGACGTGAGGTTCGATTGCCCGGCTGATGTTAAGGGCCCGAAAGCCGCCGGCTACGGAAGTCAAGATCGTCCCGTTAATGGAGGCTCGAGGCCCACGACCGAGGAAGAACTAAGGGAAGGACTTGAACTTTATTTTGCCTTCCATCACAGTGAGGAATGTGTAGAAGTCACTGTAGTGGATGTTCATGTTTAAATGTGTTTTTTGAGTGATCTGTTGCTTTTAATTATATGACGGACCTAGCCAATAAAATTCCTAGAACGTTGCAAAACAAACTTGGCGAATAAAGTATGATTCTGATTCTGATCCATGTGCCTATCCAAAAGCCTCTTAAATGTCACTGTCATATCTACATCCACCAACAGCCCTTGAATGAAAGCAGGAGATCCTTCTTCCCTGTGGCTATCAAACTGTACAACTCCTCTCACTTCTGTCATGGGGTAGACTGACTCCCCTCCCCAATCTTTGCACACCCCCAATCCTTTCCACTCGTCACTTTAATTCCATGTTTCATGTATTTTGTGTTTATGACTGGTGGCAGATCAATTTCCTTCCTGTCATACCGTATTATTGTGTGTTCTGGGTAGCCACTACCCTCTATGTAAAACATTTTGTCCCTTTCACCTTAAACCTATGCTCTTTAGATTTTAACTCCACCACCCCTTGTAGTGTGTTCCTGGTACCCACTACATTCTCTGTAAAATGTGTTGTCTCCTTCACCTTAAAGCTACACCCTCTTGACTTTAGCATTCCATTGTGTGAAAAGGGTTCTGACTATCTACTCTATGATTGTATTTACTTCTATCCGGTCTCTGCATTATGTAACAATGTATTTACCAAGTAAATTATTAGCAACATTTCCTACTGCTGTGGTTATCTTCAGTTCTGATTGATAATATTTGGAAGCTGGGCTGTTCAAACTTTCCCGTAAATGTGAAGCCACAGTCAGTGAGAAGACTGAGTGGTTGTTTAGATTTTTTTTCATTCAGCTGCACTTTGCATTTGTTGCATTTTGCTCTATTAGTTTGAAACAAGAATGGCTGCTAAGTAGTAAAGACATATTGGAGTAGTCGTAGACAAAGTCGTAGCAACGGCCTGCTTCAAATATGTTTTTGGAAGATCGTAGTTAGGATCTAAAGAGTTTATTTGGGACCAAAGTGGCTGTTAGCATCTTTAAAGTCAACAAAAGTAGATAAAGAGCAGAAATCGTAGGAGGTGAGAGTTACAATGGAGTGGGCATGTGATTAAAAATGATACAGGAGAAAAATTAAACTTCAATGGTTCAATAGCACTTTATTGTCACATGTAAATATCTTTGTTCAATGGTGCTTCGATGGAGCTTTTATTTGTCCCGTATGCAAATGCACAATGAAATTATTTTCTGACATAGTGTTCAACATTGACATACCTAAGCCATCCCTGATTAGCAATGTGTACAGAAATACTGTGCTGAATTTACAGTCTACTGAACCCATGTGAGGGAGGCGGCAGGTTTTGGTGCCATTTATAAAGTCCAGTCCCTGCTTTGTCAAGTCAAGTCAAGTCAAGTCAAGTCAAGTTTATTCGTCACATACACATATGAGATGTGCAGTGAAATGAAAAGTGGCAATGCTCGCGGACTTTGTGCAAAAAGACAAACAAACAAACAAACAACCAAACAGAATCACATATTCTTTTACATATTAAATATTGTGGGCGGAAGAAAAAAGGGAAACAAACAGCAATTAAAAACAAAAAGCAGTATAGTGGCACAGTAAAGTTAGTTTGTGGTGAGATAGGGGTTTACAGGCCAAATGGCCTCTGGGAAGAAACTCCTTCTCAAACTCTCCGTCCTCACAGCATGGCAACGGAGGCGTTTGCCTGACCGTAGCAGCTGGAACAGTCCATTGCAGGGGTGGAAGGGGTCTCCCATGATTTTATTGGCTCTGGAGTTGCACCACCTGATGTATAGTTCCTGCAGGGGGGTGAGTGAAGTTCCCATTGTGCGTTCGGCCAAACACACTACTCTCTGCAGAGCCTTCTTGTCCTGAGCAGAGCATTACCCAAACCAGATTGTAATATTTCTGGACAAGATGTTTTCCATTGCCACTGAGTAGAAGCACTGGAGGATCCTCGGAGACACTCTGAATTTCCTCGACTGCCTGAGGTGGTAAAGGCGCTGCCTTGCCTTACTCACGAGTTCGTATGAGCGGTGCCAAACCCCAGGCTTTTGCAGGCCTCCAGCCATCAGTTTCCTTGGACGTGGCATTCCTCTCCTCCCGCAGTCGACCTTAAGGGCTTCGTAGGGCAGCCCCTGGTTCCCTTCCCTTGCCTACCGGCCTTTGCCTCACCAGTCACATCTGTCCTTGTTTGGCGTCTGGGACGAGCAGGGGCCAGCCCAGCAGCTTCATCCCCGCAAGCATCATCGTACTATAGATAAACACAATCATGTAGAGTATGAATGTGCAATGACTGTAGTGTAAGAACAATGCGGGGGCAAATGCAACAGGTGGGGCAAGTGTAGATGGGACCATTTGATCAGCATGGATGTTAGGCCAAAGGGCCTGTTTCCATGCTGTACCACTCCGTGTCTCTGTATCTGAATTTAATTCAACAGGTTAAATTGTGGAATGCAGAGGTTACTGCATGAGGGTCAGTATCAACCACACCAGCGAGTTTTAAAGTGCGCACAGTTAATTACTGTCAATCTGGTCAAATTAAATGCAACAATAAAGAAATGCACACAAAAACATTGTCTACACATCTCACAAATGAATCAATTATGCTTTCTAATTCAATTATTGACACTCTCAAGATGGAAGCACGATGAAGGGAAATAATTTAATGACAGACCAATTAATTGTAAACAACACAAAATACCAATTGAACAAATTCTAGCAGCTACATAGAAGAACAAAGTTGACAGGTTTAGGAACAATTGCACATCGCATGCAAGAATTGAGGAAAGGAGACCTTGCTGCTCCTTTCAGAGGAGTGAATCTATGAAACACTTTCCATATATCCCGATATATTGTTCTGATAACACTTGATAAAAGAGTTGGATGAATATTTGGAACTGGATGCAGTTGTGTGGAGTTATGCAGCATCAGATACAATTAGATGGGATTTATTGGATCATCAATTGCTCAACTATTTAATTGATAGTATGTAAGGGTTTGTCATACATTTCCAATCAAATGCTGAAGTCTGGGACTTTCATTAAATTATTTTGCTTTAGTTTTGTGTTTCTAATTATTCATAAGCACTTGCGGCTCACTTTTGTTAAAATCATTTCCAATGGTTTTAATTTTTTCAGAGATATTTGAGAACAATTAAAAATCACTCACAGCTTGTGCAGCTATGCTTGGGGTGGGAGTTTGCCAGCTGGTAAACTTTATTTGATGAACAGATTTGTAGGTTAATGGGTATCTGCACAAAAATTGCCTCTAATGTGCAGAGAATGGATGAGAAAGTGGGATAACATGATAGAACTAATGTGAACAGGTGATCGATGGTCGGTGTGGGCTCAGTGGAGGGAAGGACCTTTTTCCATGCTGTACTTCTAAACCAAACTAAACTGTTGGGGCATTTTGAGGCCTGGCCCTCTACGCTGTGCCACTGAAGGCTCTTCTGCCATTTGGGCTCACTTTGATCTGGGTTGGTCAGATAACTGCATGCCATTAACATCAAGCAGGTAGGATGCCAACAGGTCAAGAGTATCAACAATAACTAGACCAGTAAGGTCTGGCAAAACCAAAGCAAAAAACTGCACATGCTGGAAGTCTGAGAGAGGGAGAGAAACTCTCAGAACATGTCATAACCCAAAGATTAGTATTTAGCTGAGCAGTTAATTCTTCCCAGATTAGCAACTGAACAGGTCACGAACAATGGCCTGTTTCCTTTATCATCGTTACTTATTTGCATATATTTATTTCATTATTCTATATTTCTCTACATCATCGTCTATATCTCTCATTTCCCTTATCCCTAACTAGTCTGAAGAAGGGTCTTGACCTAAAACGTCATCCATTCCTTCTCCCCAGAGATGCTGCCTGTCCCGCTGAGTTACTCCAGCTTTTTGTGTCCATCTTCAGTTTAAACCAGCATCTGCAGTTCCTTCCTGCACAGGTAAGAATAAAATCCATTTTGTATAATACTACGGGGTGGAGCAATGATGCAACTTGTAGAGGCACTGCCCCACAGCTGAAGAGATCTGGGTTTGATCCTGACCTCGGTGCTGTCTGTGTGGAACTTGCACATTCTCGCTGCAACCTCATATGTTTCCTCCAGGTGCTACTGTTTCCTGGCCCATCCACAAGGCATGTGGATCGGTAGCTGTAAACTGGATGCCGTAAACTGCACCTAGTGTATAGGTGTGTGGTAGCATCAGGAGGGAAGGGGGGTGGGGAATTGATAACAGTTTGGAGTGAAATAAATTGGATTGGATTAGTGTTGCATTTATGTAAGTGGGTGGTTGATGGTCAGTGTGGTCTCAGTGGGCCAAAGGGTCTGTTTCCATGCTGTATCCATGCTGTATCAGTCTATGCTATGATAGAATACAATAGAACTTTATTTATTCCAGGAGGGAAATTGATCTGCCAACAGTCATAAAAAGACAAAATACATGAAACATGAAATTAAAGAGATGAGTGGAAAGGATTGGGGATGTGCTTAGATTGGGGAGGGAGGTGTGGGGGGGGAGCAGATTCAGTCTCAGTCTACCTCACGACAGAAGCGATAACCCTATCTATGCTGCATGGTCTACTTATCAATTGTATACCACTCATTTTGGAAATGTGCAGAATAGCATGAAGCGTGTTCAAGCTGTCCTTTACGTGCATTTGTCAACATTTGGAAAAGCATTGGTTTGCTCACAAATATGTCGCGCTGCCTCTATCCAGCAGAGGATATATCTGTGCTTGAGAAGTCGAACGGTCTTCCAGCTGTCATGTTCAATAGTGGAATGAGTGATCATCCTGATCGTAAGATTCATGTACTCGGCCACATAGGGCTCGGTGCAGCCACTAAAAGCGTCAGGCTGGCTAATTTCTTGGGTGCTCAGTAAATCTGCCTGGTATGCAGCTATAGATAAACGATACAAATCACCTGCCAAAAGGCAAGGGACAAATGTGGAATGGATTTTTGTAGAAGGCAGTTAATAAAGCATAGGGCCTTACTCAACCAATATACTGTGGGAGACCTGTGCTATCGCTTGGCTCCTCCCCAAGCACACCCATGCAGCAGATTTCTACTTGTGAAGGCAAGTGGTCTGAAGAAGGGCCTCGACCCGAAATGTCACCCATTCCTTCTCTCCAGAGATGCTGCCTGTCCTGCTGAGTTGCCACAGCAGTTTGTGTCTATCTTCGGTTTAAACCAGCATCTGCAGTTCCTTCCTACACATCACGCTAAAGTGAACCTGCTCTCTTCATATCTGGTGTGTAGGAAGAGTGGGTTTTATATAACCCGAGCCTTGTCCTGGTTGAAAGTGCTTAAAAGTAGAAAGGATTTGAATAAGCTGCAAAAAATAAATGATTGAAAGTGATTGGGGTTGTAATGGGTAAGTGAAGTGTGCATTTGCTTATTGTAAACAGTGTAATGCTTCAGAAAAGTTTCTCTCTTTGCTCTTTGTTTTGTTCCAAAATTAAACTTAATTCAGAATAAAAAATATATACAGAACAGTGCAAAAGCTCCCTCGACATTTTCAGCATTCATATATTTATTCGGTTGCGTTCACAAAGTATCCTTATATCAAGCACCCTTGTAGTGAAAACACACACCTCCAGATTCAGGGACAGTTTCTTCCCAGCTGTTATCAGGCTACTGAACCATCCTGTGTAGGAAAGAACTGCAGATGCTGATTTAAACCGAAGATGGGCACAAAAAGCTGGAGTAACTCAGCGGGACAGGCAGCATCTCTGGAGAGAAGGAATGGGTGACATTTCGGGTCAAGATCCTTCTTCAGACTTGTCAGGGGAGTGGGCGGGACCGATATAGAATGTAGTCGGAGACAGTAAGACTGGTGGGAGAACTGGGAAGGGGAGGAGATGGAGAAAGAGGGTAAGCAAGGGCTATCTGGTTAGAAAAGTCAATGTTCATACCACTGGGGTGTAAACTACTCAAGTGAAATATGATGTGCTGTTCCTCCGATTTGCGCTGGGCCTAACTGACATTGGAGGAGGCCCAGGACAGTAAGGTCAGATTGGGAATAATATAAATATAATAATATAATATAACAATTACAGCACGGAAACAGGCCATCTCGACCCTTCTAGTCCGTGCCGAACACGTATTCTCCCCTAGTCCCATATACCTGCGCTCAGACCATAACCCTCCATTCCCTTCCCATCCATATAACTATCCAATTTATTTTTAAATGATAAAAACGAACCTGCCTCCACCACCTTCACTGGAAGCTCATTCCACACAGCCACCACTCTCTGAGTAAAGAAGTTCCCCCTCATGTTACCCCTAAACTTCAGTCCCTTAATTCTCAAGTCATGTCCCCTTGTTTGAATCTTCCCTACTTTCAGTGGGAAAAGCTTTTCCACGTCAACTCTGTCTATCCCTCTCATCATTTTAAAAACCTCTATCAAGTCCCCCCTTAACCTTATGCGCTCCAAAGAATAAAGCCCTAACTTGTTCAACCTTTCTCTGTAACTTAGTTGCTGAAACCCAGGCAACATTCTAGTAAATCTCCTCTGTACTCTCTCTATTTTGTTGACATCCTTCCTATAATTAGGCGACCAAAATTGTACACCATACTCCAGATTTGGCCTCACCAATGCCTTGTACAATTTTAACATTACATCCCAACTTCTATACTCAATGGGAGGGGAAGTTAAAGTGCTGAGCAATCGGGAGATCAGGTAGGTTAAGGCGAACTGAGCGGAGGTGTTCAGTGAAACGATCGCCGAGCATGCGTTTGGTCTCGCCGATGTTTAGAAGTTGACACCTGGAAAAGCAGATACAGTAGATGAGGTTGGAGGAGGTGCAAGTGAACCTCTGCCTCACCTGGAAAGACTGTTTGGGTCCTTGGATGGAGTCGAGGGGGGAGGTAAAGGGACAGGTGTTGCATCTCCTGCGGTTGCAGGGAAAAGTACCTGGGAAGGGGGTGGTTTGGGTGGGAAGGGACAAGTTGACTAGGGAGTTGTTGAGGGAACGATCTCTGCGGAAACTGAATCATCCTAACACAAACAGAGAGCAGTGCTGAACTACCATCTACCTCATTGGTCTATTTCTGACCAATGAGGTAGACCAATGTAGATCAAATATAGACCAATGACCATTGGTCTATATTTGATCCTTGGACTATTTTTGATCGGGCTTTACTGGCTTTACATTGCACTAAACGTTATTTCCTTGTCATGTGTATGTACACTGCGAATGACTAGAGTGTAATCATGTACTGTCTTTCCACTGGCTGGTTAGCACGCAACAAAAGCTTTTCACTGTACCTTGGTACACGTGACAATAAACTAAACTGAAATCTTGCCACTAATGTGGTCCCCTGGGTTGATATCCCTTCCTTTGTTTGAGGGGTGCCTCCACCAGATCCCACCCCACTCTGCCCAGCAGCAGAAGGACCCTAGACTGTGGTCCTCCCCCACAGAGCCGTGGTGTTGGCTGCACCAAGCTTCAGCGAGCCCCTCAGCACGTGCTCCTGCTGCCTGGAGTGGGCCAGTCAGCAATATTCACTGACGGACATCTCACTTTGCCGGAAGGTCAACAAGTTTTATCCGCTGCCAATCTGTTTGCAGCACATCATGGGTACCGCTGTGCCTGCTGAGTGCAATTCTGGGGTATGCTGCCTCAAGTTTAAGTTGCAGACAGACAGAGCAGTTTAAAAAAAATAATCTGACACCTTTCATTGTCAAATTTCTGATTTTGTTAGGTCTTCGATTTCACATGTTACATCACCTTTGCCTGACTTACACAAGCAATAAAAGAAACATAACCTTGTCAGGACACCAGTTAAGGTCAAATCCAGCGGCAATATCTCTGAAGTTTTCCAGACCTGTTCTGATTTTAGAATAGCTCTATCTTGCAGCCTGAAGCATTGCAAAAGACTCTAATCCTTGCTGTGGTTTCATTCCCTCTGCTGTGTTTTTTCTGCATCAGATCCAAAAAACTAAAAAAAGATGAACAATGTCATCTTTCCCTCGTTGGGGTTCCTGAAAGTTAAACAGCCTTCAGAAGTGAACACAATGCTTTTAACTTTTCTTCTTCTTCTTGAGACAAAGACAGCCTCTACGCGGCTTCCTCCATGAGTAGCTTAAAGGTTCATAAGCCCACAAAGCGAAACCGATGTCTTTACTGCGTCTGCAGACCGCTAAAAGCCATGCCTCCCCAGGCCAGGCGGCACCGTTAAATGCCGCCAACTGTCGAGGTTTAGCGCAATTGCAGCTCAATGTTGAAGAACTTACCACTACCAAGCTCAACGTCATCGAACAGCTTGCCATCAAAAAGCAAAACACTTAGTGCTGGAGTAACTTGGCGGGTCAGGAAAGAAAAGATACCACGTGGACAAATTGGAAAAAAGCTGAAATTGTGAGAAAAGTATTAAGGGCCTGTCCCGCTTAGGCGATTTTTTTTCTGTGATGTGGTCGCGGGGTGTCGCCTGTATGGTCGTGAGTTGTCTCCTCAAGTCGTCTAAAGAGTCGTAACTTTTTTCTTGTCGCCACTGGATTTTGAAATGTTCAAAACCTTTCCGCGACTGTGGGCTTGACGTAGCTTGTCTTCTCCTGTCGTAGGTGCTGTCATAGGGTGTCACCAGGTGATGTAGGTTGTCACCACTGATCACTTCGGTGAATTCCATTGGCAACCAGCTACGTCAACCAGCGACAGGTACCGGCGATTGAATTGTCTTCACTTGTCTTCAGTTGTTGCCAACAGGGTCGTAGCTTCTCGTAGCTTGTCGCGGGTGGACATAGGTTGACTGGTTTCCGTAGGTTGTCGCCTGTGTGGTCGTAGGTGTGGTTGTAGTTGGACGTCCGAATGGGTTTATTCGGCGACCCCTTATGACTGTGACTGTCACCGGCAATCAGCGAAAAAATTGTCTAAGTGGCACAGGCCCTCAAGAGTACGTGATACAATGAAAGTTGCAAGTCCAATAGAAAGTGTGGTGAAGAAGGGTTTTTGTGGCGTTTGCCTTCATTAGGCAGGTTATTGAGTACATATGTTCGGACATCATTACATTTCTGTATATTTTGAGAGGGAATGAAAGCTCCAGGATAAAACAAGAAGTTAACACAAGGGTTCAGTGGATAAATTGACATTGGATGGTCATATGTTCCCACAGTCATTGGGTAATCGGGAGTTCTTCAAAAAGGAAGCATGACCCAATTAGTTGTGATTCAAAGGACCCGTGTGCCATTGTTTCTTGTCGCAAGATGATAAAATCTAAATTTCATACAACGTGAATAATGTCATTTGAGAGTGACCCTCCACTAAACGTTAAAATATGCTTCTTTCATGTTATACCAAATAAAATGGTGGTATCTCAATAAATTAAGAACCTTCCTAACAGATTTATCGATGAGGGTTTTGGATTTCACCTGGACTTTCAAATGCGGTTGTCTAATTTTTCTTGTAATTGAGAAACATCTTGGAAACCCTCTGCCCCTCCAAATCAGATCAGATTCAGTGCACCGCCCCCTAAAATGTAAAAGGCATCAATCAGAACTGAATCTAGTGGCTGAACAGCTTTAAAAGGCCACAAAGTGCTGGAGTATGCAAGGAGTCAGGCAGAAACTCTGGAGAACATGGATCGGTGACGTTTCAGATCAGGACCTTTCTGTACACTGATTGCGTGTGGAGGTGGGGCGGAAGACTGCTGAAAGTGAGGAGAAGAAGGACAAAACAGGACTGGTGTTATGTGGACAGAGGCAAGGGGGGGGGGGGGGGGGGGGGGGGTGCTATGCAGATGGCTGGAACAGAGGCCAGAGTTTAAAGAAGGTTTTATGAAACAGGATCGAAGAGTTGTGAATTGTAAAGCCAGAGGAAGGTGTAGGAAGAGGGGGAGGGAGAAATATGTGGAAGTCCAGGTGAGACACAAGAGAGGGAGGGAGGGAATAGGAAAATTGGACTGTGGGGGAGAAAGGGGAGGGGGGGAAGGGGCATTTGTTAGAGGTGAACTACAATTGGAGATTCAATGTTCATACCATTGGGTTGTAAGCAACCCAAGCAAAATACGAGGTGCTATTCCTCCAGTGGCCTCACTCTGGCAATGGAGGAGGCCCAGGACAGAAAGGTCAGTATAGGAATGGGAAGGGGAGTTAAAGTGGTTAGCAACTGGGATATCCAGTAGGCCTTTGCGGACTGAACACAAACTGCTTTCCTGGGCAAGATCCAAGTTGCATATAGTTTTTCATCCATCCTCTGATGTTCAACAGGTGTTCTTAGAAATATTTTGTTTAGTTCACTTTAGTTAAGTTTAGTTTAATTACGTTTAGAGATACAACGTGAAAACAGGCCCTTCGGCCCACCAATTCCGCACCGACCAGCGATCCCCGCACATTAACGCTATCTTACACACACTAGGGACAATTTTTTTTACATTCATTCCAAGCCAAATAATCTACAAACATGTACGTCTTTGGAGCGTAGGAGGAAACTAATGATCTCGGAGAAAACCCATGCGGTCACGTACAGACAGCTCCTGTGGTCAGGATTGAAACCGGGTCTCTGGCGCAATAAGCTGCCTACCGCTGCGCCACCGTGCTGCATCTGCATTAGACTGAGATCACTACCAATGTAAATTCCCCCAGTCTAGTTTCAGTCAAGATCACAGAATCAAGCACTTGAACAACTAATTTTTATTTCCACAAAGCGCAATTACAGTTCAACCCCTGTACCTATCCCACCGTTGGTTCAATCCTCGAATATGCCTGATCCATACTTAACAGACATTTCCCTAACCCAATAATACAGCAGCTCAATACATTGTATTCAAACAGGACTCCTCAAGGAAGCCAACTTAGAAATATTTACCCTGATCTGCAAGAAACCCAGACAAGGCTCAACAGCTCATCCAATCAACACTTGGCAAAGTAGAACTCTGCAACATAATTTACAATTATTTACCAGGTGTATGTCTGGTTTGCAGCCATCCAATCCATTCCATGTATTTTGCACCTAATTGACAGAGTCTACATATGTTCTTATACTTTTCTTGCAACTTGGATCTAGGCTCTAGGCTCTAGACTCTAGACACACTGACCCTACTCGACAGCTTGGCCCAGTTCTGCAGTGAGCAATTCCAAATTGACCAAATCTCCCAGCAGCCCTGAAGCTTTTACCCCATTTTAAAGTCCTAGCCTCTCCAATTTAGCCAGGATGAACACCAGCTTTCCATCCATCCTTCAGGGAACGCCTAATCACCCCTTCAAAAGTGGGCAATTTCAAAAACATGTTATGTGTTACTTGCACCAGGAAGTACCACTTTGCCGTTAGTTTAATGGTGCAGCACTTAAAACCATGCCCCACAATTGTAATTCTGCACCCATCAAGTTAATTCAAACTTATTTAACTATAGAACAGAATCATTGGCTCATCACGGCTGTGCTGTCCATGATATCAACTTAACCTGATCATATCCTAACCATATCTTGCATCCCTTTTCATTTTTCTGCCTTGGCTTAAAAGGACGAAGCACAAAAATGTAATATTTAATTCCTAATTTCTTGCTTCTGTAAACCAGGGATGTGAGATAGAAGTTTCCCTTTGGTGATAGGATATTTCAGCAGAATGTCTTTGGTTCTCTGAAGCACACGTCAAAGTGAACACAGTTCTTGCTGTAAAGGTCACACTGAAAGTTTCAACACAAGCAATTACACTCAGGATGAAAGTGGCAAATTTAACTTCATAAATTGATCAAACCTTTTGTCTCTTGAATTCAGTAACTCATCATATCGCTGGCAATCAATTACCCCCATCAATGTAGATTATATCTAATTATTCTATTTGTAATGTGCAGATGAGCTTTTACCTGTCATATACACTCCTAAAGTTTATATCTCCACTCCATTAGTCTGCAGGTAATGCAGTATATTCAGCTTTCACTGAACTGTCATTTGTAGACAGTTTATGATAAATTATTTTTGATATGTATATCCTAAAATGGATGATGTTCAAGAATAAATATTATTTTACCTTCTGCCCACTTTGGAAAAGTTTCCCAGACCCTTCCTCCTGAGCAGGACTCAAGGAACTGCAGATACTGGAAACGTGAGCAAAAAACTATGTGTTAGAGTTGGGCAGCATCCGTAGAAATTGGCAGTTTCCTCCTAATCAGTGCGTCCACATTCCTTAAATGTTGTTGTGTAGGACGGAATTGCATATGCTGGTTTATGTCAAAGATTGACACAAAATACTGGAGTAACTCAGTGGGACAGACAGCATCTCTGGAGAGAAGCAATGGGTCATGTTTTGGGGTCAGTCTGAAGAAGGGTCTTGACCCGAAACATCACCCATTCCTTCTCTCCTTAAATTTTCTTTCCTAATATCCATTATTTTGCTTTGATAAGTGCTCTTTGTGAGCGATTGCAATGTTGATTGAATTTCTGAAAGAGAAAAGGCAAGTTGAATCTAAGAACAAAGGTGTAAAACCGATTTAAACATCAGGGTGTTCAGATTATCCATTGGAAACGCTATTTTAGATATGAAATTAATAATTCAGTTTTTTCTTTTCTGTTTCTATGTTTTGTTTCTTTTGATATTATTACTGCTTCTGTTTTCATTTAATATGTTTTAATGTTACTGCTACTTCTTATTTCTTATTGTTGCACATCAGAGTTTCGGTGCACTTAGAAGATTTCCCGCTGGTATCCGATTCTCCAGATGGATCAGAACCCAGTTTCTCAGCTAATCCCAGCTTTTCAACTTTAGCACTGATGTGCATCCTGCCCATAGATCAGGTGAAATGTAACACAAATGTTCCTGTATCGAGCAGATAGCTCCTCACCCTGATGAGCGATCTGGCCCATAATCTTGTCCTGAAACAATTACTGTTTTGCAGCATACCAATAATTACAGAATGGACACAAAATGCTGGAGTAACTCAGCAGCAAGACAGGCAGCAACTTTGGAGAGAAGGGATGGGTGACGTTTCTGATCGAGACCCTTCTGAGACTGAAAGACAGGGGAGGGGGAAATTGTGTCTATCTTCAGTGTAAACCAGCATCTGCAGTTCCTTCCTAAACACTGATACAGAATGGCTTTGTTTCCTTTAAATGGTCTTCTAACAACTAACACACACTTCAGCCTTTGGTAGCATGTTAATGCAAGGAGAGTGAAAACCGTCTGATCCTAGCTAATCTAAGACACATGATTTATATTGTCAATTTTGTTCTGCCATTTTGATAAATGAGTGGCCCTCCAATCAGACTTAAGGGGCTGTCCCACTTGGGTAACCTAATTGGCGAGTTTAGAAGAGTTTGAAAAAATGACATGTTGAAGACCTCCTTCAACTATGTAGAAGACCTCCTTCGACCTCTTTCGACTATGTTGACAACCAGCTTCAACTAGCGATGACTAACTTCGGAAAAATTGGGCACCGAATAGTGGAGAGTGAAGACGACCTCCTTCGACCTCCCTTCAACCTCCCTTCAACTATGATGAAGACTATCTACGACTACCTTTGACTACCTACGACTACCCTCGATTACCTACGACTAACATGTCGACCTACAACGACCTATGACTAATCCTACGAGTAAAAAAGTATCGATTTTTTCCATGGCAACCTTTTTTTACTTGAGGGCGTTTTTTAACATATTGAAAAAAATGCCGCAACCTGGCTGAGGTCTCGAGTACGCGGAGACCACTCTCGAGCATAAAGGAGAGTTACGAAGACCCCATATGACCTCGTGTCAAACATGCTGCGAGTATGAGTCAAGGGCAAACTCGCCAGAACTCGCGGAGTAGGTTGCCCAAGTGGGACAGCCCTTTACACTTTTTATTTAAAGAATGCTTTAAGGGCCTGTCCCACTTGGCGATTTTTTCGGCGACTGCCAGCATCATTGACTGACGTATCAGGTCACCGAAAAAGTGATGCGTGATGCGACATGATGCGGTGTGATGACATATTTGCACGCGGCGTTTCCTCAAGTGTCGCAACGTTTTTTTTTTGTCACAGCTGAAATTTGAAATGTTTAAATTGTTTGGCGACCTTGATACATCAGTCAATGACGCCAGTAGTTACCGAATAAATCGGCAAATGGGACAGGCCCTTTAGGAAACTAAAAGTGGTAGACTGATCAGAAAATTGTCCATCGACCCATGTAACAGGACAAAAATGACAACTTGCATAATATTTTTCAAATCAACTAGGAACTAATTGAACTTTTTACTATCCTAATACAAACAATAGCTCATGTGCCAGCATGGAAACAATAGCCTGTTTGTTTTTTTATTGATGTTCCTGCAATAAAGTCAAGCCAGAGTAATCGCACATCTTTTATTCATGCATCCTGAGAATGGTGGCAGCGATTTCAAACCAATATTGTGTACTTCTTGCTTTCTTCGACCTTGTTCTTCCAGGGAAAGAAATCATTGAAACCAGACATCATTGTAATATTTAGCTGTAATGAATGATTTTTTTTTTCTGGAATTCCTTCAATGCATTGCATGCCACTTTGAGTTCCTGACTGCCTGCTGCAAATTGTGTAGCAAGAAACTGCAGATGCTGGTTTACACCGAAGATAGACACAAAATGCGGATCAGGCAGCATCTCTGGAGAAAAGAAATGGGTGACGTTTCAAGGTTTCAAGATCGGTTTATTGTCACATGTACCAATTAAGGTACAGTGAAATTTAAGTTACCATATAGCCATATTAAGTGCAAAGCAACAAGACGCATAACCACATAAAAGTTAACATAAATATCCATCACAGTGGATTCCACATTCCTCACACAGATGGAAGGCAATAAAGTTCAATCTTCTTGTTTCCCGTGGTCGGGGCAGTCAAACCATCTGCAGTGGTGGGCAATCAAAGCCCCCCGCAGCCAACCATCGAAGCCCCCATCGGGGTGATGTAAACCCCCGTGTCAGGGTGGTTGAAACTCTCCGCTGCATGGAGCTCCCGTGTCGGCCTCTTCTTACCAGAGACCGTGGATTCACGATGTTAAAGACCACAGGCCCCGCGATTGGAGCTTCGATCCCCGGCAAAGGGATCGCAAGCTCCGCGATGTAAAATCCCGCAGACCTCTGCAGCGTGGGGCACCCATCGGTCCCCAGGAAAGGCCGCCAACTCCGCGATGTTAGGCCGCAGTGGGGACGGAGATACGATATGGAAAAAAATCGCATCTCCGTCGAGGTGCGAGATTGAAACAAAGTTTCCCCCAACCCCCTCCCCCACCCCCCACATAAAACAAACCAAGGAACACTAAAACATACTTTTTAACACATACTAAAAATACCAAAAAAGGAAAATGGACAGACTGTTGGCGAGGCAGCCTCTGCTGGTGGCCCCACCTGGTGTTTCGGGTCAAAAAGAAGGGAGAAGAAGTAGCAATGTTACAAAATTTTGAGATTTAAAAAATCAAGTCTGCAATTTATCCCATCAGATAAAGCATAACAATAAGTTTAATCTGACACCTAATTCACTTTCATATCTCAAGTAATAAAAAAGTTATGGCCATTTTCATACTCGGAAATTAGCATCTTGTTCCCTATTGATTTTCTATGGACATAACAAAAAAGCTGTGATCATGGACAATCAAAAGCCCATAACCTTCTTAAAAATTAAGAGAACTGAATGAAATTTTCAGTTATCATAGATTGAACCATTCTGAAACAAATATAAAATAATCCTACTTGGATGACCTGAAATTAGTTAGTTACCCAATTGTAGCTAATTTCAAACTTCAATCACTAGATCTAAACATCTATCCATTTCTTAATAAATGATTAACATTTTTAAATAGCCCAAGTGTCCAAATAATATTCACAAATAATTCACAATAAAACATGATTTTTAAATCTCATTTACATCAAATAGGCCAAATGGAAGGAATTTAGTGTTCATTTGCTGTAAATTAAAGTCAATTTAAATCGGCTTTCTAGTGGGTTCCTGTGAACGCGCTGGTTTAGAACGTTCACATTGCGCTGGATTTGTGCCCTCAAGTGCCCAGAAAAATACTGCGGGACATAAAGAGCCCAAAATGAACTACTCGCTATAGAAAACTTTATACACAGGGTTATATACAAGCCCCATTTAATGTAAAAATAAGGTACATACCTTTAATTGTTTGCTTTATAAAACCCTGGGGCTGCGAGAGGTTGCGGAGTGAGAGAGTGATTTTTAAACTACTATACATATTATACAAGGCCATGAAAACTAATAATACCTTTTGCGACAGGGTCTTTCAGCGATTTTCCGTTAATGATTTAATAGGCTGAACATTTTCGATTGGAACAGCCTAGTAAAAATTGCGTTTTAAACCCGCCCCTCTAAACAGCGCCAAAATCACACATACGGGGTAGGGCAGATGCTCAGCCACGATTCAGGTAGGTTTTGTAACATACCTAGAAGAAGGGTCTCGACCCAAAACATCATCCATTCCTTCTCTCCAGAGATGCTGCCTGTCCCACTGAGTTACTCCAGCTTCTTGTGTCTATCATCAGCCTGATATGCATGGAGCACTATGAGGGCTACCAAAGTATATTACCTATTCAGAGCAGGATTAGATAATGTGTATGATGTGACAAAAGTGTAGGGTTTCTTTCATGCTTGTCTTCTAGGTCTGCACAAACACTTGAGAGTCTTTAATTTACAACAGAAGTCTTTAGCGTTTCACTCAATGCTGGCAGCAAGACAACTCAAAATGGCTGCACACACAGAATCTGACTGCACACTCACACACTCACACACACACACACACAGACGGGATAAACTATATACAAGACATCTCCCTTTGTCCTGTGCAGCATCACCTGCTGCATGGGAGGAGCAACGGGTCCTCCCACCCAACACAGTCCACCAAACATAACAGTTTCTACATTCAAAGAAGTTAGAAGCACCTTCGAACAGCAGAGGCCTTTGTGATGATGCCTTCACAGTTTTCCTTCTTCCCTATCTTTACATAAACTTCTCATACCTCTAGTTTCCCCTGCCCTGACTCTCAATTTGACGAAAGGTCTCGACCCGAAACGTCACCTATCCCTTCTCTCCAGAGATGCTGCCTGACCCGCTGAGTTACTCCAGCATTTTGTGTCTAGCCTGCCGCAAATTGATTCTTGTTGCAGGTAGCCGAGAAATAATTCAGCAAGTGGTGGAGTTCTTGGTTATCATCCCTTCGACTACTAATTATGCAGCACCAGATTTCTGTTCCATAGGAACATAGAAACATAGAAAATAAGTGCAGGAGTAGGCCGTTCGGCTATTTGAGTCAGCACCGCCATTCAATATGATCATGGCTGACCATCTAAAATCAGTACCCCGTTCCTACTTTTTCCCCCTATCCCTTGATTCCGTTAGCCCTCAGTGCTAAATCTCTCTTGAAAGCAGAGATTACAAATTATATTCATCCAGCTTCCTAAATCCATAAAGTTACATTGCTGCTTTTGTGTTCAGAATTGCAGAGCGTACATGTGGTCAGGTTCATTTTCTCATACTCTTTCCTCGAAAAGTTAGGCCTTGCTTCAAGTCCATTCCAAACAGCACCTCTGCTCAGAGCTTTGCTCAGTGCCATGCTGAGAAAGTAGGCATCAGTGGTGATCATAGGAGCTCACTGTGTGCATGTTGGCTGCTTAGTTTCCTACATTACTGTAGTGACCACAGTTTAAAACACCTTATTTATGTCATGTGTATAATGACGCCTAATGAGACCGTTTGGCCCACTGGGCCCATGCTAGCCCCCAAGTGAGCAATCCCATTATTATCATCTCCCTCTCAATTTGCTTGTTCCTTGTGTCTTACTCTCTTTCGTACATGACCCTGAACTCCCCTTTGATTCCTTTTATCAGCAACCAACATGCCGGTGTAATTTACAGCAGATAATTAGCCTACCAGTACATCTTTGGGACGTGGAAGGAATCCAGAGCACTTGGAGGAACTTACATGCTCTGAGGGACCTAAGGTTAGGATTCAACCCTGGAGCTGTACTGCAGCATCACACACTGATGTATCCCCGTGGGACATCCTTTACATGCCTTCTATAGTAGAGTGGAAAGGGTTACAAAGGAAGTTGTTCCATCCCCAAAAAAAGATACAAAAACATGAATCTAATTAGATTTGAATGCTATTTCTGGTCCCCGTCCATTTTTTGAGTGATGCTTTAATTAATTCCTCTTGAAAGCAGTCACCAGTGACAGCCTGAATCTTTGTGAAAATTAGGCATGCTTCTGATTTTTGCAGAGATGTGGAAATTGAGCAATCAACATTTAAAATAACCAGGGAACTTTAGCTCCAATTTACCATTAAAAGACCGGCTGATGTAGTTGGATCACTGAACTAATTGGAAGTTTGAAATTCCCAAGCACAGGATGAAGTGCAGGCTTCTACTCAGCTGAGCAAGAAGCCTGGGACATAACGCAATGTTGGCAGATTCCCATCCATGTCCTTCAAAGCAACACAAAATGGTCACACTTTACAGGTACAATGGTCCCATTGATATGAATGGCTGTGAAGTTATCAAACTTCTTAATAGCTTTAATATTTCTGTTATTTATAAGACCATCCGAGCAAAATTAGGCCATTCAGCCCATTGACTCTACTCTGCCATTCGATTATTGCTGATATATTTTCCCCTCACATTCCAATTCTCCTGCCTTCTCCCCGTAACCTTTGATTCCCTTACTAATCAAGAACTGATCAATCTCCGCTTTAAACATGCCTAATATCTTGGGCTCCCCAGCCATCTGTGGCAATGAATTATTTGTATGTACAATGTTCCAATGCTATTGAATAATTTGTGGTGGGCCTCACTCTGACAGTGGAGGAGGCCCAGGCCAGAAAGATCAGTGTGGGAATGGGAGGGTGAGTTAAAGTGTATAGCAACCAGGAGATCACATCGGCCCAGGCAGACTGAGCGAAGGTGTTCAGAGAAATGAAATGCAAATTGAAGAACAGCACTTCTTACTTTGTTTGGGCAGCTTACAACCCAGCGGTGTGAATATTGATTTCTCTAGCTTCAAGATCACTTGCCGATTTTTTTAGGCGACTGCTGGCGTCATATCAGGGTCGCCAATAGATTTTCAACATTTCAAATTCCAGCGGCGACAAAAAAAAATGCTGCGACACTTGAGGAAACACTGCGTCAATACGTCATCACGCCGCAACTTTTTTGGTGACCTGATACGCCAGTCAATGATGCTGGCAGTCGCCAAAATAATCGCCAAATGGGACAGGCCCTTAACCCTTGCTTTCCCTCTCTCCCTGTCCCTCCCCCACCCTAGTTCACTGACTAGATTCAATGTCCTCCTGATTAATTTTATTGTTCGTATCCTTTGTTGTCACCTTCCCCTCAGCTAACAATGAACCATTGTACATTTTCTTGATCATCGTCTGTTTTGATCTGTTCTTTTCCCACCTTACATGCTCTTTGTACCCATCCATATCTCTAGTTTCCCTGTCCCCTCCCTGACTATCAGTCTGAAGAAGAGTCTCGACCCAAAATGTCACCCACTCCTTCTCTCCAGGGATGCTGCCCAACCCGCTGAGTTACTCCAGCATTTTGTGTCTATCTTCAGTATAACCCAGCATCTGCAGTTCCTTTCTTCCTGCAGGTTAGTAGACCTAGTGCTCAGTAGACACCATCATAAATTACAAGAAGTTTAATAAATAAAACAAAAGCACAATATAGTGCAAAAGCAAAAGCAAAGCCTGAAGTCTCTAGTATAGTCAAGGCAGTTCGTAGCTTGGAGTTTAGTTGGAATTGAAGTTTACATCCACACGGTGCTTGTATGTGACCATTTTTGGAGGTTTCCTCATATTTACTGCAGCATGGACAGAATGCAAATCTAACCATGAGCCAATGCAGCATGCTCACAGCAAGTCCATGGGGTGGGAGATTGCAACCTTGATGTGGTCCACCCTGTTTCGACTAATGCAATCAACCCGATGTGCACAAACAAGTAGAAGTAGTGTTTCATGCCACTTGAACTACAACTTTTGGCTCTGCACGCCATGCGCAAGAAGAAGAAGATAGAAATTCCATCAATCCAATTCACTCATTATTTTCCCTGCAACCCATTTTCTCTCATATCAACACTCCACCCTCCACTGCCCATTCTCCTACACCCACATACCCGAGGAGCAATTTAAAATAGCCATTTAACCTACCAATATATATTTGGGATGTAGGACAAAACCAGAGGGCTCGGGCATGAATTCACGTGGCTACAGGGAGAATGGAGAGGAGTGATAAACTTGCCCAGCTGGTAGAGTTGCCGTCTCACAACTCCGATGATCCAAGTTCAATTCTGACCATTACTACTGTCAGCGTGGAATCTGCATGTTATCCCTGTGATGGAGTGGGTTTTCTCTGGGCGCTCCGGTTTCCTCCCACATCCCAAGGATGGAGCTCTGGGGAAAATAAAATGGTATTTGCGTAAGAAGGAACTACGGATTCTGGTTTAAACCGAAGATAGACACAAAAAGCTGGAGTAACTCAGTGGGTCAGGCAGCACCTATGGAGAGAAGGAATAGGTGATGTTTTTGGTCAGGCCATTTCTTTGTTCTATATCTCTCTATATCACCGTTTATATTTCTTGTTTCCCTCTCCCCTGACCCTCAATCTGATGAAGGGTCTCGACCCGAAGCGTCAACTATTCCTTTTCTCCAGAGATGCTGCCTGTCCCGCTGAATTACTCCAGCTTTTTGTGTCTATCATGGGATTTGTGTAACATGGGTGCTTGATGGTTGGCATGGACAAGGTAACTTAAAAAGCCTTTATTTGTAATGTGTGCCTCCATGGCTTACTGGATTCAACCCCATCATAGACCCTCAACTATCCCATCAACTCCATCACAGACCCTCAACTATCCCACAAGCAGGCTTGTTTCCGCCAGGGTCGATCTACTGCGGACCAGGTAACTCTCCTCACCTAAGAGATCGAGAACTGCTTCGAGACAAATGAGAAGGGAGGCAGGAGCTGTTCTTATCGATCTGACAGCAACCTATGACACTGTGTGGCACCAGGGACTAAATGCAAAGCTACTTCGGGTGCTGCCAGACAGGCGCATGGTACGCTACATCATGGAACCGATACCAAACCGCAGCTTTGTGCTGAAGACCAGTGATGGACAGCAGAGTAGGCTACGTAGACTGAAGAATGGCATCACACAGGAATCCGTCTTGGCTCCGCTGCTTTTCAACGTGCACATCCATGACCTCCCAGAGACCATCGCTGGAAAATATGGGTATGCTGACGATCTAGCCATCCTGATGAGACACAAAGAGTGGAAGACAATCGAAAGCTCCTTGAGTCAAGGCATGGGGACTTTGGCTGTATACCAACGACAGTTGCGTCTAAAGCTGAGTGAAGGCAAAACAGTGTCAACAGCATTCCATCTAAACAACAAGGAAGCTAAGCGAGAGCTAGCTGTCTTCGTTAACAACAGGCGCTTGGACTTCCAACAAACACCCACTAACCTCGGCGTAAAGCTGGACAAGTCGCATACATTTCGTCAACACCTGGCTGGTCTCTGCGACAAGGTCTTGGCATGTAGCGGCCTCATCCGACGCCTGGCAGCAACATGTTGGGGAGCCAGTCCACCCACTCTTCACCCCTCTGCCTTAGCTCTTGTGTATGCCCCAGCTGAGTATTGCGCACCCTTATGGAGTAGAGGTAGACATACTAGCCTGGTAGACACGAGCCTGAACAGCACCTTGTGATCCATCACTGGGTGACTTCAACCTACTCCAGTCGAGCAGCTCCCTATACTTGCAGGCATTCTGCCTACAGGGTTCTGAAGGCAAGCAGCAACTCTGGCACTATCTTGTCATGCCATAGACCCAGATCACCTCCTCCATCGGGCTATCAGCAGAGAGCAGAGACCACCCCGGCTGAAGTCTTGTCACCCCTTTGCTCCACAATGGAAAACAACTTCTAGTATCCATCCAGCCAACTGAGACAAAAGCTCACTGGATGGCCACCAAGTGGTCACAGGAGTGGAAGGCAACCTCATCTCCATTACACAGCTACATCTCTTCACCAGCCTCTTGTCCAGGGTCTGACCTCCCCAGAGGAGCATGGGTGAAGCTCAACAGACTTGGTACTGGAGTTGGACGTTTCAATGCCAGCATGAGAGCCCAACCTGTGGATGCGGAGCAGAACAACAGACAGCCAAACCATGTAATCTCTGGGTGCCCGCTCTACCACCCACCAAATGGAGCTCAGGGCCTGGCAGACATTGACGCTGAGACAACAACCTGGCTGCTAGACACCCGGCTAGAGATCTAACTATTCCTTTGGTTTATGTTTCATTCTCAAGAAGAAGAAGAAGGCTGGATTCTTAACATGTAAACTCCACAAAGGCTACTCCATACAGTAAGTCAGGATTGAAGTTGGTTGACTGGAGCTTTGCTTTTAATATTAAACTTAATCACTTGTGGGCATACTGTATTTAAGTCACTTTAAAATATTACTTAAGATGACATTTAAAAGCTTTTAAGAAAATGACAGAGGATGTCAGTGAAACTAGTAAATGGTTTTGAATAGATTTCTAAATCATTTATATTTATTTAAAATTGAGTTATTTCCAGTTGGTGAGCAAGGCTATTTGATTAAAGATGCTAATATTTTGTGATAAATCTATTTTCCACCGTATTAATAAAACTGCTCGTCCACATGCCAATGCCATTTTTAACTGCGCAGGATATGTTCTAACATTTTCTGACATTTATATAGACTCATGTTGTATTTTGTTTAGCAAGTTTACACCAACACCTGAGGAAACTCATTCTTAAAATTATACAGTACATTTAGGTGAAACTTTCACCCATTTTCACCCAAATTAGAAACATGTGGACTTATCGAGGTAGTGTTTTAATATATTTACTTCAATGCTATAGGTAGGGACATAAATTCACCTCAGTCATCTATGTTTCATGTGTATTGTGCTCTTCTTTTGGAAATGAACGTCAACTTGCAGGTTATAGCACAACCTTTACAACACAAGAAGATAGACACAAAAAGCTGGAGTAACTCAGCAGGTCAGGCAGCATCTCTGGAGAAAAGGAATGGAGTGACGTTTCGGGCTGAGACCCTTCCTCAGACTGAGAGTCAGGGGAGAGAGAAACTAGAGATATGAAAAGGTACCAAGAACAAATGAATGAAAGGTATGCAAAAGGACAAATCACAGCCAGCGAGGATGATCAGGGAAAGATGGAGCCCACAATGGTCCATTATTGGCTGTGGAGAAGGTGATGACAAGTGAAACTATTATGATGGGGGAGGGATGGGGAGAGAGGGGGTGCAAGGGTTATTTGAAGTTGGAGAAATCAATATTCATACCACTAGGTGTAAGCTGCACAAGTGAATATGAGGTGCTGTTCCTTCAATTTGCATTTGGCCTCACTCTGGCAATGGAGGAGGCACAGGACAGAAAGGTCACATTCGGAATAGGAAGGGGAGTTAACGTGATTGACCGGAAAATTGCAGAGGCCATGAGCGAAGATGTTGAACGAAATGAACACATGCAGTGAAAAAAACATGGATGAAGTTCTATCCCTATTTGTCATAGTGACTAAAAATAATTGGACTTCACGTGAAAGGTCATGCCATAGCTGACAATGGGCAGGGAAGAGGTAGGGGGAGCGCTCGGACATAATGTGTGAGTTGGAATCATAAACACAGCTGGGAACCAGGAACCCCCTCAGCAGGTTCATTCTCAAATCCCTGCCATTTGCAGTGTCATTGTAAGATGCCAGCGAGCAGAAGTCTTAAACTGATTTTAATGATAGAGAAAGATAAATGACAGACATACTCTGCACTGTAGATGACAAGGTAAGTCTGATCAATGTCGCTACGGGATTTCTGTATCATTTCATAATGCTTTCATTGTTAGCCTTCACTATCAACTCAGTGGTAGTGTTGCTGCCACAGAGTCAGTAGACGGAGGTTCAAGTCTCACTCTTGATACACAAGCCTGTTAGTATGTTCAACAGGTCATAAGGAATAGAAGTAGAATTAGGCCATTTGGCTGATCTATCTCTCCCTCCTAACCCCATTCTCCTGCCTTCTCCCCATATCCTCTGACACCTGCACTAATCAAGAATCTATCTGTAAATTGCTTGTTTCTAAGCCCCCCCCCCCCACAGTCTAGTTTCAGTAAAAACACTGAATCAAGCACTTGAACAACTAATCTTTATTTTAACAAAAGCGCATTTACAATTCAACTACTGTACCTATCCCACCGCAGGTTTGAACCTCGTGTCTGCCTGATCAAGCCATCTAGGCCTCGCTCAGACAGAGACACTCCAGAAGGTCACGCAGTCCCAAGCGCTCTTCCAGAAGATCGATGCCAGATCTTGTGGCAGTGGACCTTTATAGGACCCGGGAGGTCGAGGGGCCGAACCACATGGGGGTAGTCTCTTAATAACCCAATTACAGATATCGATTAACCCCATACATAACAGACATTTCCCTAACCCAATAATACAACATTGTATTCAAATCGGACTTCGTAAGGAAGCCAACTTAGAAACATTTGCCCTGATCTGCCAGAAACCCAGACAAGGCTCAATACCTCATCCAATCAACACTCGACAAAGTAGAACTCTGCAACATTATTTACAATTATTTACAAGGTGTATGTCTGGTTTGCAGCCATCCAATCCATTCTATGCATTTTGCACCTAATTGACAGGGTCTACTAAATTTCTTATTCTTTGCTTGCAAATTGTATCTAAGCTCTAGACACACTGCCACCTCTCCGCAGCTTGTCCCACTTCTGCACAGAGCAATTCCAAATTGACCAAATCTCCCGACAGCCCTGAAGCTTATAACCCATCTTGAAGACCTAGCCTCTACAAATATAGCCAGGGTTAACATATATATCTCTGACTTAAAAATATCCACTGACTTGGCCTCCACAGCCTTCTATGGCAAAGACATCCACAGATTCACCACCCTCTGACTAAATAAATTTCACCTCATCTCCTTCCTAATAGAGTATCTTTTAATTCTGAGTCTATGATCTCTAGTTCTAGACTCTCCCACTAGTGGAAACATCCTCTCCACATCCACTCTATCCAAGCCTTTCACTGTTCTGTATGTTTCAATGAGGTCCCCCCCTGATTCTCCTAAACTCCAGCGAGTACAGGCCCAGTGCCGACAAATGCTCATCATAGGTTAACCTACTCATTCCTGGGGTCATTCTGGTAAATGCAGATTCAGTGCTGAGTTACTGTTGTATTGTCAAAGGTGCCTTCTTTCAGCTTAAACATTAAACCCCGGCACTTCACATCAATACAATGCAGGCAGAGCAGGTTAGCTGAACTTAGTGTTATGTTTGTTATCTGCTTTGTGGGCCAACGGACCTGTTCCTGTGCTTTACTGATGTACTATCTTTGATATGTATTTTTCTTTGGGATTTTCTAAAGCAGCGTTCTTCTCATATCCCACTGAATGTTTATCTGTTCAACATCAGAAAATAGACTACCAGTTGTCTTTCTCATTATTGCTGGCTTGGACAGATTGGTTGCCAAGTATCCCTGGACTACAACAGTGACTGTACCACAAAAGCACTTGGGTGGGACAGTAGGATACAAAATGTCCGTGATAAATGCAATTTCTATCCAATTGTTTTCCCGGATCCACACGGGAAGCTATTGAGAAATGTTTATTCACCTGCAGAGTGATGGTAGAACAGACAACTGATAAAGCACTTATTTAATGCCTATTTGTTGGCTGACGTTTTCCCTGCAGACAACAGAATCTTGTACAGCAGGGAGTGAAATCAGTGGATGTTATTGTTGATACACGATTTGCTCAGAAAATGGAAGGAAGCTTCCCAAATATTAACAGATTAACAGATCAATGTTACAGGACAATTACTTCATCCAAAATTATTACTGAAGAGGGAGATCTAGATGACACATACATTTGACTTCAAATGACTGCTGCATAGAAAGATTTCACTGTTTCATCATGTTTCTAAATGTAACAACAAAACCTTATACCCTGCATCGGGAATTTGTTCCTCTCAAGTCCAAGGACTAAAGTTTGTAATCGGGATAGAGTCTATGGACACTTCTGGGTGGTATTTGTGTGACACACACACACACACGTAGTGGCACTCACACACACCACATTACACACGCACGCACGTACGCGCACACACACACATGTAGTGGTGCTCACACACGTAGTGGCACTCACACACACCACATTAGATAGATAGATAGATAGAATTTATTTGCCACACAACCAGGGTCGGTGGTATTTGGGTTGTCAGCAGCGGTACAATAAAAAAGAACACACAACCACAATAAAAATGTAACACAAACATCCACCACAGCATTCATCACTTTGGTGGAAGGCACAGAACTTGGCCAAACCTCCTCCATTTTCCCCCGTGGTCGGGACCTCCACCCTCCGCAGCCGTTGCTGCGGGCGTCTAGATGGTAAGGGACAAAGTCAAAGTCAGGTTAAGTCCAGGATCGGCTCTTCCCCACTGGAGACCGCGGCTTCAGGTTGGTGTAGGCCGCTGGCCGGCGGTCAAAGATTTAAGGTTCCCGCCGCGCCGCAACGAGAAGCACCGCAGACCGCAGGGCCGGTGGTCGAAGCTCCCCTCCGGGGTGATGGTAAGTCCATGCTGGACCCGCGGTAGAAGTTGGCCGCGGGCCGGCAGTGATGGCTTCTTCTTCCCCCTGGTCCCCCCACGAGGGATCCCGGGCTGTAGTTGCCGCGCCAGCTGGAGCTGTGCAGACTGCGGCTTCAGGCTGCCGGCTGCCCTGGGCCAGCGAAACGGAGCGCTCCCCTCCAGCGAGCCCTAGCGAGGGCTCGCCCGCTCCACGCCGAGAGTCCACGCTGCGCCCGCCGCTGAAGCCCCGGGCGCGTCTCCGGGAAAGGCCGCGCCGATCCTTGCTGAAAAAGTCGCCTCTCCATGGAGGAGGAGGCCGAAACGGTTTCCCCCTCACCCCCCCCACACAAAACACACTGAGAAACATCAAAAACATACTTTAAAACATACTAAAAAATTTTTTAAAAAACACACACACACCACATTGCACACACACATACACATAGGGGGACACACACGTACACACACACACCACACATACACACATACACACACTCCACACACGCCACACACCACACACGCCACACACATGTGCACATACACACACCACACACTCCACAAACGCCACACACCACACACGCCACACACGCCACATACACACACCACACACACCACACACACACACATACGTATCCATATGGGGACACACATGTGCACACACACACTCCACACACACACACACACTACACATGCACCACACCACACAAACACACCACACACACACAACAAGCCGGCTTAACAGCTGCGGCCCACCTGCAGTCCGTCTGTTTTTTTTTTCTTCCTTTTTGTTCCTTTGTAATGTTTTAGTTAATTTTGTTTTATTAAGTTGTGTATGTGTGTGGGTGGGGTGGGAGAAATATGTTAAGGTCTCTTCCTTCGGGGGGATGCGACTTTTTTTCTGTCGTATTTCCCATTTCCGTCTGCGCTGAGGCCTAACGGTGGAGCTGGCAGCCTCAGAGCTGCGGCGGCAGCAGCAGCGGCAGCAGCAGAGGCAGCGGAGACCCGACTTGGCCCCGGACCTGTGGCGGCAGCGGCAGCAGAGACCTGACTCGGCCTCGGAGCTGTGGCGGCAGCGGCAGCAGAGACCTGACTCGGCCTCGGAGCTGTGGCGGTGGCAGCGGAGACCCGACTCGGCCCCGGAGCAGTGGCGGCGGCCGCGCCAGCGGCAGCGGCAACGGGGACCCAACTCGGCCTCAGAGCTGTGGCGGCAGCAGCGTCCACCCGCGGAGATTGAACCGGCCCGTTCGCGGAGCACGGTTGAGCCGCGGGATTTACCATCACAACATCTGGAGCCTGGATCGTCGCAGCGCAGAGGGAGAACAAAGAGGGAAGAGACAGAGACTTTAAGATTTTGCCTTCCACCAGTGTGAGTAGGTGTTTGGTGAACTCACTGTGGTGGATGACAAATTTGTGTTGATTGTGTGTTTTTGTCATTTTTTATTATATGTATGACTGCAGGGAAACAAAATTTTGTTCAGACCGAAAGGCCTGAATGACAATAAACAAATTTTGTTTTTTTGGTTTTTTTGTTTTGTTTTTTTAATTAGTACAGTAAATTACAGTAATACACACCACATATATCTTACTACATTTGTTGTACCACTTCGTTTTTCGAGCTTTAAATAGATAGAAATAAAAGAAGTAAGGAAAGTGAGCAAGAGTCGTGAAGGTGCAGGAAAGTGTTGGGAAAAGAAAGCCCTTAGGAAAGAAGTCAGAGAAGGAAGTAAAGAAAGGAAATAGACCCTAGAAAGAAAAGAAAAAAAAGGAGAAACAATCGCTCTGTTATAACACAAAACTCCGCAAAAAAGGATATACCAACCGTGTTTTTTTTTTTAGCCCCCGGTTACCAGATCCTGGTACCATTTATTTTTTAAATTACTATTGCACCTTATGCTTGTCATAGTTCGATAAATGCAGACCACGTCTTTTGGAAGTGGTCTGCTTTGCCTGCTAGGAGGAGTCTCATCTCTTCCAGGTGTAATGTTTCGAACATGTTTGAAATCCACATTTTTATTGTTGGTATTGGAGCGTTTTTCCAGAATTTGAGTATAAGCTTTTTTCCCATTATTAGCGCATAATTAAGTAAGTTCTTTTGAAACACGTTTAGTTCAGGGTTTCCTTCCGATATTCCAAAAATGATCCATTCTGCTTTTGGTACAAGTTTTATTTTAATTAATTTTGTGAAGATTTCAAATATTTTGTTCCAAAATTTTTGGATTTTTATACAAAAAACAAAAGAGTGCGCTATGGTAGCTTCTTGTGACTGACATTTATCACAAATGGGTGAGACATTGGGGAAAAGTTTATTTATTTTAATTTTTGAATAATATAGTCTATGAAATGTTTTGAATTGAATTAGAGTATGTCGTTCGTTGATCGAGCATTTATGCACATATAGTAAGTGTTTATCCCAGCTCTCTTTTGAAATTTTTATAGCTAGTTCTTGTTCCCAGTCTCTTCTAATACCATCGGTTGTAGGTATTTCTATATTTAAAATAATGTTGTATAAGTATGATATTAGATTTGCTGATTCAGCCTTTGTCTTCATGGCTTCATCCAATAAGTCTGGGGACATGTTATGAGTCTTTTGTGTATTTTTTCAGATAGTCACAGATTTGAAGATATCTAAAATATTGATTATTTTTCAAATTATATTTCAGTTGTAATTGTTGAAATGATAATAATTTTCCTAATTCATAGAAGTCTCCGAGCGTTTTGATTCCCATTCTTTCCCATTGTGTAAATGATTTATCTATAATTGAAGGTTTAAACAACGGATTATTGACTATTGGCATTAAAAGAGATAGATTTCTTAATTTTAGATTCTGTTTTATTTGTTTCCAAGTTCTACTTGTGCTATGTGTCATTGGATTTTTATTGTATTTTTTGTTATTCAGATTCATTGGTGAGAGGAAAGTCACTCCTTATATCTAATCTAATCTCCACACACCACACACACACGCACACACCACACACACACTACACACACGCCACACACACACAGTACATACACACACCACACACACCACACACACACACACACACACACACCACACACACACACTACATACACACACACCACACCACACACACCCACGCACCACACACTACACACACACAGACACACACACACACACACACCACACACACACACACACTACACACACAAACACCACACACACACACGCTACACACACACTACACACACACACACACACACACACACACACACACACACACACACACACACACACACACACACACACACACACACACACACACACACACACACACACACACACACACACACACACACACACACACACACACCCTGAAGCTCATGCTAAAAAAGACACAAAATGCTTGTGTAATCCTCATATCTGGAGAAAATAGACAGATGTTGTTTTGTGTTGGGACCTTTCTTCAGACTGATTGTGGTGGCGGAGAAAAGGAAGCTGGATGAGAACAGGGTCAGGACAAAGCCTGGCAAGTAATAGGAAGGTGCAGGTGAGTGGGGTGTTTTGATGGTTGGACAACTTCCAGAGATAAAAAAGACAGAAGGCGTGAGACAAAGAAATGACGAGTTGTGAATTGTGAAGCTAGAAGAAGGAATGTAGATGGAAGAGAAGGGGAGAAATCTAGGTAGGACACAAAAAGGGGAGGAAAGGGGAAAGGGGGAGGGGTTACCTAAAATTGGAGAATTCAATGTTCATACCGTTGGGTTGTAAGCTACCCAAACGGAATATGAGGTTCTCTTCCTCCAGTTTGAATGTGGCCTCACTCTGGCAATGCAGGAGGCCCAAGACAGAAAGGTCAGTAGGGGAGTGGGAAGGGGAGTTAGATAGTTAGCGAGTGGGAGATCCTACAGGCCTTGGTGGACCAAGCATATGGGTTCAGCGAAATTATCGTCAAGTCTACACTTTGTCTCACCAATGTACGGAAGGCTACAGCATGAGCATCGGATGCAGTAGATGAAGTTAGTTGAGATGCCCATGCACTTCTGTCTCACCTGGAAGAACTGCTAAGGTTCCTGCATGGAGGCGAGAGAGGAGGTATAGGGTCAGGTGTTACATCTACTGCGGTTACAGGGGGAAAGTGCCTTGGGAGGGGGGGGCGGCGGGTTATTTGGGTGGGAAGGGATGAATGAACCAAGAAGTTACGGCGGGACCGGTCTCTGCAGACGTCAGAAAGGTGTGGGGATGGGACGATTAGATTTGCGGCAGGAACATATTGGAGGTGACAGAAATGTCGGAGAATGATATGTTGGATAGGGGGACTTGTTAGAGGTCTTTAAAATGATGAGAGGGATAGACAGAGTTGATGTGGATAAGCTTTTCAAAGAAGATTCAAACAAGAGGACATGACGAGAATTAAGGGACAGAAAATTAGGGGTAACATTAGGGGGAACTTCTTTACTCAGAGAATGGTAGCTGTGTGGAATGAGCTTCCAGTGGAAGTGGTGGAGGCAGGTTTGATTTTATCATTTAAAAATAAATTGGATAGGTATATGGACGGGAAAGGAATGGAAGGTTGTGGTCTGAGTGCAGGTAGATGGGACTAGGGGAAAAAAAAGAAAAAAGTGTTCTGCACGGACTTGAAGGGCCGAGATGGCCTGTTTCCATGCTGTAATTGTTATATGGTTATATGGTGATATGGATGTGGAGGCTGGTGGGGTGACAGGTGAGGACCAGGAGATCTCTATCCTTGCTTCATCTCGGGGAATGGGGAGTGAGAGCAGAACTACGGGACACAGATGGGATGTATGAGAGAGCAGGGAAAACCTTTCCTTCCACATGCCGACATCAGCAAACCCTCGCTCTGTATCTTCCACAACTCCGGGCCTCACTCACCTGGACCTGCTATGGATTATTTCAGGCCCAACGAATATTTCAAGTAGCTACACAATCCACCGCTTTCTACATCAGTTCCTCTGCGTTCTACAAAGTCTGTCATGCGCTGGCACCAGCCGGCCCTCAACCTGTCCCTCCCACATCTCTGGGCCACACTCACCAAACCCTGCAAAGGATCACTTTTTATCTCTGGACTTTGTCCAACAATCTGCCTTTCACCCCCTACTCCCCCACCTCATCTATAGACATCTATTACTTGCCAGGCGTTGTTCTGCCCCTTCACTTTTCCAGCTTTCTTCCCCCACCACATAGATCACTGTTCGCTTGGGGAAGGTGACAACGTGGCATTTTTAACCAGCAGGACAGTCAGACTGATCGGAGAACAGGGATGGTGGAAGGATGGAGAGAGCGAGGGAAAGCAAGGGTTACTCAAAGTTAGAGAAGTCAATATTCATACCGCTGGGGTGTAAGCTGCCCGAGCGAAATATGAGGTGCTGTTCCTCCAATTTGCACTGGGCCTCACACTGACAGTGGAGGAGGCCCAGGACAGAAAGGTCAGTGTGGCCAGTAACCAAAATACCTTGTGGAGACTTTTTCAGGAGGTTATTTACGAAGGACTGAATTTATTCCAGGATACATTGTCGGATGCTTTGATAGTCTTTGAAAGAAAATGCTTTCAATATAATGGCTGTGATAACTATTTCCCATTTTATTTCAATTATATACTCAAAAAGGAGCTGTCAAAGGAAGGCAACAAGATGTATCATTTGATCGCAATGTTGATATGGAGATGAAAGCAGTTACATTTTATTATAATTTGCAAAATGGAGCATTGTTTCCTAAATATTTAATTTTATTACCTGTATAAATTCAGTTAAATGCATAAAGGCTGCTGGAAACTTACTGATTGAGAGATTTGAATAGTTCTTCTAACAATATATAATTAGAAGGAAATAACACGTTTTATGTATTTCCTAAATACACATAGAATGCAAACCATTTAATCGAAATTAAAATCTAATGCACGGGTAGTTCAGCATTACAAAAGTTTGAAGGGGTGATGTATTCAAAGAAGAACAAAAGTCATTTTCTCCACAGCTCTGATCTGAAATTCAAAAAATACCGCAGAGCATGAAAATGCTGCTTCTGCTATCGAGTCAAGATACAAAGGAGAAAAACCAACAGAGAATAAGGGGGTGGCACGGTGGCGCAGCAGTAGAGTTGCTGCCTTACAGCATTTTCAGCGCCAGGGAACCGGGTTCAATCCGGGTTCAATACAGACAGCGGGTGCTGTCTGTACAGAGTTTTACGTTCTCCCCGTGACCACGTGGGTTTTCTCCGATATTCTCGGTTTCCTCCCACACGCCAAAGACATACAGGTTTGTAGGTTAATTGGCTTGGTGTATGTGTAAATTGTAGGATAGTGTTAATGTACGGAGATCACTGGCCGTTGCGGACCCGGTGTTTCCGCACCATATCTCTAAACTAAACCAAATCAAACTATAAGTTTGCAAGGGTGATGAAGAAGAAAGGAGAATGAAAGCCACTTTCCACACAGCCATGAAACTCAAAAAGTATCACAGAGCATGAAGCTGGAAGCTGCTTCATCTGCTATCAAGTCAAGATACACAGGACAATAACTAACAGAGAATAATATTGGGAGAGACCGATGTCAGTATTGACTCACGGTCTGTCACTTTCCAAGCAAATGCTGGACAATATGCTTACAAAAGGTGCCCACAAGTGTCACATTATTTCTGCAAATAAGTTGTTCTCTAAAGGTAGAACTATAAATAACAACTGCATTATCTGATAATAGTGATGGAGCGACTAATCTTTCCTTTAGAATATGCAATCACTTGCACATGTCAATGCCTGTTCTCCTTTGAGCTTCTGGAGGTTTGTTCCAATGCAATGGCTTGTGATAGACAATAGAGGCCAATTTAAGTAACATTGTACTGATGATAATGAGTTTTAAGACTTTTCAGTCCATTTATTTTGGAAAGCTGTTTCTGCTAACCATTATTGATGCTTAAAAACCAACTGTATTTATGAAAGGATGCAAAGCAATTTTATATTTACTGAATTCAAGAGAATTTTGTGATCTTCTTTTCATCCAGCATGTACAAGTTAAAGCCGGTGAGCAAATAATGATTTTAAACATCTCTTTAAGTTACATAAGTGAAGTGCCAATACCTCCTGAAGGTTTCAAATGGATATTCACCACAGAATCTTTCAAGTAATGTCAGGAGAATTTACAGAACAGCCAAGTTTGGCTTTGACTCATTTTTAATTAGTATTGAATTATCTTTTTTTAATCTAAAGCTCTTCCAGAGAATGAGATGCATGAATTGAATATGCCATGTGGGAGAACAGAATACGGGCCTCTATATACACAGTTTATGGAGTTCTTTATTTTCCAGGTGGGATTTTATCTTTGTGGTACTTGCACGGATTGTAGAAGTGGGGTGGTTCTTCATCTCTGGGACATTAGTGAGGGTTTAGTTCAGTTTAGAGATAGAGCACGGAAGCAGCCCCTTTGGCCCATCGAGTCCACACTGGCCAGTGGTCCCCGTACATTAACACTATCCTACACACACCAGGGACAATTTACACTACTACCAAGTATACAAACCCAAGCCAATTAACCCTCAAACCTGTACGTCTTTGGAGTGCGGGAGGAAACCGAAGATCTCGGAGAAAACCCATGCGGTCACGGGGAGAACTTACAAGCTCGGTACAGACAGCACCCGTAGTTGGGATCGAACCCGGGTCTCTGTCGCTGCCAGCGCTGTAAGGCAGCAACTCTACCGCTGCACCACCATGCCATTGTTTTGCAGTAGATTTGATGAAGCAGATTATAATTCAGTTGCCCCATTAAATTAAAATGTTATCTTTGTAAGCTTTGTGGTCGCATTCCCCGAGCTAACAATTCTACATTTTCCTTGATCTCCATCCCCTTTAATGTCTCATTTCCACACCTTACCCTTCCTTATCTCTTTGTCTCCCTCTCCCCTGACTCTCATTCTGAAGAAGGGTCTCGACCCGAAACGTCACCCATTCCTTCTATCCAGAGATGCTGCCTGTCCTGCTGAGTTACTCCAGCATTTTGTATATAACATCAGCTTGGTGTCCATGGGGCACCAAGAGGGCTAACAAACTTTATACCTATTCAGTGCAGTAGTAAATAAAGTGTATGATGTGACAAAAATATATACATTCAGGGTAGAAACATTCAAAGAAGTTAGAAGCACCATCAAATAGAAGAGGCATGACGGCCTTTGTGATCATGTCTTCACTGTTTACTTTCATCCCCATCTTTGCATAATAATTCCACGGTCTCTATCTCCAAGGACAATGGCCGCTGACATCAGCATCTGCAAATTCCTGGACTAATTCACTCACTGGCCAAACTCGGAAGTATATCACCATTCCTTCCTTCATCATTGATGGGTCTAACCCATTGCCAAATCCACCAGGGGAACATCTTCACCAATGGGACTGGACTCCAGACATTCACCACCACCTTCTCTGGGGTCATTCAAAATTACCTTGTTGGAAATGGCCACATCCTGTTAAAAAAACGAATAAACATTGGAGAATTAGGTTTCTGAGTTATGCACTCAAATAAAAACAATAACTTGCCATTATTTTCTGATCTGCAGCAATTATGTCTTGTAAATGGTAAATGGCCTTTTAACCTGTGTGATGTTGCAGTCTGTATGGAGTTTGTACATTCTCCCTGTGACTGCATGGGTTTTCTCTGGTTTCCTCCCACAATCCAAAGACATGCAGGTTTGTAAGTTAATTGGCCTCCGTAAATCGTCCATAGTGTGTAGGATGCAAATCTGGGATAACATAGAACTAGTGTATGAAGAAGTTTCTCGACCTGAAGCATCGCCCATTATTTCTCTCCAGAGATGCTGTCTGTCCCACTCAGTTACTCCAGCATGTTGTGGCTACCTTCAATTTAAACCAGCATCTGCAGTTTTTTCCTACACTAGTGTATAGGTGATTGCTCATCAGCATGGACTCCGTATCTCTAAACTGAAGATGGATTGACTATGACCAAGAGAGCTGATTAAGGCAATTGTGATATTTGTGATTGAGTTCCAAAAGGATGTTAGCCACTATTTTCTCAAGTAAGGTTGGGGACATGCAAGAAATCCCTTACCTTACCAATAGCACCCTTTGTCTCTAAATGAATGAAAAATAATACAGTAAGCTCCTGATTTTGGTCATGTCCCAGTGAAACATTTCCCACAATCATTAGGAGTAAAATTAGGCCATTCAGCCCATCAAGTCTACTCTGCCATTCAATCATGACTGATCTATCTCTCCCTCCTAACCCCATTCTCCTGCCTTCTCCCCATAACCTCTGACACCTGTACTAATCAAAAATCTATTTATCTCGGCCTTAAAGATATGCACTGACTTGGCCTCCACCGCCGTCTGTGGCAATGCGGAATAATGAAGGAAAAGGGGACAGTGCTGAATCCCGCAGCTTGCTCAGAAACCCATAACTGGACAAATTGTGAACAGAATATCAGAGTCACAAGGGACTCACAACATAGCTGGTGGGAGCCACAGCTGATGGATTCCACACTGATTGCAGGCTGCATTATGAGTAGTGTTGCGTGAGATTAAAACAAAACTTACAGTTTCAGTGCAGTGATGTATCGCCTCCTCAAGTGAATGCAGCATGTCTCACCTTTGATAAGGAAAATGAAGAAAAGGAATGAAATCAAATGGAGCAATTTTACTAAATAAGCCATTAATTCCTTCAAATTCACTTTGGTAAGAGATAATTAATACTAAAATACTGGACAGTGACTCGCAGATAGATTTGGACAGCAATTATTTTTGTAATGGCATCCCCTTAAATATGTCAGAAAGTGAGAGAAGCAATGAAGAACAGAAATAATCCAATGTTACTCATATTTTATCCTTTTTTTGATTTATTAATGCATTTATCAATGTCTGAGTGCCTTTATTAGTTTCAGTTCAGTTTAGAGATACAGCGCGTAAACAGGCCCTTTGGCCCACTGAGTCCGCACCGACCAGCGATCCACACACATTAACACTATCCTACACGCATTTACATTTATACCAAGCCAAGTGTGGGAGGAAACCAAAGATCTCGGAGAAGATCTGTAATGCCCCTGTCCCATTTAGGAAACCTGAACGGAAACCTCTGGAGACTTTGCGCCCCACCCAAGGTTTCCGTTGTGGTTCCCGGAGGTTTTTGTCAGTCTCCCTACCTGCTTCTACTACCTGCAACCTCCAGCAACCACCTGCAACCTCCAGGAACCGCACGTAAACCTTGGGTGGGGCGCAAAGTCTCCCGAGGTTTCCGTTCAGGTTTCCTAAGTGGGACAGGGGCATAAGGCAGCAACTCTACCGCTGTGCCACCGTGCCGCCCTCAGGTATCAATGATTAAGACAATTTGCAGGATATTTATACATTCCTACTTACATAGGAGATATTTGGTAGGTACTGAATACAAAACTTTTTCCCCAAAAATAAACTTTATTCAGAACAAAATATACATTCAAAACAAGAAATATGCAAGCACTCTTGATACATTCAGGCATCTGTATACTCATCAGTGTCATACTCAATAGTGTTCACATCTATGCTTAAACCAAAGATAGACACAAAATGCTGGAGTAACCGCAGGACAGGCAGCTTCTCCGGAGAGAAGGAAAGGGTGATGTTTCGGGTCGAGACCCTTCTTCAGTGAAAATCAAGGGAAAGGGAAACGAGAGCTATAGACGATGATGTAGATAGATAAAGAACAATGAATGAAAGATATCCAAAAAAGTAACAATGATAAAGGAAACAGGTTGTTGCTAGCTGTTTGTTACACAAAAAAGCTGGAGAAACTCAGCGGGTGCAGCAGCATCTATGGAGCGAAGGAAATAGGGCTGAAACCCTTCTTCAGACTGATCGGGGGCGGGGGTGGGCGGGGACAAGAAAGGAAAAAGGAGGAGGAGCCCGAAGGCTGGGGGATGGGAGGAGACAGCAGGGGGACTGAGGAAGGGGAGGAGACAGCAAGGACTAACAAAATTGGGAGAATTCGATGTTCATGCCCCCAGGATGCAGACTCCCCAAACGGAATATGAGGTGCTGTTCCTCCAATTTCCGGTGCTGCTCGCTGTGGCCATGGAGGAGACCCAGGACAGAGAATTCGGAGACGGAGTGGGAGGGGGAGTTGAAGTGCTGAGACACCGGGAGGTCAGCTTGGTTATTGCGGACCGAGCGGAGGTGTTCGGCGAAACGATTGCCCAACCTCCGCTTGGTCTCACCGATATAGATCTGCTGACATCTAGAGCAGCAAACGCAATAGATGAGGTTGGAAGAGATGCAGGTAAACCTCTGTCGCACCTGGAACGATTGCTTGGGTCCTTGAACGGAGTCGAGGGGGAAGGTAAAGGGACAAGTGTTGGGACAAGGGACATGTTGTTAGCTGTTTGTTGGGTGAAAACGAGAAGCTGGTGCGACTTGGGTGGGGGAAGGATGGAGAGAGGGGGAATGCCAGGGTTACTTGAAGTTGGAGAAATCTATACTCATACCAGTGGGCTGTAAGCTGCCTAAGCGAAATATGAGATGCTGTTCCTCCAATTTTCCATTCTTCCCCCACCCTGTGTACAGTTGTATGATAAAGGGAGTAATGTGAATAATGTTTAGTGCGAGATAAAGTCCAGTAAAGTTCGGTCAAAGATAGCCCGAGGGTCACCAATGAGGTAGATAATAGCTCAAGACTTAGATGTGTTAGGATGGTTCAGTTGCCTGATAACAGCTGGGAAGAAGCTGTCCCTGAATCTGTAATAATGGCCAGCTAATCTGCACTGGCAATGCTAAGTAAGTGATAAATGTTGAGCAGAATTGGGCAAGAAACTCAATAGCTTTACTTTAAAGTAATGTTATGGGATGTTTTACATCCAGTTTAGAGAACAGAAAGGGAATCAGTTTAAGTATTCATTTGAATGATCCTCCAATTGTGCGGAACTCCCTCTGTATTACATAGTTAGTTAGTTTAGTTTATTGTCACGTGTACCGAGGTACAGTGAAAAGCTTTTGATGCGTGCCATCCAGTCAGCAGAAAGACAGTACTTGATTACAATCGAACGATTTACAGTTTATAGATGATACATGATAAGGGAATAATGTTTAGTGCAAGGTAAAGCCAGCTAAATCCGATCAAGGATAGTCCGAGAGTCACCAAAGAGGTGGATAGTAGTTCAGCACTGTCTCCGGTTGTGATAGGATAATTATTGTCTCCATCATTCTGGAGACATGAATACAAGTACCAATTCTGATGGTAGAAACAAAATAATCTCTATTGAAATAATTTTATTTCAACATGATACTTGAATTTGAAGTATCAGAAAAAATTAGGGATATCTTGATTTCTCTGTACTCTTAAAAAGCTATTTACACCTCTCCGGTGATCTTACAGTCAACTCTATTAAACTGGTTACATTTATTTGCACAGACATCTCCAACAGCCAAGTAATTCAATACATTCCCACAGAGCTAGTCTCCACTGTTTTTTTTTTTTCACTTTCCTGACATTTTGCCACTGAAATATTAATAAGAAGCTGAATAAATGTTATCGATGCTAAGTCACAGAGGCCTGCGCCCTGCTTCTTTTCCTTCCTGGGCTGTCAATATTAAAATATATTTATGTTTATGGTGTTAATGAATCATGGTGCCAGAGATGCATCCTTGCACTGCGCCGATCTATTAGCACGTGTCGCTTTCAGAGGATTAACTGAGATGGTTCTGGAGAGTATGTGATAAAGTCAATTGGATTCAATTCACAGCGAATAAATGATGTAACTGAGAGACCATTAAGCACTAAATAAAATCATTATTTTTTATCCCTAAAATGAGTGATTCTAAGCAGCCATGAATGTGTCTGTTGTTAGTTTTAGCAGCTTTTAGTTAACAATAGTGTTGTTGTTTTCAACCGGAGAACAAAAACTTAGGCCGTTCGTGTGTCATTGATTGCCCCATAACATTTATCCTGGGCCGAAGAAAATTCCTGGTACATCTTCCGTCAGATGACAGTGGAAATGTTCTCCTCTGAATGGAGTTTTAATGATGTGCTTCATTATTGCAGTATATGGAATTTATTTTTGAAGTCAAGACAGCAGTCTTCCTTATTTAGTTTACATAACCACAAACTAAATTGTGAAGTTCCAGTTAAAGGGCCGGTCCCACTTTCACAACCTAATTTATGACCTCTGCCGAGTTTGCCCTTGACTCATACTCTCAGCATGGTCGTCACGAGGTCGTAGGAGGTCATAGGTAGGTCATAGCAGGTTGTGATGAGAGTCGTAGGTACTCGTGGCATCAAGTAGGTCAGGGCGTTTTTTTCAACATGATGTAAAATGTCCACGAGTAAAAAAGATCATGAATTAGGTCCTGAAGTGTGGGACAGGCCGTTAAATAAATTATCATCCCAGATCGACACAAAAAGCTGGAGTAACTCAGCGGGACAGGCAGCATCTCTGGAGAGAAGGAATATGTGATGTTTTGGGTCATCATTTGTGGTTTTTGTTTCTAGTTTGTGTTTATCTTCTGTAAAAATCAGCATCTGCACTTCCTTCCTACACAAAATATCATCTAAATGCAAATGCTGGTTTAAAGACTCAAAAAACTGCAGTAACTCAGCGGGCCAGGCAGCATCTCTGGAGAAAAAGAATAGGTGACGTTTCGGGTCGAGACCTTTCCTCAGGGCCTCCACCTATTCCTTTTCTTCTGAGATACTGAGATTACTGCCTGACACAATGAGTTCCTCCAGCTTTTTGTGTCTAAAGTATTATTCATCTCTATAGATGGATAAACAAAACAAATAACAATAAAACTTCCAATTTATATCTTTCGCCTGAATCCCTTTTAGATCAAAGAATAGAACAATATTTTTCCCTAATCTAGAAATCGCCACAAGTGACTAGCAATGGAAATCATTTAAAGTCATCTTCCAATGATAATGTTGAAGAAATCCACATTTTATCTGCTGTAACAACAAGATAATAAAGATTTCAAAAAAAGTCTGTTTAAATTTGAACATCAAAATAGGTCTGAGATAAAAAAGCAAAGTGTTTTACAACGGCACTGTTAAAGGAGGTAACAAGCCACAATTATTAGACAGCACGCTGACATCGTGTTTATGAGGATCTCTGAGTGATCAGTAAACCTCTGATGAATTTGATAAATTGGAAGCAAAACTGAACGATGCGTAGTGTCATGTTACCACAACTTGCCAATTCCTTTGATGGTGGAATGATAAAAAGAGTCTTGGAAATTGGTCGCAGGGGAACAGCTGGTTTCCTGCATTTAGTAAACAAAGTCTTGCTGTGTGATCTGCAGCAGCCTTTAATTGATGACCTCGGCCTTCAGGGGTCTCCGTTGTGCGATGGACTTTTCTCCGTGCACTCACTGCTCCGTACCAGCCACAAATGGAAATTGTTGCTTCTGTCAATATAAAAGATGTAACACTCATAACAATGCTGAAAATAGGCCTGGGTCTGATAGCACTCAAAAATCAGCTGTTGTGATTGGGATGTGTGCTTAACCCATGGAAGCCAGCATATTGCCTGCCCCTTTGTATAACTGGTACATGCAAACGGTGTTTCTGACTGCCTGCACGCCACATCAGGGAGCTCACTCACTACCATGTGATCATCCTCATTAAACAGTCCAGCACACCGCTCCTTCCCCACATTAAGGAGAGGAAGGCTAACAAGGTGAATATGGTGGTGTATTTTTATGCTGTGGCCTTCTGCTGGAACTGGGAACACATTCACAATGTCTCACAATGTGACAACTATTGTTACATCAGGGGACATTGCTGATGTTGTCCTCTCCAGAATGAGCTGACTGCATTTCATTGTCTTCCGCCAGAGGACTGCGTGCAGAGTGAGTAAAGTCTGCTTTACTGTTGTTGCCCATGGTGCAGGAAACCATGTACTGCCCTTGCATCTTGTTGCCAATATTGCATCTCCATGCCAAGCTGTCCCACTGTTTAGTTTAATTGAGAGATACGGCGTGGAAACGGGCCCTTCGGCCCACTGAGTCCACACCGACCAGCGATTCCCGCACATTAGCACACACTAGGGACAATTATACATTTGTACCAAGCCAATTAACATACAAACCTGTACGTCCTTGGAGTGTGGGAGGAAACGGAAAATCTCAGAGAAAACCCACGCGGTCACGGGGAGAATGTATAAACTCCGTACAGACAGCACCCATAGTTATGGTTGAACCCGGGTCTCTGGCAGGAACTCTACCGCTGCACCACCGTGCCGCCCTGTAGAAAGACCCAAAGTGTTTAGCTGGTGTGCAGACACTGCCATTGATTAACCTAGGTGAGTTCTCAGTGTGATACAGTATGTAACTGGCTGCATTGGGCAGGCCAGCTCATTCACATGCACTGGGCTCCTGAAACACAATCACTGTTCTGAGAACTGTCATGCGAGGAGATTTTTCATAAGATAATAAGTGATAGGGATGGCATGGTGGCACAGCAGTAGAGTTGCCAGAGACCCAGGTTCGATCCTGACTCTGGGCGCTAGCTGCATGGAGTTTGTACGTTCTCCCTGTGACCATATGGGTTTCCTCCGGGTGATAGACACAAAAGAGTAAGTCAGCAGGTCAGGCAGCATCAATGGAGAAAACGACAGGGGGTCCGATCCAAAACATCACCTATTCCTTTTCTCCAGGGATGCTGCCTGACCCACTGAGTTACTCCAGCATTTTGTATCCATCTTCTGTATAAACCAGCATCTGCAGTTCCTTGCTACACATAGTCAGTGTTGGTGTTCTTTGTATTTGTAGTGATCTTCAAGGAAGCTGACAGCACAACGCTGGCTTGCTGCACACAGTGGGAGGAACAGGGGTAATTGATAATTACAACCCTTGTTTTGCTTTATCCAGCATTTGGGAGATTTCAATATGCAGATAGACTGGAAAAATCAGGTTGGTACTGGACCCCTAGAAAGGGAATTTGTGGGGTACCTCCGAGATGGATTCTTAGAGCAGCTTATAGTGGAGCCTACCAGGGAAAAGGCAATTCTGGATTTATCTATTACTAGACTAAGTGGGACCCGTTGGGTCCCAGCTTCACACGGGAGGGCTGGTCCCCCAATGCAATATTCCACCTCTGCACCAATTCCGGGCACCTCAGTCACTCAGTCACTCAGGCTGTTGTGCGCTGAAGAGACTGGTTTCCAGAGGGCTAGTATGGACATTGTGGACTGAATGGATTTTTGGACTTGCAGTTCAGTGAGTCATGGCTGGTGGGCTGGCAGTTCACTAAGTCATGGGTGGTGGGCTGGCACTTCAGTCACTTACAGCTGGTGGGCTGGCATTACACTTACTCATGGCTGGTGGGCTGGCAGCCCAGTCACTCACGGCTGGTGGTGGCAGTTCACTCAGTCACCCATCCTCCCTTTACTCCCCACTCTGCTCCATGCCATTCCCCTCCCCCACAGGCATTATGTCCATCTCCCCTCAACCTCAAGGCATATAACAATTAGTGGGAAGCCACAGGATTGGGAAGCTTTTAAAGTACAACAGAAGGTAACTAAAAAGGCAAAAGATGGAGAAAAGATGAAATACGAATGTAAGCCAGCCAATAATATAAAAGAGGATAGAAAGAGTTTCTTCAGTTATATAGAGAGTAAGAAAGAGGTAAGAGTGGACATTGGGCCGCTGGAGAATGATGTAGGAGAAGTGATAATGGGGAATAAAGAAATGGCAGTGGAATTGAATAACTTTTTTGCATCAGTCTTCACAGTGGAAGACACCAGCGACATTCCTGATTCTGTCCTGGTCCCTCAACACCACCAAACTGATTAAAAAGGCGCAGCAGCCCCACTACTTTCTGAGGAGGCTTAAGAAAGTTCACCTGTCTCCCCAGATCCTGTCCAACTTCTACCGCTGTACCATCAAAAGCATCCTGACCACCTGCTTCAGGGTATGGTACAGAAGCTGCACCACAGCTGACAGGACGGCACTACAACGGGTGGTGAAAACCGCTCATCACATCATCGGTGCTCCGCTCCCTGCCATGGGTGCCCTCCACCACACACGGTGTCTGAGATGGGCTGGGAAAATCATTAAGGACCCCTCACACCCCAACCATGGACTATTTGCCCTCCTCCCATCAGGGAAGGGGTACAGGAGCCTCAGGTCTCAGACCAGCAGGCTAAGGAACAGCTTCTTCCAAAATACCATTACCCTGCGGAACTCACAGGCCCAACGCTAGCTATCTTTTATACCCTTTTATCTGTATATATTTATTTGCCTATGTACTAGATCAATATATCAACATTGTACATATTGTTTTAACCAGTATTTTACTACTTTGCACTCTGATTAGATGCTAAACTGCATTTTGTTGTACCTGTACTCAGTATTTGTGCAATGACAATAAAGTTGAATCTAATCTAATCTAAGATTCACAAGGATGTTGTCAGAACTAGGAGGTCTGAGCTATAGGGAGAGGTTGGACGGGCGAGGACTTTATTCCTTGGCCAGTCTGAAGAAGGGTCTCAACCCGAAACGGGATACCTTGGAACATCAGAACCTTGGATAGACACAAAATGTGGACTGGTGGCATCTCTGGATAGAAGGAATGGGTGACCTTTCGGGTCGAGACCCTTCATCATATTCGACCCGAAATGTCACCCATTCCTTCTCTCAGAGATGCTGCCTGTCTCGCTGAGTTACTCCAGCTTTTTGTATCTGTCTATCCCAGAAAGACATCAGTCAACTTGACATAAACTGCAGAATCTGGTCCAATGCTGCATATCAAGCCAGTGTCCTGAACAAATGAGTCCTCTGGCAGAACTCGTTTCTGCTTTGAAAGCATTAACGCAAGAGAGCCTGAAGCCTCAAGTACTTACTGTGTGAAGTGTCATTACCCTCACAACCCACAGAACAAACCCAGACTGCTCTGTAACTCAGAATCCTAAGCCCGCTTCTGATGTAGACAGTCTCCTTGTCAAGGGAAAATTCCATGTCAGCTCCAAAAGATCGTAGTTCTGTAGCATTATAAACCAGGGGTCACCCGAGCAAGATTTTTCAGTTGGGCAGGCCATTGAGGTGCCCGAATTCTAAAGGGGGCTCTCGAAGTTTACAGCAACAACACGAACAGCAGCAAGTGGCAATGATAATTGGGCCTTGGGGAGGGAGCAGTCAGACCGCAGAGGGCTGGGGGTGCAGTAGGCAAGTCTGTAATTGGGCAAGGGCAAAGAAGCTCAGGGAAAACTCAGGCAGGATCCTTGCTGAAGCTGGCTGCCAACTGTGCAATCATGGCATGATATATTCTTTTACAGTGTGTGCCCCCAGCTGTGAACTTCAACTTCCTCACTACACTCAGACTGAAAGGGTAGCTGGCTGGATTGGTTCAGAGGGCAGTCAAGAGCAAACTGTATTTCAGTGTGTGTACAGAAGAGTAAGAAAACAAATTCCTTCCATAATGAACATAAAAGTAAAATCGACTTTACAAAAATCTGGTTGGCTCATCTTCTCATTATTAAAGTTAGTCTTTTATTCCATAATTTATTTCCTTCATTAATGTTCATCAGCTGTGGGATTTATTCATGATCTGCATCTTTAGCCCAGGCTTTAAGGTGGCACAGTAGCACAACGGGAGTGTTGCTGCCTTACAGCGACAGAGACCTGGGTTAGATCCTGACTACGGGTGCTGTCTGTATAGAGTTTCTACATTCTCCCCCAAGCATGTGGGTTTTCCCCATGTGCTCCAGTTTCCTCCCACACTCCAATGATGTGCTGGTTTGTAGGTTAGCTGGCTTGCCGGTAAGTTTGGATGGGATTATCCCATTGAAGGTGAAGCTAAAAATTCCAATTTATTTAAGGTAGATAAATAGGAGTCTAACCATACAACCATGTAACAATTACAGCACGGAAACAGGCCATCACGGCACTACAAGTCCGTGCCGAACAACTTTTTTTTCCCCCTTAGTCCCACCTGCCTGCACTCATACCATAACCCTCCATTCCCTTCTCATCCATATGCCTATCCAATTTATTTTTAAATGATACCAATGAACCTGCCTCCACCACTTCCACTGGAAGCTCATTCCACACCTCTGAGTAAAGAAGTTCCCCCTCATATGACCCCTAAACTTCTGTCCCTTAATTCTGGTCATGTCCTCTTGTTTGAATCTTCCCTATTCTCAAAGGGAAAAGCTTGTCCACATCAACTCTGTCTATCCCTCTCATCATTTTAAAGACCTCTATCAAGTCCCCCCTTAACCTTCTGCGCTCCAGAGAATAAAGACCTAACTTATTCAACCTATCTCTGTAACTTAGTTGTTGAAACCCAGGCAACATTCTAGTAAATCTCCTCTGTACTCTCTCTATTTTGTTGACATCCTTCCTATAAGTGGGCGACCAAAATTGTACACCATACTCCAGATTTGGTCTCACCAATGCCTTGTACAATTTTAACATTACATCCCAGCTTCTATACTCAATGCTCTGATTTATAAAGGCTAGCATACCAAAAGCTTTCTTTACCACCCTATCTATATGAGATTCCACCTTCAAGGAATTATGCACGGTTATACCCAGATCCCTCTGTTCAACTGTATTCTTCAATTCCCTACCATTTACCATGTACGTCCTATTTTGATTTGTCCTGCCAAGGTGTAGCACCTCACCTAACATAGGTGTCCTTGTTATCTAGGTGCTCCAGAGATGTGTTTAGGACTAGAGTGATGCCACTGATGTGTGGCATCACCCATCTCTTGAAGCACTTCATGATGACGGGATCAAAACCTCTGGAAGGTAGCCTTCAAGGCAGGCTCTCTTACTTTTCTTCAGCACCAGGGTGAAGGTGGTCTCCTTGAAACAGGTGGGAACCGCAGAATGGAGTGGTGAGAGGATGAAGATGCCTGTGGATACCTCTTCAGCTGGTCCTCACAGGTCACGAGGACATGGCCAGGGACTCCATCAGGGCTAGTCAGTTTCCACAGAATCACTCTCAGGAAGGTCGACCTTAAGTCTGCCATAGTAACCATTCTTCTTCTTCTTCTTCTTATCGAGTCCACACACAAGATTAGAAGTTGTTCAGCCAGAGCCGAACACATTTCTCGGCATCTGCATAAAATGGTGTCTGTCCTGTCGCTTCTTGTGGTTCTTGTGCGCGGTGGTGGAAAGATTTGTGGAAACAGGGCCGCAACGTGAAATCTCTTTCCTTGACCCCATAGTAACCATTGATACAGGCACACCTGAGCTCTATATAAATTGAGAGCTTACTTGTCTGGGACTGGTAAATGCGATGTTTGGATGGTGTGAATGGGATTAGAATATGCTGCATGAGGTTTCTTCAAATGTACCATCAATGTACCATTGGATTAGGCACTCCTCCTGAATGATATCAGGCAAATATGTTAATGCGTCCATTATCTTACATTGTGTATATTTTCCCATGATTATGGCGAGGAGAGGAGAGTGAAGGCCACTGCTTACTCTTGTTGTGCCTATCCTTGTTCCGCAAACAAGTCCTATGATCTTCCTCCCCTCCCCCAAACCGTTCCCACAGACAGAGGAGGATAATATCATCCATAACATGTCAAAGGAAGATCTGGCCAGGCATTGAAGATAGACACACAATGCTGGAGTAACTCAGCGGGACAGGCAGCATCTCTGGATAGAAGGAATGGCTGACGTTGTGGGTTGAGACCCTTCTTCAGACTGAAGAAGTTTGATTATGCATGGGGCACCATGACGGCTAACAAGCTATATTAGTTAGGATAATAATATTAGGACAAACTATATTAGGAGTAGAATAGGTGGAGACGGGAGAGTGGGGGTCATTTTCCCACACAAGCCATAGGTGACTGGGCAATCTGAACCCAAGCACCAAGTTGTAAGCGGCCGAAGGTGCGCATCCCTCGGGACAGCCCCCACTATCCCACGGCCACCCTCCGTGGGCTGTGGGTCGGGTGGAGTGGATGTGTGGGGCAATGTTCATCCCCCCACAGTGATGTGATAGACGCAGGAGTCTGGACCAATTGCTGACAAGCCCCCCTCCCGGAAAAGTCATGTCCGTTATTTGACTTTTCTGTTGAGTGGCATTCGGTTCGTTGGCTTGTAGGCGACACCACCTTTTGGGCAGGTGGTGTTTCGGCAGAGCGGCCATTTGGTGAGTTTGCTTTTAGGCGACGCAGCCTTTCAGTTAGTTGGCTTTTAGGCGTCCCGCCTTTTCGGTTAGTTTGCATTTAGGCGTCCCACCCTTTTGGTTTACACCAGAATCTGCAGTTCCTTCATAACCAGCTAGGCATTCACAGCTGTTCTTTACAATAGGAGATGCTTCAACGTGTAGGCAAGAAAGCTTTGTCGGCAAATTGGACACAAGGAACATGCATCATAAATATATACTTAGGTGGAAGATTATCTGTCTCCTGCTCGTTGGTTTCTGAGGCAGAATCTAATTGGAGGATTATTCTGACCTACATCCTGCTGTAGTGTGCTGATCTAGTTTGGAAAAGAGTTGCTGCTGTACAGCGCCAGAGACCCAGGTTCGATCCTGCCTACGGGTGCTGACTGCACGGAGTTTGGACGTTCTCCCCGTGACCATGTGGGTTTTCTCCAAGTGCTCCAGTTTCTCCCACACTCTAAAGATGTGCAGGTTTGTAGGTTAATATGCTTCTGTAAATTGTCCCTAGGATAGAATAGTAAGATTAAACGAGTACTTACCAGTACGAAGTTTGATCTGTATTTTATGAGGAGTTACGATGAGGGATTACGTGAAGAACCCACCCAGCGCGCAGGCGCGGCATACTTCCAAGCAGCGGTGTGGAATTTGTAATTTGTAAATCTTTATTGTCATTTCCTGAGTATTCGCATACTCAGAGGAAACAAAAAAACGTTTCTCAACCAGTGTCCGTTCAGTTTTTGTTACAAAATAAATAGCAATTAAAATTAAAATACAGTCATGAACAATTTAACCCTCTAATCACATTCAATAACATTCAACAGCCGTTCCGACCGGCAGCGGCACAACAGTGGCTCTGCTGCAGTGTGGGGGGTTTGTGCGCGATACTTGGCAGGGGGGAAAGTTCATTTAACAGTCTTATAGCCTGTGGGAAGAAGCTGAGGAGCATCCTGCTTGTTTTGCAGCTGATGCTCCTGTACCTCTTCCCAGATGGGAGGATGGTGAAAAAGTCATGTGATGGGTGGTAAGGGTCTTTGATGATGGAGATGGCTCTGTTGATGCATCTCTTCTTGTATATGTCCAGCAGGAAGGGTAGTGGAGCACCAATAATCCTGCTTGCGGTCCTCACTATCCTGTCCAGTTGGTGCCGTTCGTACGCCTTGCAGCTCCCGAACCAGGAAGTGATGCCGTATGTCAGTGTGCTCTCGACAGTCCCCCTGTAAAAAGTCCGTAGGTGTGTGGTGGGGAGGCCTGCTTTCCGTAGTCTTCGGAGGGGGTGAAGTCGCTGCTGGGCTCTCTTGACCAGAGCTGTGGTGTTGGCCGTGGACGTCAGGTCATCAGACAGGTGTAGTCCCAAGAACTTCATGCTGCTGACCCTTTCCACATCAGCTCCGTCGATGTGCAGAGATGCATGGTGATGTTTCCCCGCCCTCCTGAAGTCAACCACCATCTCCTTAGTTTTTCCCACGTTAAGAATGAGGTTGTGGGATTTGCACCAACCTGTGAGCAGCTCCACCTCCATCCTGTACGCCGATTCATCGTTGTCACTGATGAGACCCACTACTGTTGTGTCATCAGCGAACTTGCTGATGAAGTTGTTATTGAGTCTGGCAGTACAGTCTTGTGTCAGCAGACTAAACAGAAGGGGGCTTAGGACACAGCCTTGGGGTGAGCCAGTGCTCACGGCTATGGTTTTTGATGTCCTACTGCCCACCCTGACTGTCTGCTGCCGCTGCGACAGGAATCACAGATAGACACTAGTTGAAGTAAAGATAGTAAAGACCAACGAGACATCAGTCCGAATTTGATCTATATAATGAGGGTGGGAGCGGAGGGCACGTAATCCCTCATCGTAACTCCTCATAAAATACAGATCAAACTTCGTACTGGTAAGTACTCGTTTAATCTTACTATTTTACTTCGGAGTCACGTGAGTGACTACGTGAAGACTTCAAAGGTCTGTGATTTCAAACCGTGTAACAGTTATATCACTCACTGCCGAAAGATCATCGAGGGAGGAAGTGGTATCTAAAGACCAACAAGTTTGTTTAGTTATAAAAGAAATGTTTATTAACTATAACAAAAAATAGCTCCCCTGGGCTTTTAAATCATAACTTTGCGGTTTCTAAAATGCTTTCCGCAAAGACGTCCTGTTCCATCAGCGGTTTTCTGTAGAATTTTTGGAATGTCGATTCCCTTGACCATCCCGCTGCTCTGAGGATGTGGTCTAGGGGAACCTGCATCCTATCCGCCGCTGAGGTGGACGCTGCCCTGGTTGAATGGGATTTAAAAACATCTGTGTTAATCCCTGCCATGTTAAGGACCTGTTTCAACCATCTGGATAAAGTCTGGCTGGTAACCCGTCCAAAAGGCTTTTTGTGGCTAACCCATAAGGCTTTCTCTCTCCCTCTAAGCGTTTGGGTAGTGTCTAAATAATGATGAAGGTGGGTCACCACACACAGCCTAGGTTCTGGAGGGTATGCCCGGAAGATCAACGGGGAGTTGGATGTACCTGGTCTGCTTTGTTTTACCAACCCCGGCATGGTGAAAGTAATGGTATCTGGGGTGGTCACCATGTAGTTCAGATTTAGCTGATGCAGCGACTGAACCCTCTGAGCTGAGACAAGCGCCATGAGCATAAGGGTCTTATAAGTGGACTGTTCCAGGCTCAGGGATCCCACCGGAGGCCAACCTCGAAGGTGTGTCAGAACTACACTCACATCCCACATATGGGTGTATCTAGGTGTAGGGGGTTTGGTGTTAAAGATCCCCTTAAGGAGTTTGATGACCAGAGGGTGGGATCCCACACTATGCTGTCCTATGGGCATGAGGTATGCGGACAGGGCGCTCCGAGCTGTATTGATGGCACTGTAGCTCATCTTGAGGTCATGGTGCAGGTGGGCCAGGAACTCCAGCACATCCGAGATCGAAGCCGTCTTGTAGGATGTCCCTGCTTCCAGACAGTACTGTTCCCATTTCCTGATGTAGGTCAGGTACTGCTTTTTGGTGGAAACTCGCAGGGATGCCGACATGGTGGTGATTGTTCTCTCTGATAACCCCAATCCCCGGTAAGGTCTGTTCAAAATCTGGAAACCAGGAGGTTCAATTTTTGGTGGCATGGATGGCTAATGCCAGTTACCGGGTGAGTCAATAATTGGGGGTGGTTATGAAGGACCATAGGTGTCTCTACCACCATGTCGTGGAACATTGGGAACCATGGTTGGGTAGGCCAGTCGGGCACGACCAGAATGCCAGAGGCTGAGTCTGCCTGAATTTTCTGGAGTACCCGACTGATGAGGCAGAAGGGAGGGAAAGCATAGAAAAAGAAATTTCCCCAATCCAGCGTGAAGGCATCTACCGCTGCTGCCTCTGGGTCTGGTTCCCAAGCCACATACATGGGTAGTTGGTGATTTAACCTAGACGCAAACAAATCTATATCTGGCGTACCATATTGCTTGACAATTTTAGCAAATAATTTTGGGTCCAACATCCATTCGATGTTGTCATTGAATTTTCGTGACCTGGTGTCCGCCACTAAATTTAGCTTGCCTGGTAAATAGGCAGCTGATAGCCAAATATGTCTCTCGACACACCATTGCCAGATTATAGCAGTTAATTTGTCGCATGATACTGATTTTATGCCACCCATATGCTGGATATAAGATACCGCCGTAGTGTTGTCAATCATAATCCTAACATGCACGTGCCGCATATTAGATGCATATGCTTTTAGCCCATAAAAGGCGGCGAGCATTTCCAAGAAGTTAATGCCCAGTGATTGTAGTAGCGATGCCTCTGAGTTAGTCCATCTGCCACCCGTGCTGTCTATGGAGTTAGTAGCTCCCCAGCCTAAAGCACTGGCATCCGTTGTAATGATTATGTTAGGATTGGTTACGGCGATAGGACTGTGACTGTGCCAAATATTATCAACCCACCACTGAAGTTCTGATTTGGCTTCAGTGGGTAATTCCATTTTGCGGTCATAATGTCCCCTATTAAGACGTAATGCATGAGTCCTTGCTCTTTGTAAATTTTGATAATGCAAGGGCCCATGTTGGGCAGCCGGGAATGCTGCTACTATAGAGCCAATAACTCTGGCTACATGCCGTATCCTAGGTTGCGGTGTAGCAATCAAATGGTTACAAGCTTCGATGAGTGAAACTTTTTTGTCTCTGGGCAGAGTGACAGTCATATGAATAGTGTCAATAGTGAAGCCTAGGTAATCCATGTTAGTAGTAGGCTCCAATATTGATTTATCTGGGTGAAGGATGAATCCCAAAGTTTCAAGGAGTTGTTTAGTGGCTAAAACTCCTGCGACAGCTTGTTCCCTTGTTCTCCCTAATATGAGAACATCGTCCAGATAGGCCACGACTAAATGTTTTAGTTCTCTCAATTTTTTCATGGCCACTTTAAGAATTTTCGTAAATAGTCTGGGAGCTGTCGTTAAACCATTGGGCAAGGCTCGGTACTGCCATAGCTGGCCCATCCAGATAAATTTCAGATATTTATAATAATCTTTATGAATGGGTACCAAATAGTAAGCATCTTTGATATCTATGCTTGCCAAGTAGTATCCCTTGGAGATCAGTTGTCTGGCAGTGACAAATGTCTCCATTTTGAAATGTTGATACTCAACAGACTGATTAAGTGACGTCAGATCAATAATAATGCGACATCCACCATCTTTTTTGGATTTGAGAAAAATATTTGATACAAATTCTTGCGGCTCGTGTGTGGTCATTTCTATGATGCCTTTAGCCACGAGCCGATCAAGTTCAGCTTGTCCTTCTACCTTCTCAACTGCTGAGGGAAGGAATACCCTTTGGGGCATGTGCTGAACTGGCGGTTCTACGCCTGGTTTGAATTCAATTTTGTATCCACTAATACTGTTGAGTATAAACTTATTGTTAGTAAGGGAGCACCAAACATGCTTGAAGAACCTCAAACGTCCTCCTGTTAATACTACACCCTTTGTCTGTGTATGTTGACAGGAACCAGACCCACCTACCTCCATGTTTATTTGTGGGGCCGTTTTCGGTGGGTTTGGCCCAAGGTTGTCCGTGTTGGTGCTGCGGTGGGGCGGCGCATCTTCCCACGGCTCCGCCCTGGGCCCCGCTCTAAAAAAGAGCTCTGGGGGTAGTGGGAGGCGGTCACCAGGCTTTCACCAGCTCGGTACCTGCTGGTGGCTGCCGAGGCGTGCTGCCAACTGGGTGTCTTCACCCTGCTCGGTCCTGGCCCTGCCCTCATGAGGCCTACTGGTTTGGCCGCCTCTTCCAACTCCTTCAGTCTTTTGGCCAGATCTGCACCAAATAGCAGCGCCTCTCGTTCGGGCGCTGGAGCTTTGCAGAGGCCTGCATATGTTGGGTTGAGGGCAGGCCTGATGTTGTCCCGCCGTAGGCTATTTAGCTCATAGGTGGTGCTGCACATCAGTGCGAGAGCATCCTGCTGGGGTATGGTTAGGTCTTCATTCCCAACGGACCGAGCAAAGGCGGTGATGGCTGCTGAGTGGAGCTTCAGGACTCGCTGCATCTTGACTTCCTGAGCCCTGATCTGCTGCCCCAGCTGGTTCCAGATCTGCCCATTGACCGTTTTGACCCTCAGCGCCTCGCAATTCTCTGGCGCTGTGTACGTGTCAAGGGCCTGCTGGACGGCCTTGTCCTGCAGCGGGTTGTTGGACAGCCTGTTTATGCTGGCCGCCATTCTGGGTGGCAATACCATCCCAGTCGTTGGGGGCGCTGCGTATCGGCCCACTACACCCAGTAGCTCTTCTTCCACGCCCGGCATGCTGATGGTATCCTCCGCCTGCCCTTGGGATAGGCCAGCCCAGTCCTGGCCTCCCTTACTGCCCTCGAACATAGAGGGTACAGAAGGGTGTGGAGAGGAGGAGGCCAAAGCCCGTCCTCCTGGGAGATGCCTAGCCTGCATCTCCTCATCAATCATTCGCTCTAGGAGCTGCCTCATGCAGCTGATCCGAGCGTCTCCCCTTTTCGGTGGGGGAGAGCGTTCCCGTTCCTCCGATGAATCGGAGGACACCGGCCGGTCGGTCTTATGAGTCGCCTTCCTCCCTGTGCGGGGCGTCGATATCTGCAGCACTGGGGGCGGCTCGGTGTCGGGTGAGCGGGAGCGTTGAAAAGGCTCCTCCGCTGCGAGAGGCTGCCGTCCCGCTATGGACCCCTCCTCGGGTGGAGTTGGGCAGGCAGTCCTCCTGGCTGGTCGCTTTCGAGAGGCCATAATTCTCCCTGGAGCGACTCTGTAACACAAAAAAGGCACTTACCTGAGGTCTTGTCTTTATGCTGCAGCTGGAGAGCCTGGCTCCAGCTGCTGCCGCTGTTGCACTGCTGACGTAATGCCGCGCCTGCGCGCTGGGTGGGTTCTTCACGTAGTCACTCACGTGACTCCGAAGTAAAATTAGTGTATGAGTGATTGTTGGTCGGCGTGGACTCGGTGGGCCGAAGGGGCTGGTTCCGTGCAGTATCTCTACAACTAAAACTAAAACTAAATTTGTTTGTCTTTGCATCATGTTCACATGGATTTTGTGGGCTGAAGGACCTGTTCCTGTGCTGGACTGATTTTATGTTCTATACAGCTGTGAGTTAAGATACAAGCCCTCCCCAGGTTCAGAGAGAAAAGTATATTGGCATTGGTAGAAATTGTAAAGAGTGTCCCTAGTGTGTAGGATGGTGCTACTGTACAGAGGTATTCCTGGTGGGACCAGCCCCAGTAGACCTGTTTCCGTGCTGTATCTCTCTCTAATGTCTGGTCATTCCGAGCTCTTTATTCAGATTTCAGATTTCTCAGCATTCGCTGCTTTTCTTTATATGTTCATCTTTTAGTAAATTGTTCTGAATGAGAGAACAAATCATTTCCTGTTTGTCGTTTAACAAACAGACCTCGGTGGAAGGGGTTCCTGAATTTTGCTGAACGGACCTGCGTTAAAGTGCGTGCTTCACCATGTCACACTCCCTGCACCCTCCACACACACGCACACGCATACACACACGCACATGCATACACGCAAACACACGCACATGCAAACACACACGCACATGCAAACACACACGCACATGCAAACACACACGCACACGTAAACACACGTGCACATGCAAACACACACGCACATGCAAACACACACGCACATGCAAACACACACGCACATTCAAACACACATGCGCACGCACATGCACATGCTCACACACTGCACGCACACACACACACATGCGCGCACACACACACGCACACGCACACAAGCACACGCACACACGCACACACACAC